>NW_028270183.1:35751665-36067342 GCF_037043375.1 Chiloscyllium plagiosum
AAACCACTCAGAATCTCTTCTCTATTTAATATAATTTCTTTTGTTGTATCACAGACCTCCATGATTTCTACATCCACATCATCTCTTTCACTAGCGAACACTGACCCAAAGTATTCATTTGAAAACAAATCTACATCCTGTGGCCCCACACACCAGTTACCACTGTGGCCCTTAATGGGTGCAATTCTTTCCATCATTATCCTTTTATTTTAATGTAACTGTAAACTAACTTAGGATTTTTCTTCATTTTATCTGCCAGCATTCTTTCATATTCCTTTGCACATTCTGTTTTTCAGGACTTCTATTGTCTGATTGGTTTCAAAATATGCTGCTCAAACAAACTATCTTGAATGCATTCTATGAGTTCCCCATTGATGCTACTACAATCTTATTTTTCCAGTTTGTGTGTAGATACGTGACTATCCAAGATCTCTGTAATTCACCAATTTTACCCTCTTGTGCATTCCTGTTCACAGGATTGGTGTTGCAGTGCTGTATCCTAGCAATCTACATGCACTGTCTTTGGCAAAAGTGAGGACTGCAGATGTGGGAGATCAGAGTTTCAAGATTAGAGTGGTGCTGGAAAAGCACAGCAGGTCAGGTAGCTTCCGAGGAGCAGGAAATTCAATGTTTCGGGCAAAAAAACCCTTTATCAGGAATGAGGCAGGGATCCTCTGGAGTGGAGAGATAAATGAGATGGGGCTGGGGAGAAGGTAGCTAAGAGTACAATAGGTGGGTGGAGGCGGGGATGAAGGTGATAGGTTAGAGAGGAGGGTGGAGCAGATAGGTGGGAAGGGAGATTGGCAGTAGGACAGATTCATGAGGATGGTGCTTAGCTGGCAGGTTGGAACTGGGGAGAAAGTGAGGTCTGCAGATGCTGGAGATCAGAGATGGAAATGTGTTGCTGGAAAAGCGCAGCAGGTCAGGCAGCATCTAGGGAACAGGTTGGAACTGGGGTAAGATGGGGGGAGGGAAATGAGGAACTGATGAAGTCCATGCACTCTGTTTGAACATGGGCCCCATCGACTGTTAAAGCATGTGAGCAGAGGTATTGAAATGGTATGGTGACGATCTAGATTAGTTAATTCATTTTCATAGGACAACAGACCAGAGAAGTGGTCAACAGAGACAGCACTTGTGGTATACATTGGTACCAATGACATGGTAAAAAGAAGGAGTTGAGGTTTTGTAACAGGTATTTAGGGACTTAAGTATAAAATTAAAGAGGAGAACTATGAAGGTTGTAATCTCTGGTTTGCTTTAAATGCCATGAATTACTGAAAATAGGAATTGGAAGATAGATCAGACAAATATGTGGCTAAAAGGATGGTATGGGAGGGAATATACATAGATTGGAGAATTGGGCAGAGAAATCGCAAATGGAGCTCAATCTGGACAAATGTGAGGTGTTGCATTTTGGAAGATCCAATTCAAGAGTGAACTCTCTGAACTATGTTCAGAGAGATCTGGGTGTTCAGATTCATTATTCCCTGAAGGTGGCAATGCAGGTCAGTAGAGTGGTCAAGAAGGCATGCGGCCTGCTTTCCTTCATCGGACAGGGTATTGAGTAGAAGAGTTGGCAGGTCATGTTACAGTTGTATAGGACTTTGGTTCAGCCACACTTGGAACACTGCACAGAGTCCTGGTCACCACATTACCAAAAGGACGTGGAAGCTTTGGAGAGGGTACAGAGGAGGTTCACCAGGATGTTGTCTGGTATGGAGCATGCTAGCTAAGAAGAGAGGTTAAGTAGATTAGGATTATTTTCATTGGAAAGAAGGAGGTTGAAGGGGGACTTGTTTGAGACCTACAAAATCATCAGAGGTTAGACAGTGTGGATAGCAAGAAACCTTTTCCCAGAGTGGGGGAACTCAATTACTAGGGGTCACAAGTTCAAAGTGAGAGGGGAAAAGTTTAGTGGAGATATACGTGGAAAGTTCTTAATACAGAGGGTGGTGGGTGCCAGGAATGCGTTGTCAGTGGAGGTAGTAGGGCTGGGAATGATAGCGTTATTTAAGATCTATCTAGACAGAACATGAATAGGCAGGGAGCAAAGGGATACAGATCCTTAGAAAATAAGCAGCAAGATAGAAGATCTGGATCGGTGCAGGTCTGGAGGGCCTGTTCCTGTACTGTAATTGGGACCGTTTCTGGGGAAGATGGGACCTGAACAAATTGGACAGGTACACCTGAACTGGAAGGAGTCCAGTATCCTTACTGGGATGTTTGCTCATGGTGTTGGGAAGATTTTAAACTAATTTGGTAGAAGGATGGGGCACAGAGTGGATGTAAAGTCAGGCGCAAGGTTCAGTCAGACATAGAATGCATAGTAGGACAGCCCAGCAGGCTGACAAGACATGGACATGGTTAGGCACATGGGGGCGTAGAAAGCTAAATTATGTCAATTTTAATGCAAGGAACCTGACTAGTAAGACAGATGAACTGAGAGCTTGACCAATATTAGGAATATGATATAGTTGCACTCACTGAGACACTGAGTGGTTAGCACTGCTGCCTCACAGTGCCAGAGACCCGGGTTCAATTCCCACCTCAGGCGACTGTGTGGAGTTTGCACATTCTCCCCGTGTCTGCGTGGGTTTCCTCCAGGTGCTCCGGTTTCCTCCCACAATCCAAAAATGTGCAGGTTAGGTGAATTGGCCATGCTAAATTGCCCGTAGTGTTAGGTGAAGGGGTAAATGTAGGGGAATGGGTCTGGGTGAGTTGCGCTTCGGCGGGTCGGTGTGGACTTGTTGGGCCGAAGGGCCTGTTTCCACACTAAGTAAGTAAGTATGGTTCATGGAATGGTGGAGTGTCAGCTCAAAGGTCCAAGGTGCAGAACGTCCAGGAGCAATAGGGAGGAATGTAAGAGAGGTGAGGATATTGCATTATTGATAAAGGAGAACATTACTGCAGTAATGAGGGGCGATGTCTTAGTCGGCTCTTCAAATGAGACTACGTGGGTAAAACATGGAAATAGATAAAGGGTCTGCACTAACAGGGCTCACAACAGCCAGAGAACAGATATGTGGTCAAATCAGAAAGGAATAGGGTTATATTCAACATTGCTAACATTAACTGGGATTGGTTTAGTGTGAAAGGATTAGATGGGTGAAATTTTTGAAGTGCATTTAGGAGAAGTGCATTTTCTGTGTCAGTACATTGACTGACCTACTAGAGATGAAGCAGTGCTGAACCTGATCCTAACAAATGAAACCAATCAAGTGGTTGAAGTGCCATTGCATGAGCATTTTGGGGATAGTGACCATAACTTTGTAAAATTTCAAAGTCATTATGGAAAGAGATAATGATCATGCAAAAGTTGTGTCTAAATTAGTGGAATATCATTGGACTGGACCTGGCAGACAGTGACTTGGAGCAGCCACTTGCGTGTATGGAAAATAGGAGGCTTTTAAAATTGATTGGTGAAAGTTCAGGGTCAGCATGTTCCTCGAAGAGTGAAGGGCAAGAGCAGTAAGTCTAGGGAACCCTGGATGTCAAGGGAGATCGAGAGTTTGATAAAAGAAAAAGAAGGAAGTGTATGTTAGACACAGAGCATTAAAAACAGGGGAGCTCCTTTAGGAGTATATAGACTGCAAGAGAAGAGGGGCCAGAAAATATCTTTGGCAGATAGGATTAAGGAAAACCCCAAGGCATTTTATAAGTATATTAAGAGCAAGAGGATTATGTGCAGAAGAGTGGGGCCTATTAGAGACCAAAGGAATGTGTGGAGCCAGTGGACATGGGTGAGGTCTTAAGTAAATATTTCTCATCTGTATTCACAAAGATGAAAGGCATTGTAACTGGAGATTTCAGGTGGGATGATGAGATTCTAGAGCATGTTTAGATTAATAAGGAGGAGGCTTTGGATATTGTTATGAAGCGGAGCTTGATTCCCTCCCCCCCCCACCCCCACCCCAACAACCAGAAGCAAAACACTCAAAGAGGCTCACCTCGCCTCATAATCTGTTAAAAGAAGTGTCACCTCCTAATCTGTTATAAAGGAGTAGTTAAATGAAATGAAATCCTTCCACTCACTCTATAATTAACAAGTAATAATTTATTTTTCCAACTCCAGCAGTGAACAAATTAGCAGAACCACTAACAAATCGAACAATTCTCCTCTAACTACTAATTATTCCTGAATAAAACAAAATTCTAATGGTATGCTCTCTCAATAAATACAAGTCCCACTTATATAACAATGCAAAAGAATTTAGTCTGTCAAAATTATAGCATTGTTACATCTTCCAGACCTTTCTATGAGCTATAGAGTCATAGAGGTGCACAGCATGGAAACAGACCCTGGTTGTCCATGCCGACCAGATATCCCAACCCAATCTAGTCCCACCTGCTAGCATCCGGCCCATATCCCTCCAAACCCTTCCTATTCATATACCCATCCAGATATCTATTAAATGACCAATTGTACCAGCCTCCACCACTTCCTGTGGCAGCTCATTACATACACATATCACCTTCTAAGGGAAAAAGTTACCGCTTAGGTCTCTTTTATATCTTTCCCCTTTCATCGTAAACCTATGCCCTCTAATTCTGGATTTCCCCACCCCAGGCAAAAGACTTTGTCTATTTATCCTATCCATGCCCCTTATGATTTTATTAACCTCTATAAAGCCAACCCTTGGCCTCCAACACTCCAAGGCAAATAGCCCCAGCCTATTCAACCTCTTCCTATAGTTCAAATCCTCCAACCCTGGCAACATCCTTGTAAATCTTTTCTGAACCCTTTCAAGTTTCACAACATCTTTCTGATAGGAAGGAGACCAGAATTGCACACAATATTCCAACAGTGGCCTAACCAATGTCCTCTACAGCCAGAACCTGATCCCTCAACTCCTGTACTTAATACTCTGACCAGTAAAGGAAAGGACACCAAATGCTGCCTTCACTATCAGAACTACCTGTGACTCTACTTTCAGGTGTTCTCTGCTGATCTTTCAAGAATACAGAACAATACAGCACAGAACAGGCCCTTCGGCCCTCAATGTTGTGCCGATCTGTGAACTAATCTAAGCCCATCCCCCTACACTAGCCCATCATCCTCCATGTGCTTATCCAAGAACTGTTTAAATGCCCCTAATGTGGCTGAGTTAACAAGATTGGCAGGCAGGGCATTCCACATCCTTACCACTCTCTGAGTAAACAACCTGCCTCTGACATCTGTCTGAAATCTATCACCTCTCAATTTGCAGCTATGCCCCCCCCCCCCCACCCTTGTACAAGCCGATGTCATCATCCTTGGAAAAAGACTCTCACTGTCCACCCTATCTTTCTGTGATCATCTTGTATGTTTCTATTAAATCCCCTCTTAGCCTTCTCTACAATGAGAACAGACCCAAGTCCCTCAGCCTTTCCTCATAAAACCTTCCGTCCAGACCAGGCAACATCCTGGTAAATCTCCTCTGCACCTTTTCCAGTGCTTCCACATCCTTCCTGTAATGAGGCAATCAGAACGTACACAATATTCCAAGTGAGGCCGCATTAGCGTTTTGTACGATAGCAGCATGACATCACAGCTCCGGAACTCAATCCCTCTACCAATAAAAGCTAACATACTGTATATGCCTTCTTAACAGCTCAATCAACCTGGGTGACAACTTTCAGGGATCTATGTACATGGACACCAAGATCCCTCTGACCACATCCACACTACCAAGAATCTTTCCATTGACCCAATGTTCTGCTTTCTTGTTATTCTTCCCAAAGTGAATCACTTCTCATTTATCTGCATTGAACTCTATTTGCCACCTCTCAGCCCAATTCTGGAGAGAAAGCAGCGTTAACATTCCAGCTCCAGTGACTCTTCTTCAGAACTGGGGCCCTTCCTGTTTGTTATGTACATTAATATTGAATGTAGAAGTTTTAGGCAGGTAATTACAGACCAGATAGTTTGACATCATTACTTGGCAAATTTTCAGAAAAATTCTAAGGGACATGATTAATCGACACTTTGATCAGCAGAGATTGGTCAGGGAGAGTTAGCATTGATGTGTTGGAGGGAGATCCTATCAGACTAATTTAACTGAGGTTTTTGAAAAGGTGCCAAAAAATATAACAATAAAGATATAATGTAGAAGGTACAATTGGTAGGTTTGAAGATGACATGAAAACTGGTAGTGGTGTTGATAGTGAGGGAGATTGTCTCAGACTTTAGTCTGATAGAGATCATCTGGTAAATTGGGCAGAACAGTTGCAGATGGACTTTAATCCTGATAAGAGTGAGGTATTGCATTTTGGGAGGTCAAATAAGGGAAGGATTAACACAATAAATAGAAAGTCTCCAAGGGAGTATAGAGGAATAAAGATGTACAAGTCAATAGATACCTGAAGGCATCGACACAGGTAAATAGGTAGGTTGATGGAGAAGGTATATGGATGCTTACCTTCATTCACTAGGGGGAAGATTTTGGAGCAGGGAAGTTGCAATGATATAAAGCATTACTCAGGATACAGATGGAATAATGTATAGAATTCTGGTTGCCACATTAGTGGAAGGACATGATTACTCAGGAGAGGGTACAGAGGATATTCACCAGATTATTGTCTAGGATGGAAAGTCTCCGTGATGAGGAGAGACTGGATAGACTGGGCATGTTTTCCCTAAAGCAGCAGAAGCTGAGGGCAGGGAACAGAATCTGACTGAAGTATACAAAATTATGAGATACATAGACAGAATAGATTGTGAGAATCTTTTCCCATGGCAGACGCATCTAAGCCCAGACTGCATAAGTTTAACATGACAAGTAAAGGATTTAGAGGAGATCTGAGGAAACGTTTTTCTCATCCAGAGGATGTAGAAATATGGAATGTGTCGTCTCAGGGTGGTGGAACTGTGATGATGCTGCTCCTTTAACCAGGTTATGTTAAAGAATAAAGAAAGTTTACAGCCCAGGAACAGGCCTTCCAGCCCTCCAAGCCTGAGCCGATCCAAATCTACTGTCTAAACCTGCCACCCAATTCTGAAGCATCTGTATCCCCCTGCTCCCCACCTACGCATGCATCTGTCCAGATACATCTTAAATGAATCTTCCGTGCCTGCCTCTACCACCTCTGTTGGCAACGTGTTCTAGACACCCACCACCCTCTGTGTGAAGTACTTGCCGCGTGTATCCTCCTTAAACTTTCCACCACCCACCTTGAAAGCGCGACCTCTCGTTATTGAATCCTTCACCCTGGGAAAAAGCTTGTCTCTATCCACCCTGTCTATACCCTTCATGATTTGAGATACCGGTGTTGGACTGGGGTGTACAAAGTTAAAAATCACACAACACCCCAGTTGCCCCAGAACTCTGAGCTCAAAAACTGCATGAATTTATGTAAAACTCTGTTATCTCACTTTTTAGATTAGAATCAATCTAAACATCATGGCATAGACAGAGAACACAGGCGGCCAACACCTTCAACATATTGTCTAGCTATCACCATTGTTAACAGCTAACGCGAGAATGCAACTTTAAAAAAAGGTTTTGTGATTTACACATGAAAGAAGTGAAACTATCACTGTATTCTAACAGATGAAAGGCTTAACAGACAATCAATTTTTCAATGTATAATTTCAGTTACATCACACTTAAATTTTTGCTATAAATTCTGTGTTACGATCGAGCGCTTCACTATCACCTGATGAAGGAGTGTCACTCCAAAAGCTAGTGTGCTTCCAATTAAACCTGTTGGGCTATAACCTGGTGTTGTGTGATTTTTAACTTTATACCCTTCATGATTTTGTAAACCTCAATCAGGTCCCCCCACAATCTCCTTTTTTTCTAATGAAAATAAACCTAACCTACTCAAGCTCTCTTCATAGCTAGCACCTTCATAATCAGGCAACATTCTTGTATACCTTCTCTGCACTCTCTCCAAAGCATCCGCATCCTTTTGGTAATGTGGCAACCAGAACTGTACACAGTATTCTAAATGCGGCTGAACCAATATCTTGTACAATTTTAACATAACTTGCCAGCTCTTATACTCAATACCCCGTCCAATGAAGGCAAGCATACTGGAGTATGCACGGTGGCGGCACTGGGGCGGCACGGTGGCGCAGTGGTTAGCACTGCTGCCTTACAGTGCCAGAGACCCGGGTTCAATTCCCGCCTCACTGTGTGGAGTTTGCACGTTCTCCCCGTGTCTGCGTGGGTTTTCTCCGGGTGCTCCGGTTTCCTCCCACAGTCCAAAGATGTGCAGGTCAGGTGAATTGGCCATACTAAATTGCCCATAGTGTTAGGTAAAGGGTAAATGTAGGGGTATGGGTGGGTTGCACTTCGGCGTGTCGGTGTGGACTTGTTGGGCCGAAGGGCCTGTTTCCACACTGTAATGTAATCTAATCTAATCTAATCTAATTTAAAACTATATGCCTTCTTGACCTCTCTATCCACCTATGCAGCAACCTTTAGAGTACAAGGGACCTGCATTCGCAGATCTCTCTGCCCATCAACTTTTCCCAAGGCTCTTCCATTCATTGTATAATTCGCTCTAGATGCATCACCTCACATTTGTCTGGATTGAACTCCATCTGCCACTTTTCCGCCCGACTCTCCAGTCTATCTATATCTTCCTGTATTCTTTGACAGTCCCCTAAGCTTTCTGCTACTCCAGCAATTTTTGTGTCATCTGCAAACTTGCTGATCATAGCAACAGTGCCCTCTTCCAGATCATTTATGTATATTACAAACAACAATGGCCCCAACACTGACTCCATTTTGAGAAACTCTCTTCAACTACTACACTCTGTCTCCTGTTGCTCAACCTGTTCTTTATCCACCTAGTTTAGAACACCCTGCACACAATGTGACTTCACTAACCTATGTAAATAGATCCTATCCCACCAATCTCCACGTATAGCGTATCATCCGCCGTCATTTCCGCCACCTCCAAACGGACCCCACCACCAGGGATATATTTCCCTCCCCTCCCCTATCAGCATTCCGTAAAGACCATTCGCTCCGTGACTCCCTCGTCAGATCCACACCCCCCACCAACCCAACCTCCACTCCCGGCACCTTCCCCTGCAACCGCAGGAGGTGTAAGACTTGCGCCCACACCTCCCCCCTCACTTCCCTCCAAGGCCCCAAAGGAAACTTCCATATCCGCCAGAAATTCACCTGCACCTCCACACACATTATCTATTGCATCCGCTGCACCTGATGTGGCCTCCTCTATATTGGGGAGACAGGCCGCCTACTTGCAGAGCGCTTCAGAGAACACCTCTGGGACACCCGGACCAACCAACCCAACCACCCTGTGGCCCAACACTTCAACTCCCCCTCCCACTCCACCAAGGGCATGCAGGTCTTTGGACTCCTCCACCGCCAGACCACAACAACACGACGGTTGGAGGAAGAGCGCCTCATCTTCCGCCTGGGAACCCTCCAACCACAAGGGATGAACTCGGATTTCACCAGTTTCCTCATTTCTCCTCCCCCCACCTTGTCTCAGTCAAATCCCTCGAACTCAGCACCGCCCTCCTAACCTACAATCTTCTTCCTGACCTCTCCGCCCCCACCCCACTCTAACCTATCACATTTCCAACGCCCCTCCCCCAAGTCCCTCCTCCCTACCTTTTATCTTAGCCTGCTGAACACACTTTCCTCATTCCTGATGAAGGGCTTATGCCCGAAACGTCGATTCTCCTGTTCCTTGGATGCTGCCTGACCTGCTGTGCTTTACCAGCAACACATTTTCAGCTCTGATCTCCAGCATCTGCAGACCTCACTTTCTCCTATCCCTCAGTACCCTCTCCAGCAACTTTCCTACCACTGACGTCAGGCTCACTGGTCTGTAGTCACCCAGAATATCCCTACTACCCTTCTTGTACAGGGGGACAATATAAGCAACCTTTCAGTCCTCCAGCACCTCACCCGTGTTTAAGGATGCCACAAAGATATCTGTTAGTTGTCCTTGTTATTTTTCAAGCTGAGTCATAAATGCAGAGACACCAAGAGGTTTTTATGGGTTTAGGGCCAATTTGATGATAGCTAACACATATTTCCTCACACAAAAGGCTTTCAAGTTTAAAACAACTACTTGTACAATAGTGGCATGCTGCCTCACAGCGCCAAGTGCCCAGGTTCGATTCCAGCCTCGGGTGACTGTCTCTGTGGAGTTTGCACATTCTCCCAATGTCTGTGTGGGCTTCCTCTGAGTGCTCCAGTTTCCTCCCATGATCCAGAGATGCGCAGGTTAAATGAATTGACCATACTAAATTGTCCATAGTGTTCAGGGATGTGTAAGTTATATGCTTTAGTAAGGGATAAATGTAGAGTAATAGGGTCTGAGTGGGTTACTGTTTGGAGGGTAGGTGTGGGCTTGTTGGGCCGAATGGCCTGTTTCCACACTATAGGGATGCTATCAATGAAAGGGGAGTGGCCAGTTCTCCCAATTCTGGTTTAGTTTGGTTTTAGCAGTTTGACTGTTCAAAGCCAGCAGTCAGTTTTTTTTGAGGTTGCTGGTCAATGAAACAGCGACATGGAAGAAGGTGTTCCATACTAAATCTCTCTGACATCTCTGAGGAGAAAGTGAGGTCTGCAGATGCTGGAGATCAGAGCTGAAAATGCGTTGCTGGAAAAGCGCAGCAGGTCAGACAGCATCCAAGGAACAGGAGAATCAACGTTTCGGGTATAAGCCCTTCTTCTCCATTCCTGAAGAAGGGCTTATGCCCGAAACGTCGATTCTCCTGTTCCTTGGATGCTGCCTGACCTGCTGTGCTTTTCCAGCAACACGTTTTCATCTCTGACATCTCTCTCTTGTAAGACCCTATGTTCGATTTTTTTTTCCTTTTTTGCCAATGGGTATTTATGGGGTTCGTTGCAAGTAGTTTGAACAGCATTGTTAAATTGGGATAGTCTGTTGGGTTTTTGGTTAGGTTACGTTATTCAGTATTCTGTTCTCTTTTGTTTGTGTTTCATCCAGTAATCTTGCAAATAATTCTGTTTTGTTTAAAACTAGGTGGGTGGTCCAGCTGCATCACCCCGAGAATATTTATTTTACATCGGCTTAAAACAACGAGCAAAGTTCAGGTCTGGGCTACTTTCTTGAAATGTTTTGAGGGGGTCTGGCCTGGTCCATAACAGAAGCAGGTATACAGTGTACTTGTAACGTTTAAGAAGTATCTAGTCAGGCACTTAAAATGCCAGGGCGTAGAAGTATATGGACTAAGTGCAAGTAAGGGGGATTAGTATAGTTTGGTGTTTTTGGTCACCGTGCACATGATGGGTTGAAGGACCTGATTCTATGCTATATGACCCTGTGAGTGTATGAGTTCAAAACTACACAGACGCTTTGCAGCTCTCGAATTTTATTTGAAAAACCACTGGTTTTATAGACCGTGAATGAAAGTAATTTACTCAAAGCGAGAGGTGCTTTTCAGTTAGACACTGTAGTGCTAAATTGTTCTTTGATCAACTGTGAGTGTGTGTTTACTTTTGATGGTCACTGTTCTTGGTTGCTTATGTCTGGGTAACAGCCCCAAGATTTCACTGTTGAGAACAGGCTCCTCCCATCCGCCAAAGAAGGAATAAACCTGGCAGATGTCTTGAAGCAGCCCTGCCTGGCGACAAACCAGAAGAACAGCAAAATCTTCTTTAATACACCCACATTATCCCCTGGACTTTGAGTGTCAAAGAGCAACAGTAGTAGCTTTCCGTCCAGTGCAGAGGGGTCCCTGTTTTCAGAAAGAAAGTCCAATAAAATTACCAAATGATCCTTATAGTCCACCTCACCTTGTACATTTAAAATTGGAGCTCTAGTATGACCAGAACATTGATTTCCAACTTTTAATGTTTTGTGTATCTGTTTTTCCGTCAATGATGGTCTGTTAGCTTTGGCTGTAGCTTGTTGTTAAACACTTAAATGTCAATCTTTTTATTTAAGAAAACAAATTGAGATTTGCTGTTTGGTCTTGAGCTGGATTATTTGTACATGTATGTGGATTAACAAATCTAGGTCATGCAGCAACATTGCAATCCCTCCATCTTCAGGTACCTCAGCAGTGCCCAACATGAATGGCCGTGTTCCCCATGTTCCGTGTGTGTGCCGTACAGGATAATCTGCTGAGTGTTTCCTTGTATTTTCCTGCTGGATAATCTGCTACCTGTAACTGTGGTTTCCCAGAAGATAATCTACTCGCCGTATTTGTGTGTCCCTACAGGACAAATCACTTGCTGTATCCTTATGTATTCCTGCAGGATAATCAACTCACTATATCAATTTTATCACCTTGTTCTACAATTAGCGGATACTAATCCGTGTGGAACTCAGAGAAATGTAATGATCTGAGCGGTTACTTTGTAACATTGTGATTAATATTGAGCAAATGCAACATAATACTTCGTTAAATTATGATTTCAAATCTTTTTCCCAGTGATGGAGATGTTCAGCGATATCAGTGATTTGCTGGGCCATACCAGATTGGAACTTTCCCAGATGAAGACTAACAGTATGTGTTTATCAAAATATCTCTTCATCTCTGGCTCACATTAATCTCAAAAAGAAAATTTCTCTGAGGTGGTAGGCTTGATCTTTGCAAGGAAGCTGAAGTTGGCCATGGAACCCTGGAAAGATCAGAGGGAACCCAGTGAACATATGGACAGATGCCTGAAGGTAGCATGCAGGTAGATAAGATGTTAAAGAGTGCATGTGGGATACTTGCCTTTAATAGCCATGGCATTGAATACAAGATTAAGGATATTATGCTGAAACTGTACAACAAAACTGGTTAAACCACAGCTAGAGTTCTGCGTGCAGTTCTGGTCACCACATTATATGAATGTGATGGCACTTAAGAGGGTGCAGAGGAGGTTAACCAGGGCGCCAAGCTATAAGAATAGGTTCAGTAGGCTGGGGTTGATTTCCTTGGAGCAGCAAAGCTTGAGAGGGGAATCTGATGGACTTGTACAGGATAATGAGGGGCATAGGAAGGATGGATAGGAAGGCATTTTGTACATTGGTAAATGGCTTAGTAATCTGGGGACATAGATTTAATGTAAGAGGTTGAAGGCTAAGAGAAAGGTTGAGAAATATTTTTACCCAGAGGGTGGTAGGAATCTGGAACTCACTGCCTGAAAGGCTGGTTGAGTCAGAAACTTTCATTATGTTGTAGTAGTTGCCATAACCTCCAGAGCTATGGACTGAGAACAGAAAAATGGCATTCGTGTAGTCAGATTTTTGTTGACCAGTGGAGACATAATGGGCCAACTGGCTTCCTACGCTGTAAGTGTTTGTGTATGAGGATATCGGGCAGTTGCGATATTGTCTGGTTTTGTTGTAGGCTTGTGGTAATTCAAAGGTCATCTATTGAGGTATAATTCTTATCTCGATGAGGAGTTAGAAATGGTCCAGTGAGTCAGACATAATAATTGCCAATAGAAGGAACTTGCACTGGGAAACTCTCTCAATCATCTGCCCAACTTGAACTACAGATTGGCAATAACAAGAAGGAAACAGTGACAGATGCCACATCGCCTTAATTTCCACCAAACTGATGAGTAGAAGTCAAAGGCAGGCTTGCCCTCAGATTTCATATCCATATGATGTTCAAATCCCTTAAACGAGGGATCCCAGATGAGTTACTGAGAATGGTCTGTAGGAGGCAACATAATCTGGTAAAAAGATTCCCTAGTTGTGTGCTATAGTCCTGCTGTCTCTCTGGAGGAGGGGATTCCAATGCTTCAGGATTCAATGCAATATTTACGAGGAAAGGCTGAGCGACTTGAGGCTGTTTTCATTAGAGAAGAAGGTTGAGGGGTGACTTAATTGAGATGTATAAGATAATTAGAGGGTTAGATAAGGTGGACAGTGAGAGCCTTTTTCATTGGATGGCGATGGCTGGCATGAGGGAACACAGCTTTAAACTGAGGAGTAATAGATATAGGACAGATATCAGAGGTTGTTTCTTTACTCAGAGTAATAGGGGTGTGGAACGCACTGCAACAATGTCAGACTTGCCAATTTTAAGGGCATTTAAATGGTCATTGGATAGACATGGATGAAAATGGAATAGTTTAGGATAGATGCTTCGGATTGGTTTCACAGGTCAGCGCAACATCGAGGGCCGAAAGTCCTGTACTATGCTGCAATGTTCTTTGTTCTGTGTACACCGTGGAAATCACTTAAATCATGGACTCCGAGCTTCAGTTCACTGTCTGTAGTGATTGGAACAAGGGCCAGGTGGATCGCATTGACTGAGATCCTTGGGTGGGGTTATATACCTGGGCCCATCAGGGAGCTCTGGCTGACAGGTACAAAAAGGAGATTCTCTGTACATATACACAACCACGGGTGATGTGGGAAACAATAAGCAACATTGTTGTGCAGTAGTGTAAGGGATAAATAATAATAAATAAACAGGAGATTCAGAAGGTCTCCCCAGTCTAGAGGCTATCTTTGAGCTGATTGGTAGAAATAAAGGGAGATTCAGAGTCTCCCCACTCAATCGACTGGCTCTGAGCCAACAGTTCAGAAACCATGTACTGTGCATGTGTAAATAGAGTTTAAAAACACCAAGTTATCGTCCAACAGGTTTATTTGGAAGCACTAGTTTTCAAGGCGCTGCTTCTTCATCAGGTGGTTGTGAAGCAGGACCATAAGACACAGAACTTATAGCAAAAGACTAAGATGTCAGCTGCAAGTCACTGTAATCCTTTCCTATGAATTCTGTGTCTTCTGGTCCTACTTCACAACCACTTAATGAAGAAGCAATGCTTCGAAAGCTAGTGCCTCCAAATAAACCTGTTGGACTATAATCCAGTGTTGTGTGATTTTTAATTTTGCCCACCCCAGTCCAACACTGGCTCCTCCAAATGATGTGTAAATAGAGGGTGACTTGGTGAAAGGATATAGGCCTCTGTCCAGTTATTTCACTGTTAGAACAGACATATTTGACACCAGACTCTCAGGTATTGCTGCTCCTGTGTGCCTAATTAACAGCCTGATGTCTAGTCACCCAGGAAGCACAGAAAAGCAAGCAGTTTCTCTCAAAATGTTAGAGGACTAGGAATGCCTCTTAAGGGCACCAGCAAACAACACTGAGAATAACACAAAGAGATAATTCGGGGATGCCGGTGTTGAACTGGGTGTACAAAGTTAAAAATCACACAACACCAGGTTATAGTCCAACAGGTTTAATTGGAAGCACACTAGCTTTCGGAGCGGCGCTGATGAAGAACCTGTTGGACTATAACCTGGTGTTGTGTGATTTTTAACTTTGTACAAAGAGATAAGTGTATGTATACATGTACAAGTATCACATAGCTTTTAATATTTTATCTTTTTTTTCACCATTTAATGTTATTTTTACTGATTATCTGAAAGGCTATTGATTTTTAATATTCTTAAATGATCATCTTAAACATTAATAATTCTAAATGTAATTAGTTTATTCATATTTATTTTAACATTCAACATCATTTAATGATTGACTGATAATGTTTGCTTATAGAGAGTGAGTGAGGGAGTTGATGCCTGGTGGTCAATGTGCAGATGGTGGGAAGGATGGCAGTTGTTGCTGGGTCGAGTGGCAGGATAGCAGGTGATGGTGGCTAGGGTATGTCAGAAGCCACTGGAGTAGTGTGCTGGAAATCCAACTGCACTATATTCAGTGTGGTCACAGAAATTAAATATTTTAAAGTAAGTACATTAAATTACCCAAATTACTTGATTGGCAGACCCAGGTTCATACCCAAGACCAGATTTCTGTTCTGAACAAGAATCCAGTAAAGGTCACAGACACAGCCTCAGTCCCATGTCGGTCACAGACTCAGACCCAAGTCGGTTGCAGGCACAGCCGCAATCCAAGTCAGTGGCAGGCACAGCCACAGTCCCGTGTAGGTAAAGGGGACATCCTCAATCCCATACAGGTCATGGAGATGCCCTGCACCCTGTATAGATCATGTGAACTTCCTCAGTCCTATATATGTCATAGAGGAAACACCATCAATCCCATATAGGTCACAGGGTGGACCCTGTGTCCCATATAGATAATGGGGCTCCTCGTTCCAGCCTAGGTAACGGAGATACACTCATCCTTCCTGAGCAAAATAAATGACTGGGAAACTCATGGGAGAAGGAGACTAAACCACTGGATCAAGGAGGGAACATGCTGGGGATAGACTCTCCTCATCCCCGTACAGAGCAGGTGTTAAATGAGGATACCGCAGACTGCGAAATGTCAGCATATACTTGAAACAATCATAGTATTGAATGATCTTCCTCTGTACTTAAATGATGCCTAAATTGTGTTCTTTTTAAATTTCAGTAGCTAAGATACCAGTGGAGACAAAGAACTCTCTGTCTGATTTCAGGAGCAAGGTCTCACAGCTGAAGAATAGTAAGTGCTCAGAAAAGATCAGAACACTCTTTGTTTCTCCAAGTCAAACAGTTTCTCTGTACTTTTAAAGAAGTTCAACATTCTTTTTAAGAGACCCCACAAAAGGCAGCCTTGATCTTCTTGACAAGATTCTACTGTGATTGTTATAGAACTTGGGGCCTGGATACCCATCCAGTTTTTCCAAATTGTAGTCGACTGGGGGGTTTTCAACAGGATAGATTACGTTTCCTCTTGTGAGAGAATATAGAACTAGGGATCACTGTTTAAAAATAAGGTGTCACCCATTTAAAACAGTTGAGGAAATATTTTTTTCCCTCAGAGGGTTGAGATTCTTTGGAACTTTATTCCTGAAAAGATGATGAAAGAATCCATGAGTATGAATTGTCTCAATTTACAAATGATTGTGCTTACGAACAAGA
This sequence comes from Chiloscyllium plagiosum, assembly GCF_037043375.1. Taxonomy (NCBI): domain Eukaryota; kingdom Metazoa; phylum Chordata; class Chondrichthyes; order Orectolobiformes; family Hemiscylliidae; genus Chiloscyllium; species Chiloscyllium plagiosum. The sequence continues at coordinate 35,768,424 of NW_028270183.1, forward strand.
TTCCATACATTAGGATTAATTTTAAAGATGTGAATATTTCCTTGTACTTACGAACAGCTATTTTATATTGTCCTGTATTGCGTTCCAATTTGTGTACAAATCAACTTACTAATGTACTCAACTATGGTACCATTTCATAACCCATAGATCCCCTGTGTTATGAGGAAAAGCTAGACGGGCCAGGCTTGCTTTCTCTGGGGTTTAGAAGAGTCAGATGTGGCCTCATTGAAACATAAAAGGGGAGTTGACCAGGTGGGATGTGGAGAGAATGTTTCCTCTTGTTGAACAGGTTTTTATGCAGTATTCACCTTGTCTGTCTTAAATGGGTGACTCTTTGTTTTTAGACTGTGACTCCTCTTCCAGATTCTATTACAAGTGGGAGTAAAATGTGCAAAGAATTGGTAACTGTTTACATGCAGAGTGTTATTAGAGCAGCCAATGCTGAGGCTGAAATTAGAGTTAGCAAAACAGATTAGATAGTTAATTGATTGGTAGAATTTTAAAAAAAGGAAAAGGCACAGAATGGGATTTGAGTGAATAACTCTGAATGCTTCAGAGGGACAAAGAACTGAATCGAAGTTTAATGATTCTGTAAGAGTGAAAACAAAATGTGCTATGTTAGGGCTCAGGATCCTGGAGCAATTTTGTGATGTCACAGAGCTAAGCGTCACTCAGCATAAGTAACACAGTGTAGGTGGAGTTAGATTACACAAAACTCTATTGCACAAGATGGATTAAACTACACTGGAATGGATGCAGTGGAGATTCACGAGGATACTGCCTAGGATAGCATTTTAACTATAAAGAGAGGCTGAATAAGCTCAGGCTATTTTCTTTAGGGCAGAGAAGGATGAGAGGGGATGTGATTGAGGTGTATAAGATTATGAAGGACATGGACAGGGTGGATAGGAAATAGCTGTTCTACATCTTGAAAGATCAAAAACAAAGGAGCATAATTTTAAGGTGAAAGGTGGTAGCTTTGGGGGGAATTTGAGAAAAAATGTTTTCACCCAAAGTGTAATGGATATCTGAAATACATTGCATAGGAGAGTAGTTGAGGCTGGAAACTTCCCAACCTTTAAAAGGTACCTCAGTGAGCACTTGACATGTCATAACATTCAAGGCAATGGGCCACATGCTAGAAATTGGGACTAGTGTAGATATTTCAGTAACTTTGTCAGTGCAAACTAAAAGGGCCAAAAATCCTCTTCAAGATCTATGATTCTACACAATACTGCACTGCACCAGAACTAGACTGTGCCAAACCCCATGCTGGAATGAATGAGAGAATCTTAAGAGCCCTGACATGGACTAGGCCTGACCCCCTCAAAACATTTCAAGAAAGTAGCCCAGATCCTAACTTTGCTAGTTGTTTTAAGCAGATATACAGTGGCTATTCCAAGAGAGAGGCTGTTGGTCAGACCACTTAGTTTCAAACAAAACAGAATTTATTTACAAGATTACTGAATGAAACACAAACGAAAGAGAACAGAATACAGAATAGCTTAACCTATCCAAAAATCCACCAGATGATATCAACTTACTGATGCTGTTCCAAATACTTGCAACAATTCCTATAAGAACCCCTGAACGCAAAAGGTAAAATCAAACACAGGGTCTTACAGGAGGGAAGTCAGAGAGAGATCAACATGGACCTGCTTCTTTGGGTCTATCATCTTTCACAACTACTGCTAAAAACCAAACCAAACCAGAGAAAAGCTGAGCTGGGAAAACTGGCCACTCCCCTTTCATTGTACAAGTGTTTTTTTTAATAACTTGAAAGCCTTTTGCCTGAGATACTATCTATTAGCTACAATCAAACTGGCCTTAAAACCCTTCAACTTAGACTTTGCAGAGTCTGTGTCTTTTACGACCTGTCTGAAAAAAAGCAAAGTATAACATTACCTTGTTAAAGGAGCAGCATCGTCACAGCCCATACACATAGACACGAAGAAAGCGAAATTGATCCTTACCTAATGTAACTATTAGTTCAGAGCCTGCTATATATCTGATTGCCATGTATAGCAGTATTTGGTATTAATGTATAATAAATTGTGTAACTTGAAATCTAAGCCTGAAGACAGTTCTTGACTTTGCCTTCTCCTTGACCAGCCTTTAATAAACTGAAACTCAGAGCGTGGCCACAGGGTGAAAGAAAATGTACTTACTATGTAAAGACCCTGTCTTCCCCACACAGCCCCAGGGTGACAGCTCTAATTTCATGTACTTTGTGATGAACAGACTGGCGTCAACCACATTGCGACAAGCAGGCAATATGGGGAGGCGAAGAAAAGATTTCACTGAACGATGTCTGAAATACAGTTTCTACTTCAGTTACACAGGTGGTCTCTGACATAAGACACCTACAGGTTAACCTCAAGGTTGACCTTTCACAGATGAAGAACACCTGTGTAAGTGTTATGGGCAGATTTGACTGCGCCATCTTTTAGAAAGGCAATTTCCACCACATCTTGAATCCTCATGATTCTAAATCCTCCAGAGCCAGTACATTTTGGATCATGTTGCTTAAGAAGCAGGCATCTCTTCAAATCTAGGCCAGGTTCCTATTATCACATTGCTCTCTGTAATCCTCCTCCTTTATTTACAAGACCAGATGGAGAACAGGAGTGAGAATCAGAAGATTTAATAGATGTGATAGTGGGAAAATTTGTAGGTGTGAATTTTAGTTGGAAACCTAAGTGAAGTGTGCTGATGTTCATGTCCACTTTAATCTGATTACAATACCTGGGAGGCAGACTATCGCTGAATTAGTACACTCTGCAGGTTATGAGAGAAACATCAGTACCCTCGACAGTGCAAGTAATGGGTTTGGCCTCGATCACTCAGGTTGATGGGAAAGAAAAGGGCAGCATGGTGGCTCAGTGGTTAGCACTGTTACCTCACAGCGCCAGGAACCCAGGTTTAATTCCAGCCTCAGGTGACTGTGCAGAGTTTGCATATTCTCTCTGTGTCTGCATGCGTTTCCTCCGGGTGGTCTGATTTCCTCCCACAATCCACAGATTTGCAGGTCAGATGAATTGGCAATGCTAAATTGTCCAAAGTGTTAGGTGCATTAGGCAGGGGTAAAGGTAGGGATCTGGATGGGTTGCTCTTTGGAGGGTTAGTGTGCACTTCTTGGGCCAAATGGCCTGTTTCCATATTGCAGAGAATCTAATCTAATTGGTTTGATGTGCAGTTAGGTAATTTGGCCGTGCTAAATTGCCTATAGAGTTCAGGGATGTGTAGGTTAATTACATTAGTCAGGGGTAAAATGTGGAGTAGGGGAATGGTTGTGTGTGCGTTACTCTTCGGAGGGTCGATGCGGACTTGTTGGGCTGAAGGGCCTGTTCCTACACGATAGGGATTCTGTGATTCATGCGAAGTACAGAGGCTGAACAAGAAAGTGTAATTTTAAACTGTGAATTTGATGTCAAATCTGATATAGAAAATAATATAAAGAAAAAGATTAATTAAGAGAGAGATAAAAAGATGAAGATGTTTTAAATCATCCCGTATGTATTTGCTCCTATTATTTGAAAGCATGGTGTTAGCTTTCGCATGTAGATATATTTAAACAACCTGCTCTGACATGTTATTGTACACCTCTGAAGCACACAAATCCTAAAGCCAGGTCTCATGGCTCAGAGTTAGGAACAGTAGTACTGCCACAGGAATTCCCAGTTTTGCATTTAAGTTGACAACACTTAGCTTTACTGCCCACCGCCTTTCTAAACTCTTCCCGAGTTGCTAATCTGCCCTATGCTGACTGAAATACACAGGCTTCCCATAAAGCAGTGTCTTGACATATTCTATGGCCTTGCCCCATAGTATCTTTGTAATGTCTTCAAACCCTACAATTGTGTGAGACTTCTGAACTCCTTTAATTCTTCCCCCTTGTGCATTCTTAGTTATAATTCCCCCACCATTGGTGGCCATGTCTTCTGTTTCCTAAGCTCTGGAACTCCCGCCCTATTCCCCTCTGTCTCTCCGTCATATTGCTGTTTTAAGACACTCATTTACACACACTGCATTGACCAACCTTTTTGGTCTCAGTGTCAAACCGTCTTTTATAATTTTCGTATGAAGTACCTTATGAACATTTTGTGGGTTAAAGGTGCTATATAAATTCAGGTTGTTGTGGCTATGAGGTATGTACAACAATTCTGGCCGTTAATGCATTTGAATGGCAACCAGACCTAGAGGTTCAGGTACATAATTCCCTAAAATTTGCATTACATATAGATCACATAAGAGCATGCCTGCCTTCATTACTCAGACCTTTGAATACACGAGTTGGAACGTTATGTTGAAGATGGACGGACATTGGTGAGGCCTTTTATGGATTACAGTGTCCAGTTCTGGTCGTCCTGTTATAGGAAGGATATTATTAAGGTGGAGAGGGTTCAGAAGAGATCTACCAGGATGTTGCTGGGAATAGAGGGTTTGAGTTATGAAGAGAGGCTGGATAGGGCTGGGACTTTTTTCACTGGAGTGATGGAGTTGAGAGGTAACCTTATAGACATTTATAAAATCATGAGAGTGAATGGCAGGTGTCTTTTTCCTACGGTTGGAGATTTCAAGACTAGAGGGTGTATTTTTAAGATGAGTGAACAAAGACTTTGTTGAGAGGCAATTTTTTAACGTAGTGGATTGTGTGTGGAATGAGCTTACAGAGGAAGTGATGGATAGATGTGAGTACAATTACAAACGTTTGAAATATATTAAAATTATGAATCACCTAGCATTTAGCATGTGGAACTTATGTCGAGAGAAAGTGATGAAGTCAAATGCCTGAAAAGGAAACATGGAGGACATAAGAGAAAGGGAAATTGAAAGGCTGAGATGAAGCAGTTGGAGCCTTGTACATTTTAAACTCTAGTACAGACCATTGAGTTGAATGGCTTCTTTCTGTTAATCTGTGTATTTCCATGTTAATAATGGTGAGTACAGATAGTCTCCCTGCTATTTCTACAGCAAAATGCCTCACATTATTGAATAGAGAATCATAGAATCTCCACAGTGTGGAAGCAGGCCATTTGGCCCATTGGGTTTACACCTACCCTCCGAAGAGCAAGCCACCCAGACCTTCCCTATCCCTGCAATCCTACATTTCCTACGGCTAATCTACTAAGCCTGCATAACCCTGGGGCAATTTAGCATGGTCAGTCCTCCCAATCTGCATATATTTTGGACTGTTCGAGAAAACACCCAGAGGAAACATGGAAATGCATGGAAACTGTGTGCAGATTCCACACATTGTCACCCAGGGCTGGAATCGAACCCAGGTCCCTGGCACTGAGACAGCACTGCTAACCGCTGTGCCATTATCTTTCAAACTGTACGTGTCATTTACAGGGTAGTTTCGTTATCTGTTTTTCTTGTGAATTATTGAAAGTATTGTCCCATAAGGAAAGATTAACCTGAATGGACAGGTTCTAAACTGTGCAGTTTAGAACAAGGAGTGATCTCATTAAATATTGTTTTTATTAATTTGTGAAACATAGTTGCCACAAGCTGGCCAGCATTTATTGACCATTCCTGGTTGCCTTTTAGAAGGTGGTTGTTAGTTAACTTTTCAAACCATTGCAGTCCACTTTGTGTGCATTGATCCACAATGGCATTAGGAAGGGAATTGCAGGATTTTGATTCAGCAACAGTAAAGGAATGGCCATATATTTGGGATGGTAAGTGGCTTGGAGTAGAATTTGCAGGTGATGGTATTCCCATGTCCATAGCCTTTGTCCTTCTGGATAGTACTGGTCATGGGTTTGGAAAGTGTTGTTGAGGATCTTTGGTGAATTTCCACACTGCATCTTCTAGATCATAAACACTGCTGCTACTGATTATCAGTGGTGGAGGGAGTGTATGCTTATAGATATAGTTGCTTTGACCTGAATGATGTCAAACTTCTTGACTGTTTTTGGAACTGCAAAGTGGGGAGTGTTCCATCACAAAACCTCACTTGTGCCTTGTAGATAATGGGCAGGCTTTGAGAAGTCAGGAGGTGACTCCTGGCCTCCAACTTGCTCTTGTAGCCAATGTGTTAATGTGGCAAGTCCAGTTGAGTTTCTGGTTAATGGTAACCCCCAAGGATGTTGACAGCAGGATAGTTAAGTGTCACGAGGCTGTGGTTAGCTTGTCTGTTAATAGTGATAGCATTTGTGTGGCATGAATATTGTTGCCGTTTCTGAGCCCAAGCCCGTATATTGTTCAGATCTTGTTACATTTGAAAATGGACAGCTTGAGTATCTGAGAAGTTGCGAATGGTTCTGAACATTGTGCAGTCATCTGAGAACACCTCACTTCTGACCCTATGATGGATGAATGCATATTGAAGCAGCTGAAGATGGTTGGACCCAGGACTACTCTGCGTTATTCTTGCAGAGATGTCCTGGAGTTGAAATAGCTGACTTCCAAAAGTCATAATCATCTTCCTGTGTGCTAGATAAGACTCCAACCAGAGTTTAATCCATTGATTCCAGTTTTGCTCAAACTCCTTGATGCCAAACTTGGTCGATTGCAGCCTTGATGTCCAGGGCTGTTACTGTCATGTCACAGGAATTTAGCTCCTTTGTTTATGTTTGAACAAAGGCTGAACATCTTAAACACATAAAGATGGATCAATCCCTACGACCTGATCAGGTGTACCCTGGAATTCTGTGGGAAGCTAGGGAAGTGAATACTGGGCCCCTTCCTGAGATATTTGTATCATCAATAGCCATAGGTGAGGTGCCAGAAGACTGGTGATTGGCTAACGTGGTGCCACTATTTAAGAAAGTGGTAAAGAAAAGCCAGGGCACTATAGACTAGTAAGCCTGACATCGGCGGTGGCGAAGTTGTTTGAGGTAATTCTGAGGAACTGGATTTACATGTATTTGGAAAGGCAAGGACTGATTCAGGATAGTCAACATGGCTTTGTGAGAGGAAAGTCATGTCTCACTAACTTGATTGAGTTTTTTATAGAAGTAACAAAGAGGATTGATGAGGGCAGAGTGGTGATCGTGATCTATATGGACTTCAAGAAGGCATTCGCCAAGGTTCCTCATGGTAGACTGGTTAGCAAGGTTAGATCACATGGAATATAGGGAGAACTAACCAATTGGATACAGAACTGGCTCAAGGGTAGAAGACAGGTGGAGGGTTGCTTTTTCACTTTTTGTCATTTACTTAAATGATTTGGATGTGAATATAGGAGGTGTAGTTAGTAAGTTGGCAGATGACATCAAAATTGGAGGTTTAGTGGACAGTGTAGAAGGTTACCTCAGAGTACAATGGGATCTTGATCAGATGGGCGAATGGGCCGAGTAGTGGCAGATGGAGTTTAATTTAGATAAATGTGAGGTGCTGCATTTTGGGAAGGTGAATCATGGCTGGACGTACACACATGGTGGTAAGGTCCTGGGCTGTGTTGCTGAGCGAAAAGACCTTGGATGCAGGTTCATAGTTCCTTGAAAGTGGAGTCATAGGATTGTGAAGAAGGTGTTTGGTATGGTTACCTTTATTGGTCAGCAAGCCAAGCAGCAGCTGAAGGTGGAGAAGGTTATAACTGAAACGTTGACTGCTCCCCCTCCTGATGCTGAATGGCATGCTATGACAGAGAGTCGCAGAGATGTACAGCAAGGAAACAGACCCTTCTGTCCAACTTGTTCATGCCGATCAGATATCCCAACCCAATCTAGTCCCACCTGCCAGCACCCGGCCCATATCCCTCCAAACCCTTCCTGTTCATATACCCATCCAGATGCCTCTTAAACGTTGCAATCGTATTAGCCTCTGCCACTTCCTCTGGCAGCTCATCCCATACATGTACCACACTCTGTGTGAAAAAGTTGCCCCTCAGGTCTCTGTTATATCTTTCCCCTCTCACCCTAAACCTATACCCTCTAGTTCTGGACTCCCCCACCCCAGGGAAGAGACTTTGACTATTTATCCTACCTATGCCCCGCATGATTGTATAAACATCTATAAGATCACCCCTTAGCCTCCGACGCTCCAAGGAAAACAGCCCCAGCCTATTCAACCTCTCCCTATAGCTCAAATCCTCCAACCCTGGCAACATCCTTGTAAATCTTTAAGGAACCCTTTCCAGTTTCACAACATCCTTACGAAAGGAAGGAGACCAGATTTGCACACAATATTCCAACAGTGGCCTAACCAATGTCTTGTAGAGCCGCAACATGACCTCCCAACTCCAAGACTCAGTACTCTGACCAATAAAGGAAAGCATACCAAACGCCTTCTTCACTATCCTATCTACCTGCGACTCCACTTTCAAGGAGCTATGAACCTGCACTCCAAGGTCTCTTTGTTCGGCAACACTCCTGAGACCTTAACCATTCAGTGTATAAGTTCTGCTAAGATATGCTTTCCCAAAATGCAGCACCTCATATTTATCTAATTTAAACTCTATTTGCCACTCCTCAGTCCATTGGCCCATCTGGTCAAGATCTTGTTGTAAGCTGAGTTAACCTTCTTCGCTGTCCACTACACCTCCAATTTTGGTGTCATCTGCAAAACTACTAACTATATCTCTTATGCTCAGATTCAAATCATTTATATAAATGATGAAAAGTAGTGGACCCAGCACTGATCCTTGTGGCACTCCACTGGTCACAGGACTCCAATCTGAAAAACAACCCTCCACCACCATCCTCTGTCTTCTACCTTTGAGCCAGTTCTGTATCCAACTGGCTAGTTATCCCTGTCCATGAGATCTAAACTTGCTAACCATGGGGAACCTTGTTGACATGCATTACTGAAATCCATATAGATCACGCCCACCATTCTGCCCTCATCAATCCTCTTTGTTACTTTTTCAAAAAACTCAATCGAGTTTGTGAGACATGATTTCCCACGCACAAAACCATGTTGACTATCCGTAATCAGTCCTTGCCTTTCCAAATACATGCACATCCTGTCCCTCAGGATTCCCTCCAACTTGCCCACCACCGACATCAGGCTCACTGGTCTATAGTTCCCTGGCTTGTCCTTACCACCCTTCTTAAACAGTGGCACCACGTTAGTCAACCTCCAGTCTTCCAGCACCTCACCTGTGAGTATCGATGATACAAATATCTCTGCAAGGGCCCCAGTAATTATTTCCCACAGAATTCGAGGGTACCCCTGATCCGGTCCTGGGGACTTGTCCACTTTTATACATTTCAAGACATCCAGCACTTTCTCCTCTGTAATATGGACATTTTTCAAGATATCACCATCTATTTCCTACATTGTATACCTTACCCTTTTCCACAGTAAATACTGATGCAAAATACTTGTTCAGTATCTCCCTCATCTCCTGCGGTTCCACACAAAGGCCACCTTGCTGATCTTTGAGGGGCCCTATTCTCCCTAAGAGGCTGGGGCTATTTTCCCTGGACCGTCCGAGGCTGATGGGTGACCTGATAGAGGTTTATAAAATCATGAGGGGCACTGATAGAATAAATCGACAAGGCCTTTTTTTCCTGGGGTGGAGGAGTCCAAAACTAAGAGGGCATAGTTTAAAGAAGAGAGGGAAAAGATTTAAAAGGGACCTAAGGGGCAACGTTTTTCACACAGAAGCTGGTGCCAATATGGAATGAGCTGCCAGAGGAAGTGGTGGAGGCTGGTACAATTATAACATTTAAAAAGCATCTAGATGGGTATATGAATCTGGGTCAAGTGCTAACAAATAGGACTAGATTTATCTAGGATATCTGGTCAGCATGGATGAGTTGGACTGAAAGGTCTGTTTTCATGCTGTATATCTCTATGACTCCCAAGTATAAATTTGAGAGTGAAAAACCCATCTGAAATCCAGTGCAATGTTAGCTTTTACTTGGTTTGGATTGCTGATGACTCCCAATGCAAAATCTTTGCTCCAGATTGGAAGCACATTATGCTTTAAGATTCTCAGTTTTGTTTGACTTGAGCTGTTTCATAGAAATGTAGCAAATATGATGAGGAGTAAACCATTCGCCCCCTTCAAGCTTGCTTTGCCAGTCATTATGATCATGTTGGCCCTACTTTTTCTTTGATCCCTTTAATCCCAGGTGCGAAAACCAACATCTTCTTGAAATCATGCAATGTTTTTACCTCAACTGTTTTCTGAGATAATGAATTACATTAGATCACCACTGTCTAGGTGAAGACATTTCTCCTCAACTTCATCCTAAATGGTTTACCCCATATCCTCAGACTGTGCCCACAGTCCTAGACTCCTTTCACCATTGGAATATCCTTCCTATAATTTACTTGGTCTGATCAAGTTAGAATTTTGTAGGTTTCTATGAGATTCCTCTCTCATTCTTCTAAACTCTAGCAAACATTCTAACCAATTTAACCTGCCCTCATCCATCAGTCATACCATCTCAGGAATGAGTCTAGTAAATCTTCGCTGCACTTTCTCAAGAGTCAGGACATCCTTCCTCATATGAGGAGACCAAAATTGCATGCAATATTCCCAAGTGTTATCTCAGCAATACCTTGTATGATTGACATGCAAGCAAGACATCCCTGCTCATTGCACATGTGCCATTGCACATGACTGTATTTATATAGCTGTTTTCACCACTGTTGCCAATCTCACAGAACTTTATGAAGTACTTTCACAGTGTATTCATTGTTATAATGTAAGAAGCTTTTTCTCATTCGTAGGATTTGACCTCCACCAACCACAGCTATTTTCCATTGTGCTAGGTATGGCTTAAACCAGTAAACAGTTGTCGATCTGATTCCTATTGCCTCCAGTTTTAATACACCTCCTTGCCACACTTGGTCAAATGCATCTTCATATCAAGAAATGGCATTCTCACCTCACCTCTGGCGTTTACTTTATTTGTCATGTTTGAACCAAGACTGTAATGAGGTCATAAGTGGCCCTGATAGAACCAAAACCGGCATTAGTGAACATGTTATTGCTAAAGAAGTGCTGCTTGATAACACTATGACGATATCTTGCATCACCTTACTGATGATTGAGAATAGACTGATGGGCTGGGTTTGACTTGTCATGCTTTTTGTGTATAGGACCTAGCTGGTCAGTTTTACACATTGTCATGTAGATGTCAGTGTTGTAGCTGTTCTGGGACAGCTTGCAGCAGTTTCTGGAGCACTGGTACTATTGTCAGAATGTAGTCAGGGCCCATACCCTTTGCAGTATCAAATGCAGCTATCACGTGGAGTGAATCGAATTGGCTGACGACTGACATCTATGGTGGTGGGAACCACTGAAATAAGTTGAAATACGTCATTCACTCAGTATTTCTGGCTGAAGTTTGTTACAAATGTTTAAATCTTATCTCCTGTACTGATGTGCTGGGTTCCCCCTTCAAAGCTTCCTCCTTTGGTGAGTTGATTAATTGAAGAACTGCATTCATGACTGGGTGTGGCAGGACTGCGGGGTCTACGATCTGATCCGTTGTTTGTTGAATCACTTAGCTCTGTCACTTGCTGCTTTTGCTGTTTGAGAAATAGTTCTATTTTGTAGTTTCACCAGGTTGACATCTCATTTTTAGAAATGCCTGGTGCTGCTCCAGTCATGTTCTTCTGCTCTTTTCATTGAATCAGGAGCCAAACATATTATTGTGGGTTTGGAGTCACGTGTTGGTCAGACAGTAAGGATGGCAGAGTTTCCTCCCTAAAGAGCCTTAGTAAGCTAGATTTCTTTTTCAGTGACAATCATAGGTACTCTTAGAAAGACCAGCTTTCAATTCCACGTTTTTGCTAAATGCCATAACCTTCCAGCACCACCTCTGGATGTTAGGGATAAAGGAATATCTCACTAACCTGATACTCTCTTGGATTAATTAGTTACTATCCTATATTTAAGATCAAAAGCAGAAATTGCTGGAAAGACTCAGCAGAATCTGTGGAGAGAAGGCAGAGAAAATGTTTCAGGTTCAGTGAGCCTTCAGGGTAAGTTTGTAGATAACACAAAAATCAAAAGCTTGGGGACTTTTTAGCTTTTCTCTAGACACAATTAGGAACAAATATCAATTCAGGATTTGCTGAAAATGGATTCATACCGAAACGTAGGCAGGTCTTCCTTTGCTAGGACGAGCTCATCAAATCCCTACAGTGTGGAAACTGGCCCTTCAGCCCAGGAAGTCCACACTGACCCTCCAAAGAGTAATCCACCCAGACCCATTCACCTACCCTATTATTCTATATTTGCCCCGAACTAATTCATCGAACCTTCACATCCCTGAACACTGTCAGAAATTTAGCATGGCCAATTCATCTAATCTGTACATCTTTGGATTGTGGCCTCAACCGGAGCAACCAGAGGAAATCCACACAGACATGGGGCGAATGTGCAAACTCCACACAGACAGTCACCCAAGGCTGGAATCAAACTTAGGTCTTTGATGAGGAAGCAGTGCTTACCACTGAGCCACCATGCTGCCCCATTATTCCATGATAGCAGCCAGGATAATTGTACACTTTGTCAGAGAAGATAACACGGCAGCAAGTATTTAAACATTGCATTTGTAAAATGAATGGGAAATTTCCTCAGCTTTATCGAGTCACACAGCTGCAGAGGGAGAAGAATAGAAATTGGAGGTGTCACGGCGTACATCATTGAAACGGTCTCCTTCTTAACCCAGAAATGTTAAACAACCTCTGATAAGGATTCTGAACCTATCAGGTGAGGACATTTTGAGGTATGGTGGCACAGGGGAGGGGGTGTGTGGTGTTGGTTTCTCTGTGGTCTGATGGCTCCCCATCAACATTTCTTCTTGTTTTCCACCAACCTCCCCTCCCTACACAAGGAGAGCAAGTAGTTTACTGCCCAATGCTTCTCCCCTCCCTGGGGCTCCTTGCCCAATCAGCTAAGTATTCATGAGATAGGAGCCCATCGTCTCTGCAAGTTTCAGATTATTTGAAATACTGATAAGAAACTTTATTTTTCCTGGGATTTCAACGATAGCTTTGAATCTATTTCAGTTGCACAAGCAGTCCAGGACATGAAAGTCTCCCAGGAGGGTGTCAAACTGGAATTTTCACAGATGAACAGTAACAGTGAGTGTTGAATGAGCACCAAGCACTTCTTTGTGTTTCCCACTTAAACTGGTCTTTGTACTTGTTTTTTGTAAGGCTCTATTGCTTTTCTAAAGAGTCACAGGGACAAGGAACTACTTTGCCTTTTCCAGAACAGTCTTAGCTGTGTTTAAATGTCACCATATCATTCCCTATTCATTCCTCTCTGTATTTGAGTTTTACCTTCCTTTATAATTCAAGGCTTTTATGACTAAACTTTATGGATGGAAATGTGTTGCTGGAAAAGCGCAGCAGGTCAGGCAGCATCTAGGGAACAGGAGAATCGACGTTTCGGGCATTAGCCCTTCTTCAGGATTCCTGAAGAAGGGCTAATGCCCGAAACGTCGATTCTCCTGTTCCCTAGATGCTGCCTGACCTGCTGCGCTTTTCCAGCAACACATTTCCATCTCTGATTTCCAGCATTTGCAGACCTCACTTCTTCCCATGACTAAACTTTATGTCAATTACTCGGTGTCGAAAAGTGTGGCATTTTTCTAGCTTATGCCGGAAACGTTGACTGTCCCGCTCCTCAGATGCTGTCTGACTTGCTGTACTTCTCCAGTACCATAGTTTTCGACTCTGATCTCCAGCATCTGCAGTCCTCAATTTCTCTCAATCAATTAATTGTTGCACTTTGAATTATATTGAATTGAATTTATTGTCACGTGTACCAAGGCACAGTGAAAAGCTTTGTCTTGCGAGCAATACAGGCAGATCACAGAGTTAGGTAGCATAGATAAGTAAATAATAGGGAAACAGCAGCAAAAAACAAAAACACAGGTACTGGCAAATGTTAAGAGTTTGTTTATCCATTCATTATTCTAACAACAGGAGGGTAGAAACTGTTACAAAACCAGCTGGTGTGTGTGTGTTCAGGCTTCTGTACCTTCTCCTTGACGGTAGAGGTTGTAAAAAACATTGCCAGGGTGGGATGGATCTTTGAGAATGCAAGCGGCCTTTCCTTGACAGCGGGTCTGGTAGATGGATCCTTTGTGATTGTCCAGGCTGAGTTCGCCGCTCTATGTAACTGTCTCCGATCTGGAATGGTACACCATACCAGGTGGTGATACGTCCAGACGGAATGCTCTCAGTGCACACTTACTCTCCTAAACAATCTGCTGTTGGAAAGTCCCTTTCATTGCCGAATGGAGGCTTTTTGCAGGTAAGAGGGAGGCTTTCAAGATGAGATAATGAGAGTTCTGGAACAATATGCCCCTGCTAATTTGAAGAGCAAGGCTGGCAGAAGTAGGGAATACTGGATGACTACAGATATTGAGGCTCTAGTAGAGGAAAGGAAGAAGGTATAGACAGCTGGGATCAAGTGAATCCCTTGAAGAGTATAGGGGATGTAGGAGTACCTCTGCGGTCATCTCCCTCCAAAACAGGTATGCCGCTTTGGATACTGTTAAGGGAGATGGTTCACCAAGAGAAGGCAGTAGTAGCCAGGTTGGCACCATGGCTGGCTCTGCTCTATAGAAGGATGAGAAAAAGAGTGGAAAGGCTCTAGTCATATGGGATTCAATTGTAAGGGGAGTAGATAGGCGGTTCTGTGGTCAAAAGCGAGACTCCTGAATGGTAATTTGCAGCCCAGGTAGACAGGTCAGAGATGTGTAAAGAGGGTGGGTGAACAGCCAGTTGTAGTGGTGTATATAGGCACCAATGATATAGATAAAAATCAGATGAGGTCCAACAAGCAGAATTTAAGGAGTTAGGAGCCAAGTTAAAAAGTAGGATCTCAGAGGTAGTAATCTCAAGATAGCTGACAGTGCCACATGCAAGTCAGAGTAGAAATGAAAGAATAAGTAGGATGAATTCTTGGCTTGAGAGAGAGTGCAGGAGGGAGGGGTTCAATTTTTGGGACATTGGGACCGGTTCTGGGGGAGGTGGGACTATAGCAACTTGGACTTTCTGCACCTGGGCCGGACTGGAACCAGTGTCCTTGGGGGTGCGTTTGCTTATGCTGTTGGGGAGGGTTTAAGCTACTGTAGCAGGGGGTTGGGATCCAAATGAGGTGGTTAGTGGACAAGAAGAAGGTAGTAACTAAGCCTGTAAGAAACTAGATAACGAAGTCAGCATGACTCGGGGAAGAATGGGAAGAGAGCAGACGATGAACACAAAGAGACAGGAGATCTGAGGTGCATTTGTTTTAATGAGAGAAGTGTAGCAGGTAAGGCAGATGAACTTAGGGCTTGGATTAATACCTGGAAGTATGATGTTATTGTTCTTACTGAGATTTGGGGCATGGTTGGCAACTATAAATGATTCAGGTGGAGAGAGGAAGGTAAAAGGGGTCGAGGAGTTGTATTACCCGTCAGAGAGGACATCACAGATATGCTGAAGGAGGGCACTATGAAGGACTCGAGCAATGAGATAATATGCGTAGAGCTCAGAAATAGGAAGGGTGCAGTAGCAATGTTGGGGCTGTACTACAGGCCTACCAACAGCGAGCGGGAGATAGAGGTACAAATAAGTAAACAGATAATGGAAAGATGTAGGAGCAACAGGGTGGTGGTGATAGGAGATTTTAATTTTCCCAACATTGACTGGAATTCACTTCATGTTAGAGAGCTAGATGACACTAAGATTTATGGAGTAGCAGATAGTGAAGGAGACTGCCAGAGAAAACAGCAGAATATAGATAGATTGGAGAGTTGGGCAGAGAAATAGCAGATAGAGTTCAATCTGGGCAAATGCGAGGTGATGCATTTTGGAAGATGCAATTCAAGAGCGAGCTATATGGTAAATGAAAAACCCTGGGGAAAATTGATGTATACAGAGATCTGGGTGTACAGGTCCATTGTACCCTGAAGGTGGCAACGCAGGTAGATAGAGTGGTCAAGAAAGCATACGGCATGCTTTTCTTTATCGGATGGGGCATTGAGTACTAGAGTTGGCAGATCATATTGCAGTTGTATAAGATTTTGGTTCAGCCACATTTTGAATACTGCGTACAGTTCTGGTCGCCACATTACCAAAAGGATGTTGATGCTTTGAGAGGGTGCAAAGGAGGGTGACCAGGATGTTGCCTGGTATGGAGGGTGCTAGCTATGAAGAAAAGTTCATTAGGATTATTTTCATTAGAAGGACAGAGGTTGAGGGAGGAAACTGCTTGTGGGCTGCAAAATCATGAGAGGTATAGACAGGGTGGATAGCAAGAAGCTTTTTCCAAGAGTGAGGTAATCAATTACTAGGGGTCACGAGTTCAAGGTGAGAGAGGAAAAGTTTAAGGGAGATATGCGTGGAAAGATCTTTATGCAGAGAGTAGTGGGCGCATGGAACGCGTTGCCAGTGGAGGTGATAGAGGCGGGTACGATAGCGTCATTTAAGATGCATCTAGACAGATACGTAAATGGGCAGGGAGCAGAGGGATACAGATCCTTCAAAAATAGGCGACAGGTTGAGATAGAGGATCGGGATCGGTGCAGGCTTGGAAGGCCAAGGGACCTGTTCCTGTGCTGTAATTTGAGTACTGGAGTTGAGACATCATGTTACAGCTGTACAAATGAGGGCATAGGCATAAGGTGAGATGGGGAAGATTAAAATGGAAATTGCATGGTCTACAGGAGATCTCTGAAGTCACCTCCCTGACCACAAAGAGGGGGGAGTGAAGTGGGAGATGGAACGGTGCAGGGTGACACGAACACACAAGATGGCCACTGAGCCATAGGTTAGCCACTTGACATACAAGATGGCTGCCGGACCACAATATAGAGAGAGACAGCAGAGCAAACACAGATACTGCCTGGGGTCACCAGGATGCCAGCGCAATATATTCACAACCTAGTTGATTAGTTTAAGGTGGGTGGGGGAGAGAATATACACGAGTAGCGTACAGTGCCCACCAAAGTGTCTGGGTCCAGACAACACCTTTGATGGAAATACTAATTGTTTGATACAGACTAAATACAAAGTGCTAATAGCCAGGGCTGCAGTAATTGTCCTTCTCAGCAACTAGCGCCCATTACTACAGCAATGGACTTCTTCACAGACGTTGAAATTGACAATGACTGCACTGAAATTAACAAAGGCTGCACTGGAACTGACAATGACTGCACCGAAACTATCAACGATTCTGCAATGTTTACAATAAACAAACTATGTCACAAAGATAATAACCTCATAACTGACCTATTATATTACAAAATGTATAAAAGTACCTTGACATGTGCTCTGGGTGAAGGTAAGGCTCGCAGCTGACCACTGTGCTGTTGGTCTCTCTCTCTCTCTCTCCCCGGAGCTCTGGTATTTGTGCAATAAAGTCTGTTGTTGAACCCCGACGCTGACACCGAGGCTGGTGATTTTCCCCACAACACTACATATGATTATATGTATTTTCTAAAAGGCACAAGTGAACCACATTGTGAGCCCAAGCAATAATTTCAAATTGGTTGTTATTGTAATTCTTAACAATCGGGATTATTCAGTAGGTGCTGTCCAGTCTCAAAACTTCAAAAGCTCAGAACGCAATGTATAATGTTAGATGATAGCCTCTTTAGAAATAAAGAAAAACATGGTGATAACTGTTCCCTGGTCCTTGTTACATGGCAGTGCCTTAACCAATCAGAATCGATTGCCCAACCTATCAGCCCTTTTCTCATGCACCCTTTTACCTCTTTGAAACTTGAATTTTTGCCTGTGTCCTGAAATGCATAGACACAAAAGCTTCAATACCATGTCTCTTCTCTCAGTAATACTCTTATATGACTGTGGCTAATGCCTTGCTCCTTGTTCAGTTACAGGACTTTCAAAGGTCATGAGAAACTTATACAATCGTATCATGACTCAACTTTCACAGCTGAATAATCGTAAGTTGGCAAAGCTGTCAATAAGCAAGGATATAGGGCACGAGTGTGGCAGGTGGAGGATATCAAAGGGATTTAGTCTAATGGAGGGATGCAGTCAGGAGGAGAGAGAGAGAGAGAGAGACAAAGTCTAACAATGCAGGAATTCTTTTTCATGATTATTGAGACATTCAGATTAATCGGAGCCAACATTTTGAACAAGTGACTGACATTGTTTGGATGAATGATCCAAAGCACAACCAGCAATGAGCCAAAACTAGAGTAACGTTGATGGGAATGAGAGTGAAAATTTTGCTCCTCTTTCAGTTACTCAGATGGTTCATGAAATAAGAAACGTCCAGGCTGGTCTGCAGACAGAACTATCACGGACAACAAATAAATGTAAGTAAAATAAAGAACTAAGTTATTCAGTTCTGAAGAAAGTTTACTTGACTTAAGGTATTAAGTCTGCTTTCTCTCCACACTTGCTGCCAACAGGACTTTAAACTGAAAGTGGGGGAAATGGAAGGGTAATACATCCATAAGTTGAAAACAAAGCAGCAAGTTAACATCTGCAGGGCTGGATTCAACTGTATAGAAAAATTTAAAAGAAATGACAGGGAACGAGAAGTCAGGAGAGTTTGTTAAAGTCTCCAGCACAGACATAACTAGGACAGTGTGTTTAGAAAGGGTTAGCTATCAAAATTCAAGCACATTACACAAATGAATGACAATGAGTAGAGGCACAGTTAATGCAGGACTGAAGATGTTACGCAGTGTAAAGAATAAGGTAAATGAGCTTGAGCAGATTGTAATTGGCGGATATGATGTGGGCATCACAGAGACGTGGCTGCAAGGGAATCAGGATTGGGAATTGAATATTCAAGGATATACATCCTATCGAAAAGATAGACAAGTGGGCAGAGGGGGTGGAGTTGCCTTATTGTAAGAAATGAAATTGAATCAATAGTAAGAAATGAACTAGGGTCAGATGGTGTAGAATCTGTGTGGGTAGAATTGAGGAACTGCACAGATATTTAAAAAAATGCAGTTGGAGTTATGTACAGGCCTCCAAACAGTAGTCAGGAGCAGGAGCTAACAGGAGATAGAAGGAGTGTGTAAGAAAGGCAAAGCTACAGTGATCATGGGGGATTTCAATATGCAGGTCAACTGAGAAAATCAGGTTGGTAGTGGATTACAAGAGAAAACATTTGTGGAATATCTACGAGATAGCTTTTTGGAGCAGCCTGCGATGGAGCCCACTAGGGAACAGGTAATACTGGATTTAGTGCTGTGCAATGAGGCAGGCTTGATAAGGGAGCTTAAGGTGAAGGAACCCTTAGGAGGCAGTGATCATAGTGTGATTGAATTTACTCTGAAATTTGAGAGAGAGATGATAGAATCAGAGGTAACTGTATTACAGCTGAATATAGGCAAATACAGAGGCATGAGGGAGGAGCTGAGTAGAATCAACTGGGAAAGGAGCAGGAAAGACAGTGGAACAGCAATGGTAAGAGTTTCTGGGAGTAATTCAGGAGACACAGCAAAGATTCACCCCTAGAAAAAAGAGGCATGGTACAGGGAGGATGAGGCAACCATGGCTGGCTAGGGAAGTCAGTGGTTAGCATAGAAGCAAAAGAGAAGGCATATATTCTGGTGAAGGGCAATAGGAAACCAGAAGATTGAGAAGCTTACAAAGACCAACAAGAGGGCAGCAAAAAAAGAAATATAGAGGGATAAGTTAAAATATGAGGGTAAGCTAGCCAGTAATATAAAGGAAGACTAAGAGTTTACTTAGTTATACAAAGGGCAAAAGAGAGGCAAAAGTGGACATTGGACCTCTGGAAAGTGAGGCTAGAGAGATAGTCGTGGGGAACAACGAAATGGTTGAGGAGCTGAATAATTACTTTGTATCAGTTGGAAGACATGAGTAATATCTCAAAAATTCAAAAGTGTAAGGGGGCAGAGCTCAGTATGGTAGCCATCACCAAGGAGAAGTTTCTAGAAAAAGTGAAAGGTCTGAAAGTGGACCAAATGGACTACACCCCAAAGGTCTAAAGGAGATAGCTGAAGAGATATGATGGGTGTTTCAGGAATCAAGGGATCTTTCAGGAATCACTAGAGTTAGGGATGGTCCCAGAAATCTGGAAAATCGCTAATGTGACACACTTGTTTAAAAAGGGAGTTAGGCAAAAGATGGAAATTTACAGGCCAATTAGCCTAACCTCGGTCTTGGGTAAGATTTTGGAGTTCATTGTGAAGGATGAGGTTTCTGAAAACTTGGAAATGTATGGTAAAATAGAGCAACGTCAGCATGGTTTCATCAAGGGGAGGTCATGCCTGACAAATCTGCTAGATTTGTGAAGGTTTGTAGCTCAGGTTGAAGTTTAGGGTGTAGGTTTGCTCGCTGAGCTGTAGGTTTGATATCCAGACGTTTCATTACCTGGCTAGGTAACATCATCAGTGGCGACCTCCAAGTGAAGCGAAGCTGTTGTCTCCTGCTTTCTATTTATATGTTTGTCCTGGATGGGGTTCCTGAGGTTTGTGGTGATGTCATTTCCTGTTCATTTTCTGAGGGGTTGATAGATGGTGTCTAGATCTATGTATACATTAGATTAGATTAGATTACTTACAGTGTGGAAACAGGCCCTTCGGCCCAACTAGTCCACACCGCCCCGCCGAAGCGCTAGCTGGTGTTTGTGTATCCTGGTGGCTAACTTTCTTCCTGTTTGTCCTATGTAGTGTTTGTGGCAGTCCTTGCATGGAATTTTGTAGATGACATTGGTTTTGTCCATGGGTTGTACTGGGTCTTTTAAGTTTGTTAGTTTTTGTTTGAGAGTGTTGGTGGGCTTGTGTGCTACTAGGATTCCGAGGGGTCTTAGTAGTCTGGCTGTCATTTCTGAAACTTCTTTGATGTATG
Source organism: Chiloscyllium plagiosum (assembly GCF_037043375.1). Lineage (NCBI taxonomy): Eukaryota > Metazoa > Chordata > Chondrichthyes > Orectolobiformes > Hemiscylliidae > Chiloscyllium > Chiloscyllium plagiosum. The sequence continues at coordinate 35,789,145 of NW_028270183.1, forward strand.
GTAAGGTGGTTAGGGTTTCTGGCTGTGTTTGGTCTGCTTGTTGTGGTTTGTTCTTGAGGAATCTGCGGACTGTATTTTTTTGAGTATCCGTTCTTCTTGAATACATTGTATAGGTGGTTCTCCTCTGTTTTCCGAAGTTCGTCTGTGCTGCAGTGTGTGGTGGCTCATTGGAATAGTGTTCTGATACAGCTTCGTTTGTGTGTGTTGGGATAGTTGCTGGTGTAGTTAAGTATTTGGTCAGTGTTTGTCGGTTTTCTGTTTACGCAGGTTTGTAGTTCTCCGTTGTCATTTCTTTTGAATGTGACGTCCAGGAATGCGAGTTTGTTGTCGGTTTCTCCCTCCTTGGTGAACTTTATGCCTGTGAGGATGTTGTTGATGATATTGAATGTCTCTCCTATCTTGTTTCGTTTTGTGATGACAAAGGTGTCATCTACGTAGCGGACCCAGATTTTTGGTTTGATGGTTGGTAGGGCTGTTTGTTCTAGTCTTTGCATTACCGCTTCTGCTATGAATTCTGATAGCGGCGATCCCATGGGTGTGCCGTTGGTTTGTTTGTAGATTATGTTGTTTAAGGTGAAGTGGGTGGTGAGGCACAGGTCCACTAGCTTCATGATGTTTACAGACAGTCAACTTACAGACTGGACAAAGAACTACACGCAAGACTGAAATACCTAGTAGAAGAGTCACAGCACTCCATCCACTCCACCCAGGAATTCCTAAAAATCATCAAAACACCAAAATAGAGGAAGACAAAACAATGATCTCATTCAATGTAACAGCACTGTTCACCTCCATCAACATCGACCTGGCAAAGGAAACACTTACCACACTTTTAGAAGAGACCATCACACACACCCCAACCACCATCAATCACATTACCAACGAAGACATCATAAATGGGTCTTTCTCAGGATGGCACCTGGTGACAAGTGGTGTTCCACAAGGGTCAGTGTTGGAGATCTCAACTTTTCACTTTGTACATTAATGATTAAATGAAGGAACTGAGGGAATTCTGGCTAAGTTTGCAGACAATACAAAAATAGGTAGAGAGACAGGTAGCATTGAGGAGGTGGGGAGACTGCAGAAGGATTTGGACAGGTTAGGAAAGTGGGCAAAGAAGTGACAGATGGAGTACTACATGGGAAAGTATAAGGTCATGCACTTTGGTAAGAAGAATAGAAGCATCAATTGTTTTCTAATTGGGGACAAAATTCAGAAGTCTGAAGTGCAAAGGAACTTGGAATTCTAGTCCAGGATTCTCTCAAGCTAAACTCACGGGTTGAGCCAGTAGTTAGGAAGGCAAATGCAATGTTGGCATTTATTTTGATAATATAAAAGCACTTCAATATAAAAGCAGAGATATTTTTCTGAGACTCTTTAAAGCTCTGCTACATTTAGAGTATTGTGTGCAATTTTGGGCCCCATATCTCAGGAAGGACATATCCGCTCTGGAGCAGGTGCAGAGGAGGTTCACAAGCATGGTCCCAGAAGTGAAAAGCTTAATATATGAGGAATGTTTGAGGACTCTGGGACTATACTCGATGGAGTTTAGAAGGATGAGGGGAGATCTAGTTGAAACTAACAGAATACTGAAAGGCCTGGACTGCGTAGATGTTGGGAAGATGTTTCTATTGGTAGGGCCCGAGGGCACAGCCTTAGAGTGAAGGAAAGACTCTTTAGAACGGAAATAAGGAGAAACTTCTTCAACCAGAGAGTGGTGAATCGATGGAATTCATTGCCACAGAAGGCTGTGGAGCCCATGTCAATGAGTATATTTAAAACGGAAATAGATGGGTTCTTGATTGTCAAGGGTTACAGGTAGAAAGCAGGAGAATGGGGTTGAGAAACTTAGCAGTCATGATTGAATAATGGAGTAGACTCGATGAGTTGAATGGCCTAATTTCTGCTACTATGTTTTGTGGTCTTATTTGCTGAGTTTCTTCAGTAATTTTTGTTTTTGATTTGAAGTAAAAGTAAGGTTCCCTTGGTATGCATGTCACTCCATCCTCTTGTTGTGGTCAGTTTAACTCTCATGGAGCATCGAAGCCAGGTATCTCTCTAACTCCAGAGTTGGTAAAGACTCCACTACTCTTCATGTGGCTGGGCAGGAATCTCTTCAGTCTTACCACCTACAATTGGCATATTTAATCATATTTAATCATGGAATCCCTACAGTATGGAAACAGGCCATTTGGCCCAACAAATCCACTCCAACCCTTCGAAGAGTAACCCACCCAGACCCATTCCCCCAGCCTTTTACTCTACATTTACCCTTGACTAAGGCACCTGGATATTCCTGAACACTCTGGGAAATTTAGCATGGCCTTTTCACATATATTTGAAGTTTTTGCAGGTTGATATTGAGCTTATTTGAGTGTTTTGAGAGACATTTCTTGTCCGACACGTTCAGAAGTGGGACTCAAACACAGATTCTTTTGGCTCAAAAGGCAGGGATACTACCTATGGCACTACAGGGCCTACATTTTATTTGATTACAACAGCAAATAAAATGATAGAAAGAGAAAAAAAAACATGGTGTGCTCAGGGCATGATATGTTTCTTTGTTTTCAGTTGTTGGAATGTCCAAAGATACAAGGAGTTCCCAGGCTGTTCCCCAGATGAAGAATAACAGTAAGTACTCAATAACAAGTTGAAAGAGGTTTTTCTGCAGGATGTAAACTAGGTTCATCCTGCCCTCTGAATAATGTTTTCTTGCACCTAATTCTTCTGATAAATACAGAGACCTGAAAAGTGTGTCATTCATGGGGATGTTTCTTGAAGTCATATTAAACTGTAGTAAGAATTCAGCAGCGCAAACAACGAAAAACTGCGAAAATAAACTTGGGAGAAGGAAAACCATAAACAGATTCATTCTTCTCTCGATCCTCACTTCTGTCTTCACATCAGTCCATGCTCTCACCCCAGTTGACCCCTACAATTTTCTCTGGCCTTATGTTTCCTGCAATCTTGGGTCTTTTCTCTTAACCGCACGATTGGCGCAGCTTTATAAAAGCAAAATACTGCAGATGCTGAAACAAAAACAGAAAGTTTTGAAAATGACTCAACTTGCCTTCCAGAAGAAACAGAGCCAAACTTTCACTTCCAATCTGGCTCCTCTTCACAATGGAAGAAAGGTGGAAATGTGATTTGTTTTTATGATGTTGGAAAGGGCCATGTTGAATGAAAGGAAAGATCAAAGATAGGTTAAACAAATTAAATAGTAAACACACAAAGCAAGGCAACATAGCAATCAAGAAGCCTCTCACCATCCAGGTCACAGTTCCACTTAACTGGCATTACATGCAGGACATTCACTCCCTCCGAGACTAACACTCAATAGCATCAGTGTGTTCCATCTATAAGATGCACTGCAAAAATTCTCCAAAGCGTCTTAGACAGCATCTTCCAAATTCATAACTACTACCAGTTAGAGGGAAAGGGCAGCATGTACAAAGGAACACCACCTGCAAGCAACTAGAGATGAGTCATAAATGCTGGCCCAGCCAGCAATGCCCATATCCAATAACATATAAAAATGCTAAAGAAACAAAAGGCAAAGAGAGCTGCAAGGGTCCAGAGTCAGTGTTCATTGCAGAATAACAAGCAGCTCTGCATAGGTGGCATGGTGGTTAACACAGCTACCTCATAGTACCAGGGACCCAAGTGCAACGCCAGCCTTGGATGACTGTGTGGAGTTTACATGTTCTCCCTGTGTCTGTGTGGAGTGCCTCCCACAATTGAAAGATGTGCAGGCTAAGTGGATTAGCCAAGCTAAATGTGGGATGGTGAGTGGGGGAGGGGGGAAGAGTGTGTGAATGCCCTGTTTCAGCACTGTAAGAGATTCTATATGAAAGCGAAAACCTTTAAAGTGGAATATTTTTGAATTGTGCCATCTCCTTCAGGGAAATCGCCAAACGACAAGCCAATCATTCAAGGGTCTTGCCCTGGCATCAGGATCTAGGGACAGAAACGGGCGGCACGGTGACACAGTGGTTAGCATGTTGTCTCACAGCACCAGAGACCCGGTTTCAATTCCCGCCTCGGGCAACTGTCTGTGTGGAGTTTGTACATTCTCCCCGTGTCTGCGTGAGTTTCCTCCGGGTGCTCTGGTTTCCTCCCACAGTCCGAAAATGTGCGGGTTAGGTGAATTGGCCATGCTAAATTGCCCGTAGTGTTCGGTGAAGGGGTAAATGTAGGGGAATGGGTCTGGGTGGGTTGCTCTTTGAAGAGTCGGTGTGGACTTGTTTCCGCACTGTAAGTAATCTAATCTAATCTAATCTAAGTCTGCCCAATCAGAAGTGCCATTCAATCAGAATTCTCCTAGTGGCTGACAGTTCTTGAGTTAAGCCATATCATGGAGATCATGATAACTGCTAACACAGTAGCCATGGAGTCTTGGAATCTGGCACAAATGTGTCAAGTGATGGCAGGACCCAAGTTGATGACTCATGGACAGAAGGATACAGAGGAGGCTGCCACACAACCCAGCTCTTGCTCAATATCCAGTCCTTTGACTAGGCACTGACTATCTTTGATAAGAGGACTCTCTCAGAGTCATACAAGTCTATGCTGCCAAAGCTACACTAAATCCACACTAGTTCCACTTTCCAGCACTAGACCTGTAGCCTTGAATGTTATGATAGTTCCAATAGTGGGGAAATGATTCATTCTGAAACATGTGAGTTCACTCATCCCAATGGAAATCCCCAAGATTCTGTACCTAAGATGGCACCGTGTAGTGACATGTGAACTTTTCATTGTACTCACGTGACAATAATCCTATGGTTTCATGCTGGCACAGATTAATCTTTTTTTTATAATTCTATAAAACTTTGCCTATAGCAAGGAGCAATAGAATATTATATGTAATGTTTCCAATAATCAGGCAAAATTTGCTGCAATCTCTTGCAGCAGAGAGCGGCGAGAGCTGGGCGGAAGTGAAGTCGGAGTGCAGAGATTGTTGCTCTATTAAAAGTCCACAGACCTGCAACAAAACACAGGGTCGAGGGAAGTTTCTGTTGACTTTACGGCATGATCCTTTTTTGAGTTTTCTGCTCCATTGGCTCTAGAAATCGTGGATGCATTGATGATCATTCTCCAATGTTCTATAGATTCAGGATCAGTTCCTGCGGATTGGAGGGTGGCTAATGTTGTCCCACTTTTTAAGAAAGGAGGGACAGAGAAAACAGAGAATTATAGACCAGCGTCTGACCTCAGTGGTGGGAAAAATGCTGGAGTCAATTATAAAGGATGAAATTATGACACATCTGGATAGCAGTAACAGGACAGATCAGAGTCAGCATGGATTTATGAAGGGGAAATCATGCCTGACTAATCTTCTGGAATTTTTTGAGGCTGTAACTCTGAAGATGGGCAAGGGAGATCCAGTGGATGGAGTATACCAGGACTTTCAGAAAGCCTTTGATAAAGTCTCACATAGGAGGTTAGTGAGCAAAATTAGGGCACATAGTATTAGGGGCAAAATACTGACATGGATTGAAAATTGGTTGGCTGTCAGGAAACTAAAAGAGTAGTGATAAACGGCTCCCTTTCAGAATAGCAAGCGGTAACCAGTGGTATGCTGCAGGGATCAGAGCTGGGACCGCAGCTTTTTACAATGTACAATAATGATATAGATGAAGGTATTAAAAGTAATATTAGCAAATTTGCTGATGACACAAAGCTGGGTGGCAGGGTGAAATGTGAGGAGGATGTTAAGAGATTACAGGGTGATCTGGACAGGCTAGGTGAGTGGACAGATGTATGACAGATGCAGCTTAATGTCGATAAATGTGTGGTTATCCACTTTGGTGGCAAGAACAGGAAGGCAGATTACTGCCTAAATGGAGTCAAGTTAGGTAAAGGGGCAGTACAGAGAGATCTGGGTGTTCTTGTACATCAGTCAATGAAAGCAAGCATGCAGGTACAGCAGGCAGTGAAAAAGGCTAATGGCCTGCTGGCTTTCATAACAAGAGGAATTGAGTATAGGAGCAAAGAGGTCCTTCTGCAGCTGTACAGGGCCCTGGTGAGACCACACCTGGAATATTGTGCGCAGTTTTGGTCTCCAAATTTGAGGAAAGACAGTCTTAGGAAAACTGTAGTGTACCAGGGTTTCAATATATCACTGTTCCACTGAAGACTCGATAATGACTGGAAATCAAATGCCAGAAGGATTTGCAGCTTGTTTGTGTCCAGTTTTTGAAAGTATTGATTGGATATGACATTGCCTGTACCAGCACAACAATGTGGACTGTGACGGTTTAACAATGAGGCCTGTAACCGTCTTCTCAAGGGCAGTTAGGGAATGGGCAATGAATATCTGTCTTGCCATTGTCACAACAGCAAATCTTTTTTTAAAATGGCTATCGAAGAACCCAACAACTTCTGGCAGCTAAAATGATAGTTGCAAGATGGCAACAGAGTAGGATGCTCCAGTTAGAGCTCATCCGCTCTGCCCGCTCTTTTTTTTCAGCTTCAATTTTTCTCTCCAACCACATTCTTCCCTTAAACTCATCCCAATAACCTGTACTTGGCCCGTATCCCTCCAAACATTTCCTATTTGTGAACTTATCCAAATAGCTTTTAAACATTGCAGCTGTACCTGCGTCCATCACTTTCTCTGGCAGTTCATTCCACACACAGACCACTCTCTGTGTAAAACGGTTGCCCCTCATGTCTTTTTTAAACCCTTCTCCTCGCACTTTAAAAGTATGTCCCCTTGTTTTGAACTCCCCCACCCTAGGGAAAAGACATTTGTCATTCATCTTATCTATGCCCCTTATAATTTCATAAATCTCAATAAGGTCATCTCTCAACCTCCTACACCCTGTGAAGCATGTCCACTTTTTCCAGCCTATGTTTATGTCTCAAACCCTCCATTCCCAGCAATGTCCTGATAAATGTTTTCTGAACCCTCTCCAATTTAATAATATTCTTCCTATAGCAGGGTGACCAGAAGTGCACACCACTCAAGACTATGCAATGTCTTGTACAATCTCAACATGATATCCCAGCTCCAGTGCTCAAAGGTCTGAACACTAAAGGCCTTCTTAACTACCCCTGTCTACCTGTGATGCAAGTTTCAAAGAATTATGAACCCCTAGGTCTCTCTGTTGCTGGGCAAATTATATTCCCACTTTGTTTACAAGTTTGTTGCTTGTTCAGGAGCATCGCACCTACTCTAACGGTGTACATCACTGGACCCGACCTCAATTCGACCGTTCCCATGGTTCCTACACCAAACTTTGTCCCCTGAAGTAAACTCTGGTTTCCACACATCTTGGGTCCAGCATTGGCATTCCTGATGCTATTTCACCCCTCCCACCACCCGATCTGGAAGATCAGATTTGACCTAGTGTGGAGTTGTTTTCGCTTTAGCATCTCTGCTGAAGCTAACCATGTAATTGCATGAGGGGTGATTCTATAATCAAATAGGAATTAAATCAGTTTGCTATCTAGTGAAGCTGTGGCCTGTTTAAGCCTCCCTTCAAAGTTTGAACTGCTCTTTCTGTCAGACCATTGAGTGATGAATGGTATGGACCTGTCCTGACATGACAACTTTAGGAAATACTCAAATTCACTGCTGGTAAACTATGGCTAGTTATCTGTGACCAGACTTCCGGGAGTCCGTGTCTTGCAAAAGATGAACGCATGTTTTCTACCTTATGTCCCCATGTTTGATGAATGATCTCGATGCACGTCCAACTATTTTGAACGGGCGTCCACATTGACTACGAGCATTGAAAGAATGTGCATAGTCGATGTGTAACCAAGTCCAGGATTTATCCAGCCATTCTTACAAATATGGGGGATCTGCTGGTAGTAATGTCTGTCCTTGTTGGTACTCTGAGCACTTCCCCATCAATGCAGCTTTGTCTGCATTGAATCCTGGCCACCGGATATAACTTCTCGTGAACATCTTCATTTTGGAAACCTCTGGATGACCCTGGTGGAGTTCAGGCAGCATCTGGCAAGAATCTTTGCTTGGAACAGTCACTCTTGCTCCCCATAGTAATATGCCATCCTCTGTTGTAATCTGGTCTCTCTGGGTCCAAAAGGATTTCCATTCTGGTTGTGACAGCCCTCTGATTTCCCCCATCACCACCAGCTGTTTCAGTTTGTCCAAGACCTGATCTTTTTGTCTCCAAAGTCAGTTGTGACTAGAAATGTGTCCAGAAAATGGAAAACCATTTTGGACTCTTCCAGTTGAGGTACCAGCGATGGTATATCTGCCAGCGGGAGGTGGCTCAGTGCATCTGCATTTGTTACTTGGTCTTCCAGAAGGTGTATCAACTTGTACTTATATGCACTTAGTATTAGCCCACTGCTGAATGTGGCCTGAAGCTGTAGATGACACTGCTTTCTCCACATTAAGTGGACCTAGCAGGGGTTTGTAGTCCATTATTATGATAAATTTATGTCAGTATTGGTGCAACATCCTGACTCCAGATATGACTGCCAAACCTTCTTTCTCTACCTGGGAGTGTTTATGCTTTGCATTAGCCAATGTCCTGGATTCATATGCTATTATATGTTCCTCTGCGTCGGTCCACCTATGAGCTAATACTACCCCAATGCCATCACATTTTCAATCCCAGATCTCACTTGGGATCATAGTGTGCCAACACTTTAGAGGATGATAGCTGTTTCTTCACTTCCTTGAAGACTATGACTTGGCTATGTGACCATTTCCAAGGCTGACCCTTTTTTAAGAGTTTGATAGCAAAACCTTGAAGAGCAAAAGTACCAGGATGGATGCCAGGTCATGTATAAATGTTCCATAATAGTTCAGCAACCCAAGGAAAAGCATTGGCTCTGGTATTAATGTGGAAGCCAGAACACCTTTGATCACCCTCACTTTATCTTCCAATGGGTATAACTCCGTCTTGTCAACTCTAAATCAAGTAGGTTGCTTTGGGTGCCTGGAACACACATTTTTCCTTTCTAAGGCATATACCCACTTGGGAGAAATATCTAAGGACTATGTCTGTGTTCTCTCAGTGCTCCTTATTGGTCTTCCTTGTCATCTAGATAAATGGAGACATGGAATAGACCTTGTAAAATATTCTCCATCATCCACTGAAAAATTGCTCTGGCTGACAATACCCCAAATGTCATACCCGTCTCGTGGTAAAAACCCTTATAGGTAGAGGGAATCTTCATCTAACTGCAATTGCAAGGACACATTGCTGATATCCAACTTTGTGAAGGACCTTGCCCTGTCAGCTTTGCATGTAAATCCTGTATGCGAGGGATTGGTTATTTATCCAGCTGCGAAAAATGGTTTGCTATTTGTTTAAAATCCCCACAAAGGCAAACTTAATCTATCAGGCTCACAATCGGTACAACTGGTGCTGCCCATTCTGTAAACCTATTTGATGATTCCTTCACTTTCCAGTCTCCTGATTTCTGCCTGTACTTCTGCCTGTAAGGCAAATGGCACTGCACGGCTCTTGTAGAATCACGGAATTGCTTCCTGACAAACATGCAAGGTGAGCTTGGCTCCTTTGATAGTCCATTGTCCTTCCTGAAAACCTTCCAGGTATTTAATTAGGACTTCAATCAGGCAGCCATTTTCTATCTGAAAAATGTTGAGCCAATCTCGGTTAACCAATTTTGCATCATCAAGTTTGGGTCCAAGACTTTCACAAAAATCTTTGGTAATCTGAACCAGCTGTTTCTCGTAAGAAGCCAGAACATAAGTTATACCTTTAATCTGTAATTGTTCCCTGGTATAGGTTCTCAGTCTAGCCAAGGTATTACCCAAACTTAAGGATTGGCATCCAGAGAGAATTTTATTAAAGACTGATTCTACAAGTACTGAAATAGCTATTCCAATATCAACCTCCATTTGAACTGGGTGACCATTTAACCAGACATTTATTTGGATTGATTCTGATTTGGATGTTGCTGAGCAGTTTAACCATTCCAAAGATGTAGGTGAACTTTCCAGGATGTGGAGTCTTCTGGATACTATGAGTTCTCTTATCAGATGAGAAAAATTAATCATTTAACTGAGACTTTGCTTTGTTTTGGGGTTTTGCTGTGGATGGACCTGGAGTCCCTCTGTTCAGGATATGCCCTAAGTGAGCTACGCAATTACCTTCACTTAGGTGGTGCTCCTCAACTTCAGTCAAACTGGAGGGTGTCCACTTCCATCGGAATATTCTGCAATTCATATGCTCCACCTGTCACATTTTCCAGTGATAAAGCCAGTTGTAATGTCTGTTTGATTCCAGTTGGGCTTCATCTAGTTGGCACTTTTGCATGGTTATGTCATTAATCCCACTCCCGTCACCACTGAAATAACTCCACAGACGTCGGTATCCCGTTATCAAGTCACCCTTTATTTACACGCGAGAATCCTTGACATCTGATCTAGCTGCCTCAGAGCTGGTTCTCAGAGTGATTAGAACCTCTGACACGCCTGTTTATTTTTTTTATTTTTTTTCAATTTTTTTACCCCCCACACTACCACCTAACCGCAGTAGTGCTTATTTTTTCCCCAGCACCCATGGTGTGTGTGTGCAGGTGTGAGACACAGTGAAAGACACAAAGTGCACGAATCTTTATTCAATTTCCACCACCAGGAAGATAGGAAAACACCCGAGTGACCAGTGACAAACACTGCCCTTCACATCGAAGGGAACACGCCTGTTTATATCTGTCAGACACAGCTCCTTGATTGGACCAAAGTAACAGACCCAAACGGGGGACTTTTTTTGTATGAAATCCTCTGGCAGACCTCGTTACAATCACTACAGTTACACTAACAAGTTGGCGAAGTAGCTGAACTGAAAGTCTTAATTTGGCAATTGATAGATGGTCAGAAATTCACAAACAGTGAAGCAGACATAAACACTGAGAATGTTGGAGAAACCCAGCACATCCAGCAGCATCTGTGAGAGAGAAATAGAGTTCAGTTTCAAGCACAATAAGACTCTTCTTCAGAAGGTTTATGTTTGTTATTGATTTCTAGCATTTGCAGAATTTTCTTTTATTTGAGTGAAGCAGAACTTTTGTTTGAATCCATTCATTTAAGTCAATGGGAAGCAGTGAGTTTCAGATTGCAGACCAACTTACTCTGAATGCTGCCAATTGCCTGGAGGTATGATGGCTGAATCAGTCTGCAATTACACAGTGAATTACAATGAAAGGGAAATTTTGACATTTACATACACAACCAATCAGCATAGACACACAGCCAACAATAGGGGACAATGCCCTCCAGACCATACTCATACAATCCATTCACTTAATCTCTTATGGTTTTCTGTGACATCGCTGTTTTGCCTTATTAATGAAACACATTGTACAATAATTAAAATATGTCTGCTCCCATCCAAATTGTTTCTCAAATCTCTCTGTGTCACTCCCTATCTCTTACTGAATCTCCATTTCCTTGGTCTTTCTCCTTCTGTCAAGTAACCCGGAGCAAGGTTAGTTCCATGCGTTCTGACCTGAGGTATAGAGGTCAGGTACAAGTTCATAGTGGAGTCAAAGGGAATTCGGGTAGTGAAGAAGGTGTTTGGTATACTTGCCTTTATTGGTCAGTGTATGGAGTATTTCGGGAGGTCATATTGCAACTATACAGGACATTTCTTACGTCACTTTTGGAATACTGCTTGTAATTTTGGTCTCTCTGTTATAGGAAGAATGTTGTGAAACATCTAAGGGTTCAAAAATATTAACAAGGAAGCTGCCAGGGTTGGAGGGTTCGAGCTGTAGAGAGAGGTTGAATAGGTTGGGGCTCTTTTCTCTGAAGTGTCGGAGGCTGAGGGGTGACCCTTATAGGAGTTTATAAAATCATGAGGAGCATGGATAGTGTGAATAGCCAAGGATTTTTCCCCAGAGAAGGGGAGTCCAAAACTAGAGAGCATAGGTTTAGGGTGAGAGGGGAAAGATATAAAAGAGACCTAAGGGGCAACTTTTTCACGCAGAGGGTGGTGGGTGCTGACAGGTGGGACTATATTGGGTTGGGATATCTGGTCAGCATGGACGGGTTGGACTGAAAGGTCTGTTTCCATGCTGTACATCTCAAAGACTCTATGACATAGGTTTAAGGTGAGAGAGGAAAGATTTAAAAAGGGCCTAAGGAGCAACTTTTTCTCACAGGGTGATACATATGAGCTGTCAGAAGAGATGGTGGAGGCTGGTACATGAATGGGTACATGAATAGGAAAGGTTTAAAGGGATATGAGCCAAATGCTGGCAAATGGGACTAGATTGATTTAGGTTATCTGGTTTGCAGGTATCTGGTTTGACAGGAGGGTCTGTTTACATGCTGTATGTCTTTATGACTCTATGACTGTATTAGACATCTCCTTGGGAAAAGACCTCAACTATCCACCCTATCCATGCCACTAATTTTGTTTTACACTTCTATCAAGTCACCCTCAGCCTCCAGCATTTTAGCAAAAACAATCCAAGTTTGTCCAAGTGAGCTACATACTCCAATCCAGGCAACATCCTTGTCAACCTCCTTTACACAGTTTCCAAAGCCACCACATCCTTTCCATAATGTGGCAACTAAAACTCCGCACAATACTCCAAATGTTGCCTGACTGAAGTCATCAGCTACAACATGACTTGCCAACTTTTATACTAAGTGCCCTGACTGATTAAGGCAAGGTTGTCATACACCTTCTTTATCACCTTATCCACTTGTGTTGCAACTTCCACTTGGATGTGCACCAAAGATCCTTCTCAAAATCAGAACTCTGAAGAGTCTTGCCATTTACTGTATACTTTCCTCTTACATTTGATCTCCCAAAATGCATTACCTCACACTTGTCCGATTAAATGCCATCTGTCATTTGTCTGCCTAACTTTCTAACTGATCTTTGTCCTTTGATAAGCTTCCTCAGTATCCACAACTGCACTGATTTTCGTGTCATCTCCAAACTTATTAATCAGACCACCTACATTTTCATTCAGACCATTTAGATATATTACAAATAACAGGTCTCAGCATTGATCATTGTGGAACACTCCTGATCACAGAGCTCCAGTCAGAAAAACACCCCTCCACCTCTGATATCTATGACTAAGCCAAATTTGCAGCCACCTTGCCAACTCACCACGGATTCCATGTGACTTAATCTTCTGGTCCAGGCTACCATGAGGGACCTTGTTAAATGCTTTAATAAAATCCTTGTAGAGAGCATCCACTGCTGTAATATGATCAATCATGTTCATAACTTTCTCAAAAAATTCAAACCAGTTTTTGAGACAAGCCTACCCACATAAAACCATACTGACTATCCCTAATAAGTTCATTTTCTTCAAATACAAGTAAGTACTATCCCTAAGAATCTTTTCCAATAATTTCTTATCACTGATATAAGACTTATCAGCCTGTAATTTCTTGGATTATCCATGTTACCTTTCTTAAAACATTGGCTATTCTCCAGTCTTCTGGAACCTTGCCTATGGCTAAAGAGGATAATAAAGATCTCTGTGAGTACCCCAACAGTCTCCTCTCTTGAGTCCTGCAGTATCTTGGGATAGATATCATCAGGCTCTGCAGATGTATTTACCTTCATGTTTTTCAAGACACCTAACACCACCACTTTATTAATATTGATGTGACTCAAAATATCAACATTCCTCTCCCTATTTTTACTATCATTCATGTCCTCCTTGATAATTACCTATGTGAAGTACTCATTAAGGACCTCATCCATTTCCTCTGCCTCCACACACATTTCCCTCCTTTTGTCCTCGAATTGACCTATTCTTTCTCTGGTTACCCTCCTACTCTTAATATATGTATAAAATGCCTTGGGATTCTTCTTAATCCTACATGCAAGGACAGTTCATGGCCCCTTTTAGCCCTCTTAATTTCTTGTTTAAGTTCTTTTCTGCATCTTTTATGCTTCTCAAGGGCCTTGTTTGATTTCACTACTGCTTGTATACACTTTGAACCTCCCTGCTGTACAACAAAGCTAATTGTAATACCACTGATCTGGCTGCTGCTATTGTTGCTTTCCATGAGAGACATCCGTATTTGGGCAGGAAGGAACTGTACCATTGGACTGAGTTCCGCCTGAGCCAATCTGGAGCCAGTGTCCTAATGGAATCACTAAATAGGGTGTTCACAATGACTTTCAACTAATAATTGGGAGAAGGCTTGGAGAAGACAATACTGTTTCAAAATCTAGTAATATGATAGTGAGTAAAGAAGCAATCAGAAATTCTACTTCAGGTATAACAGCTAGTGGCAAAACTATAAGATGAGTATTGATTAAACTGTAAGAGAAATACAATAAACAGATGAGTAAAGCATCAGTGCTGAGGGACAGGTTACAGCATATGGCCCAAATAAGAGTTCTATATATGAATGCACAGAGCTTAAGGAATAAAAGAAATGAGCTGCAGCCACAAAATCAAATTAGATGTTGTGATATAGTAGCCAACACAGAGTCATTGCTGCAGGAAAAGTCAGGATTGGGAACCATGTAGACCAGGTTTAAAATTTACAGAACAACAAGGGAAAATGGCAGAGGAGGTTCAGTACCCTTACAGATAAGAAACAAAATTATTTCAGTGGTGCAGGAGAAGATAAGAAGGGGAAAGCATTCAGTGGAGACCATATGGGTAGAACTGAGGAACAGTAAAGAATCTAAAACTGTAATAGATGTGCACAGACACCCTGGCAGCAGTTCTGAAGTGCTAGATTGCATATCTGCAGAAATTAGGCAACTATGTAGCAAAGCCAGAATATTATTAATAGAGGTTTGGGATGGACAGACAAGCACTTATCAAAAAAGTTGTGAATTTCTGGCATGTGCCCTGGACAGTTTCTTACAGCAACGTGCAACAAGGGGACAAGAAATACACGATTTAGGTATGTGCAATGAGCTGAATTTAATTAGTAACCTCATTGTACGACAGTCAAATAATGATTGTAACATGATTAAGTTCAATGTAAAGTTTGTAAGCACAGAGTTTTAGATTTAGATAAGGCTGTTTTTAATGAGTTAAGATAGAGAATTCCACAGTAAGCTGGGAAAATCTGCTAATGGGTAAAACAACTGAAGAAAAAGCAAAGGGTATTTAAAGAAATATTTAGCTCAGTACAAAACCACTTTATATGCCTGAGAGGGAAAATTTCGCCTTCACGATAAAGCTGCCATGGACAACTGAATAAATGAGGAACAGCATAAAATTAAAAGAAAAGGCTTGCAAAATTTCAAAAGCAGCACAGATCCTTCTGAATAGAAAGATACAAGGACTACCAAAGGACATAAAGCAGCTTATCAGAGCTATAAAAGGGATTATGAAAGGAAATCCGCCAGGGACATCAAAATCAATAAGAAGGAATTTTAATGTTAGACAAAAGGAAAGTGGTTGGTCAGGAGCAATGTTGGCCCACAAAAGACTGAAAGTGGAAATACTACAGGAAAATGACTACAGGAAAATGGCAGACACATTTAATCATTACTTTGCCTCAGCATTTAGTGCATACCTTGTCGGAAGTCCTAAAGAAATTAATAGTGGATCTAGAACAGGAACTGAATACAATTGACGTAAGTAAAACATTGGATAGTGAGAATAATAATGGAATTAAAGAATAACAAATTCCTGGGACCTGACATTCCATCCAAGGATATTAAAGGCAGTAGAGGAGATGTTATAAATGCCTTAACTGTAATGTTTCAGAGTTCCTTAGATAAAGAAGTCACCCCTGTGTATTGGAAAATTGCACATGTGAGTCCGCTTCTTAAAGATGAAAGAGGAGAACCAGGCAATTACAGACTAGCTAGCTGAACATCTGTGGTTGGGAAATTATTGGAGTCTATAATCAAGCATGAGGTAACTGAACACTTTGAAATTTTTCAGTTAATTAGGGGTAGCCTATATGAATTCATGACAGGTTGGTCATGCCTGACAAATTCAATGATTTTTGGAGGGTGAGGAGTGACCTTTATGACATTTATAAAATCATGGCGGGCATGGATAGGGTAAGTAACAAGGTTTTTCCATGGGATGAGGTGTCCAGAACTAGAGGGCATGGGTTTAGGGTGAGAGAGTAAAGATTTGAAAGGAACCTAAGGGGCAACGTTTTGATGCAAAGGGTGGTGCATGTTTGGAATGCCAGAGGAAGTGATGGAGGCTGGTACAATTACAACATTTAAAAGGCATCTGGATGGGTATAGAAACAGGAAAGGTTCAGAGGGTTATGGGCCAAGTGCTAGCAAATGGGACTAGATTAATTTCGGATATCTGGTCGGCATGGACATGTTGGACCGAAGGGTCTGTTTCTGTGCTGTACATGTCTAGGACTCTATGATTCTAAGTGATTAAGGCAGTGGACAGGGGAATGTTTATGGATGTTGTTTACATGGACTTTCATAGGCATTTGATAGAAATCCCACATGAAAGACTGTTAACTAAGGTAGAAACCCATGGAATTGAAGGAAAATTACTGATATGCTAGGAAAATTGGTTGAGTGTTAGATGGCAGAAACTAGGGGTAGTAGGTAGGTAGTGAGCCAAGAGTGTGGTGCTGGAAAAGCACAGCAGGTCAGGCAGCATCTGAGGAGCAGGAAAATCGATGTTTCAAGCAAAAGCCCTCTAATCTCCAGCATATCGCCTATAATAGGTAGGCACTCAGGATGTGGCCAGTGATGTTCCAAGGGGATAATTGTTTGACCCTCAGTTATTCACACTATTTATTAATGGCTTAGTTAATAGCATGGAAAATCACATCCAAATTTGCTGTGGACACAAGTAAATTGGTGTTGTAGATAGCATAGATAACAGCATAAATTTACATTGAGATATTGATAGACTAAATGAATAGGCTGATGGAGGTCAGTATGGTGTTACCCATTTTGCACTGAAATAGGATAGATCAGGATACTTTCTAGATGGCATGAAGTTAAATATAGTGGATGCACAAAAAGTTTGGGGTTCAGGGTATAGATCTTTAAAATGTCACGAACAGGTTCAGAAAATAATCAAGGAAAATAATGGAATGGAGGCCTTTATATCTAGAGAACTGGAGCATAAGGATGCAGAAGTTATGCTTCACTTATACAAAACCTCAGTTAGATACCACTGTGAGCAGATCTAGGCACCACATCTTAGGAAATACAGATTCCTTGGAGGGAGTACAGCATAGGCTTATAAAAATTATACCTGGGCTTCAGGGCTGGATGTATAAGGAGAGATTTTTTTTTAAAAGGCCTGTTTTCTCAAAAATTTAGAAGGTTAAGGGGTTATTTAATTGAAGTCTTCAAGATATTAACAAGAAAGGACAGAGTAGATACAGAAAAACTATTTCCACTGGTTGGAGATTTTAGAACAATGGGGTATAGTCTAAGAATTAGGACCACGCTTTTCAGGAGAGATGTTACACACAAAGAGTGATAGATATTTGGAATTCATTTGCACAAATGACGGTGGAGGCAGGATCAGTTGTTAATTTTAAATTTGAGGTAGATATTTTTTCCCAGTATCTGAATTACTTTGGCAGCCACCATGTTCATATGGCCAATTCAATTTCTCGTCAGTGTTAATCCCCAGAATGTCAATAATGGGGAATTTAGTAATAGTAATGCCATTGAATGTCATGGGAAAATACTAAGATACTCTCTTATTGGAGATGGACATTACCTGGCATTTGTGTGATGCAAATGTTACTCACCACTTACAGTTTATCAGCTCAAGCCTGGATCTTGCTGCATTTAGATGTAGTAACTGATTAACTAAGTAACTGAGGACTCATGACTGGTACTGAACATTGGTGCTGTAATCTAGATCTGGGAGATACAATTTCAAAATAAGGAGTCTCCCATTTCAGATGGAGATGAGGAACTTATCTTCAAGGCTTATTCATCTTTAGAATTCTGTTCCACAGAGAGTAATTAAGATTGAGTCATTGAATATACTGAATACTTAGTAAGACATTTTTTTTTTGATCAACCATAGAGGTGAGGGTTAGAGGAGATAGAGTGGGTTGTGAATCAAGACCATATCGGATCAGGTATGAAGCAAAAACAAAGTGCTGGAGAAACCCAGGCCTGGTGGCATCTGTGGAGAGAGAAACAGAAAATGCTTTGAATTCAGTAACGCTTTATCAGAACTTTGTCACTGGACTTGAAATGTTAACTCTGTTTTTTGCCTCCACAGATGCTGCCAGATCTACCGAGTTTCTCTATTTTTGTTTCAGACCACCATCACCCACAGTTATTTGTTTTATATTCAGATCAGGTATGACCTGATTGAATGGCAAAGCAGGTTTGAAGGGCCACATAGCCCATTGTGTTTCTCATCTTTTGGTTGAAGTGAATGTGAACATGCCAGTCTCTGTGAATTGCTCACATGTATACTGAATACAAATTGTCATCACTGCTTATCCATCTGTAACTATTGTGGAAAGTCACTTTGAAGTGTATTGAAAACACAACAGATGTCACGAAGTTATTCTGTGTTACTGTACTAAGAACAAGCAGGACTTTTGCATCTGAGCCAGATGCTCTTTCAGACCAAGGCTCTCTGGTAAACACCATCCAGATTCCTCTTTCATTGTGAAGTTAGAATGGATTGCAAGGCTCAAATGTTAATACTGTGGAAAATCCTTTCTTCAAAGTACAGAAGGACTCTGTTACGCAGTGCAGGAGAGAATTATGTGGAACTTTCTAAATAGGCAGGAGTGAAACAGCTAAATCTATACACACACTTGACTGAAACCAGCAAAAATGTAGGTTGAAAGGGGGCAGACAATTCTCTGTGACCTCCCTCACTTACCATGATTCATGCCACAAATATTCTGGCTAACCTGGAAGTCCTACTAATTTTAATAGGAGAAATCAAAATAGGATCAAAATATGGTTTCTAGAGGTCAGTCATTCTTCGTCATAACTGAGATACAATGCCCTGTTCCTTGCCAGGTGTGAAGCACAGGATTCAAAGCTGACACTGTCAGTGCAATGATTAGAATGGTGCTGCAAAGCAGGTCAGGCAGTATCCGAGGAGCAGGAAAATCGACGTTTCAGGCAAAAGCTCTTCATCAGGAATGAGGAAGGGCTTTTGCCCGAAACATTGATTTTCCTGCTCCTCATATGCTGCCTGACCTGCTGTGCTTTTCCAGCACCGTTCTGATCTCCACCATCTGCAGTCCTCACTTTTGCCTACTCTCAGTGCAATATTGAGGGAGTGCTGACTGTCAGGAGATGCCACCTTTCAGCTGCAATATTAAACAATAGTTGTCAAGCCTCTCAGAATTGAGGATCTGAAAAATAATCCCATGGCAAAGAAGAGCAGTGGAACTCTCCCTGATGTGATGGCCAATATTTATCTCTCACCTAACATTAAAAAAGAAAAACAGATTATCTAGGTTTAACACACTGCTATTTGTTGGAGCTTACAGTATGCAAATTAACTCTCCCTTTTCCAACTTCACTGCATTGACCACACTTTAAAAGATCATTACTGATTGTCGATCATGTAGTTGTGAAAGGTGTTGTCTAAATGCGAGTTTTTCTTTTTATTTTAGGCTTTCAGTTTGTCATGCTGATTTAGTAAAATTACTCCTAAAGCAGGATTGTATCTTTAATAGTACATGAAGTTATCTTATCAAAATACATCCCAGAAACCTCCAGTTCCATCGGAGGTGCATACAGTCTGAACCATCCCACACCTGTCCATTAGAGCAGATACTCTCAGAGATGCTCTCATCTCACACCCGACATAATGCCCTCAAGCAGGCACCGAATACCTCTGCTTGAAGATCCCAGTCAAAAAGCGGCCTGCACCCTTACAGCTTCTGGAAGGCTGGGTTAATTAGACCAGGCCTGAGAGAGTTAATTGGACCTTAATTTGTTACTTAAAGGTCTCAATTATAGCATAAGTCAAGTATGGGCTCTCCTACCAAGGATTGAATTCTGTTGGTGGGGTGGGGGGAGGTAGTGGGGATCTAGTACATTTTCTCCTCTTATTAAATACCCTTCCTACATTGTTCCTTACCTCCTTCAGAACTGGAAGATTCAACCCAGAGTAGAGACAGGTGATAAGGTCAGAGTGCACCAACAGTGGTGACCCATCACCTTACTGGACTCTACGGCTGCCCAGGGCTGATTTGAAATCAGAGAACCTTATGACAATGTGTAACACATTGTATTCTTTGGGGAATCAGTTCAAAGTTTTCTTGCATATGCTGTAAAATCTATTGTATTATGGCAGATTCCAGACCATCCAGGCCTGTATCTTTAAGACAGTTGCACAATATGAGTTCCAGTATAACATGTCCCTACTTTGCATTCACTCACTCTGTCAGTGTAATGAAGTTTGTTATGCGTGTGTGATGTATAGTAACATCAGTATGCGCAGAGTCCACACTATAGGTTAGGTCTGACATTAGGTTAGATTAGATTCCCTACAGTGTGGAAACAGACTCTTCGGACCTACAAGGTCCACATCGACCCTCCGACGGGTAACCCACACCCATTTCCCTCTGACTAATGCACCTAACACTATGGGCAATTTAGCATGGCCAATTCACCCAACCTGTACATTTTTGGGCTGTGGGAGGAAACCGGAGCACCCGGAGGAAACCCACACAGACACGGGGAGAATGTCTGTGTGGAGTTTGCACAGTCACCTGAGGCTGGAATCAAACCTGGAACCCTGGTGTTGTGAGGCAGCAGTGCTAACCACTGAGCCACTCTGTCACCCACTGAGTCACCATGGTAGCCTTGAAAGTAGTGTTACAAATAAACTTCAAGGTATCTGCCTCAATAGAATTGGAATAACTGCTGTATGTAAGCTAATACATATATAGAAAACCACTAATGACACAAAAACCATCAGATGAAGCAAAGTAAAGTACCAGAAAAAATATTAATAGATGAATCAGGCTGTCAAACTAAAATGTGTCTCTAGCTATAGTTTGATGAAAATGGCCAGAATCTCACTAAAAATTGAAATTTGATTTTCTAGTTCTGGTTTCCTTCCAGTGCTAGAGATGTTCCATGAGTTGCGAGTCTCACTGGCTGATTTCAGGATGGACCTCTTACAGATGAAGAATAACAGTAAGTGTCAATTTTCCAATGTTATCCATTATTGGGTTGAGAGCCGATTAAATTCCCTCCCTGTCTAAGGCTGGATGAGAGTTTGTTAACTTCTGAGTTTCATTTAAATTCTGTCACAGGAGCTCTCACAGCCTAGAGAGTGATCAGCGACAGCAGCAAAGTGTGGGATCAGCCACTGAGCTGTGTCAAGGCCTACATTTTCTAGTCAGTGTTGGAAAACATGCTTCTCAAACTGACTGTGATTTAATCCACCAACTTAACATTTTACAGAGGAGCCTTTCTGTTTCTGATGCCAGCTTCAGTACGGATGCAGGGACAAAGTTGGGAGGTAAATTGTTGAGGTAATTCTAGTGCAGAGACACCATCTTTTCTGTCATCAAATGAACACGCACCGCTTAAGGTTTTCTTTCAGTTTAGTAGCTTGCATTGTTTTAAATGGTGCCATCAATCCTTCCTGTTAGTGCTAATATATACCTCCACCTGAGTGAACACTGCAGCAGTGTTCACTCTCCCAACATTGTTCACATCCCCTCCCTCACCACCTTTCCCAACACTGACAGTATCTACACCCCTCCATCACACCCAACAGAGCTAGACCCCTCCCTCAAAATCCCCCCTCAACAGTGTTCTGTCTCCCTCCCTCCCTCACCTCTGATGGTGTTCTCTCCCCCTCTCTCACCCTCCCGGTTGTGTTCACCTCCCCTCCCTCACTGTCAGGGGTTATGGGAGGGGCAGTAAACACTGTTGCAGTATGATGAACATAGGTGAACATTGATGGGGAGTGGGGACAGGGGGATTGAAGATTGTTGGGATTTAAGGGAGAGGCACTGAACACTGTTACAGGGTGACGAAGTGGGAGAGAACACTAGGAGGGGAGGCGGGGAAGACTTGGGATTTAAGGGAGAGGCACTGAATTCTGTCAGGGGTCGGGAAGATGTGAACACTATTGGGCTGAAGTAGAGTGAGTGAAACTTGGAGATGAGGCTGGAAGAGAGAACACTGTTAGGAGTTGAGGGGGGGAGTGAACACTGTCAGGGTGTTGAGGGAACAGGGTGAATACTTGAAGATTGAGGGAGAAGAAATGAACACTGTCTCGGGTTTGGGGGGGGAGGGTGTGAAAACTGTTGGGTGGTGAGGGAGGAGAAGTGAACCCTGTCAGGGATGAGGGAGGGAGATAAAATAATGTTCGATGGTGTGGGAGGGGAGGTGACCACCTCAGGGTTTGAGGGAACAGGAAGACACTGTAAGGGCGTGAGGGAGGGAGAGTGAACACTGAGGTGGTGAGGGAGGGAAGGTAAACACTGTCAGGTGGTGAGGGAACAGAGTGAACACTGTTGGGTGAGGGAGAGAGAGACAATGCTGTTCTTGGGTGTGGGAAAAGGGAGTGAACACTGTTGGGGGGAGTGCAGGGGGAGTGAACACTGTCGGGGGGAGTGCAGGGGAGTGAACACTGTCAGGGAGAGTGCAGGGGGAGTGAACACTTGGGGGAAGTACAGGGGGAGTGATCACTGTTGGGGGAAGTGCAGGGGGAGTGATCACTATCCGGGGAGTACAGGGGGAGTGATCACTGTCGGGGGAGTGCAGGGGGAGTGAACACTCTCGGGGGGAGTGCAGGGGGAGTGAACGCAGTCAGGGATAGAGTGCAGGCGGAGTGAACACTTTCGGGTGGAGTGCAGGGGGAGTGAACGCTGTCAGGGATAGTTTGCAGGGGGAGTGAACACTGTCGGGTGGAGTGCAGGGGGAGTGAACAATGTCGGAGGGAGTGCAGGGGGAGTGAACACTCGGGGGGAGTGCAGGGGGAGTGAACACTGTCGGAGGGAGCACAGGGGGAGTGAACACTCGGGGGGAGTGCAGGGGGAGTGAACACTGTCGGAGGGAGCACAGGGGGAGTGAACACTCGGGGGGAGTGCAGGGGGAGTGAATGCAGTCAGGGATAGAGTGCAGGGGGAGTGAACACTGTCGGGGGAGTGCAGGGGGAGTGAACACTGTTGGAGGGAGCACAGGGGTTGTGAACACTGTTGGGGAGTGCAGGGGGAGTGAACACTGTCGGGGGCGTGTAGGAAGAGTGAACACTATGGGGGAGTGCAGGGGGAGTGAACACTCAGGGGGAGTGAACACTGTCGGGGGGAGTGCAAAGAGAGTGAACACTGTCGGGGGGAGTGTTGGGGGAGTGAACACTGTTGGGGGGAATGTAGGTGGAGTGAACACTGTTGGGGGGAATGTAGGGGGAGTGAACACTGTCTGGGGGAGTGCAGGGGAAGTGAACACTGCCGGAGAGTGCAGAAAGTGTGAACACTGTTGAGGGGAGTGTAGGGGGAGTGAACAATCTCGGGGGAAGTGCAGGGAGTGTGAACACTCTCGTGGGAGTGCAGGGGGAGTGAACACTCTCGCGGGGAGCACAGGGGGAGTGAACACTGTCCGGGGAGTGGAGGGGAGTGAACACTGTAGGGAGGAGTGCAAGGGGAGTGAATAATGTCGGGGGGAGTGCAAGGGGAGTGAATGTTGTGGGGGGGGGTGCAGGGGGAGTGAATACTGTGGGGGGAGTGCAGAGCGAGTGAACACTGACGGGGGGGAGTGCAGGGGGAGTGAACACTGTCGGGGGAAGTGCAGGGGGAGTGAACACTGTCGGGGGAGTGAACACTGACGGGGAGGGAGTGCAGGGGGAGTGAACACTGTCGGGGGAAGTGCAGGGGGAGTGAACACTGTCGGGGGAAGTGCAGGGGGAGTGAACACTGTCGGGGGAAGTGCAGGGGGAGTGAACACTGTCGTGGGGAGCGCAGGGGGAGTGAACACTGTCGGGGGAAGTGCAGGGGGAGTGAACACTGTCGGGGGAAGTGCAGGGGGAGTGAACACTGTCGTGGGGAGCGCAGGAGGAGTGAACACTGTCGGGGGAAGTGCAGGGGGAGTAAACACTGTCGGGAATAGAGTGCAGGAGGAGTGAACACTGTCGGGGGAAGTGCAGGGGGAGTAAACACTGTCGGGAATAGAGTGCAGGAGGAGTGAACACTGTCGGGGGGAGTGCAGGGGGAGTGAACACTGTTGGGGATAGAGTGCAGGGGAAGTGAACTATTACTATTTGGAGGAAAATTGGCTTATCAATGATAGGTAACATGGTTTTGTGCAGGGAAGGTCATGTCTTACCAACTTAGTAGAATTTTTTGTGGAAATGACAAAGTTGATTGATGAGCAAAGGGCTGTAGATGTCATAAACATGGATTTCAGTAAGGTGTTTGTTAAGGTCCCCCACGGTAGGCTGATGGAGATTGAAGTCTCATGGGGTCCAGGTTGTACTAGCTAGATGGATAAAGAATTGGCTGGGCAACTAGAGACAGAGTAGTTGTGGAAGGGAATTTCTCAAAATGGAGAACTGTGACCAGTCGTGTTCCACAGGATTCCATGCTGCTACCACTGTTGTTTGTGATATACATAAATGGTCTGGAGGAAGGTATAAGTAGTCTGATAAGCAAATTTGTAGATGATACTAAGACTGGTGGAGAGCAGATAATGAAAGGGACTGTCAGAGAATATGGCAGAATATAGATTATAGAGGTGGGCGGAGAAATGACAGATCGATTTCAATCTGGGCAAATGCGAGGTGATGCATTTTGGAAGGTCCAAGTCAAGAGCGAGCTATATGGTAAATGGAAAAGCCCTGGGGAAAATTGATGTGCAGAGAAATCTGGGTGTTCAGGTCCATTGAACCCTGAAGGTGGCAAAGCAGGTCAGTAGAGTGGTCAAGAAGGCATATGGCATGCATTCCTTCATCGGATAGGGTATTGAGCACAAGAGTTGACAGGTCATGTTACAGTTGTACAAGACTTTGGTTCGGCCACATTTGGAATTCTGCGTACAGTTCTGGTCCACATTACCAAAAGGATGTGGATGCTTTGGAGAGCGTGCAGAGGAGGTTCACCAGGATGTTGCCAAGTATGGAGGGTGCTAGCTATAAAGAGAGATTGAGTAGGTTAGGATTATTTTCATTAGATAGATGGAGGTTGAGGGGTACCTCATTGAGGTCTACAACATCATGAGAGGTATCAACATGATGGATAGCAAGGAGCTTTTTCTCAGAATGGGAGACTCAATTACTAGGGGTCACAATCTCAAGGTAAGAGGGGAAACATTTAAGGGAGATATGGGTGGAAAGTTCTTTACGCAGAGGGTGATGGGTGCCTGGAATGCATTGCCAGCAGAGGTGGTAGAGGCAAGCACGATAGTATCATTTAAGATGTATCTAGACAGATACATGAATGGGCAGGGAACAGAGGGATAGAGATCCTTCGAAAACAGGTGACAGGTTCAGACAGAGGATCTGAATCGCCGCAGGTTTGGATGGCCGAATGGCCTGTTCCTGTGCTGTAATTTTCTGTGTTCTTTGACTCGGATTCCCTTAGAGCAAGAAGCTTAGATGGGGTAGAATTTGTCAAGTGCATCCAAGAAGGTTTCTTGAGACAGTATGTTGATAGTCCAACTACAGAGGGGACCATACTGGACCTTGTATTGGTCAATGAGCCTGGCCAAATGATTGACCTTTCAGTGGGGAGAGCATTCTAGTGATTAGAAAGGAAACCAATGAGAGAAGATGGTGCAGCTGCAATGGCAGGAGTTTCTGGAAGTAATTCAGAAGGCACAGCTGAAATTCATCCCAAGGGAGAAGAAGCAAACCAAGGGGAAAGCAAGGCTGATAAGAGAAGAACATAAAAGCAAAAGAAAAAGCATACAATGTGGTGAAGATTAGTGGAATGCCAGAAGATTGGGAAGCCTTTAATAACCAGCAGAGGATAACTAAAAAAAAGATAAAAAAATGAAATATGAGAGTAAGCTGGCTAGTAATATAAAAGAAGATTGAAAGTTTTTTTTAGATAGCTAAAGGTAAGAGAAGGGCAAGAGTGGACATAGGATCACTGGAAAATGAGGCTGGAGAAGTAATAATGGGGAAGGAAGGTATGGTGGAGGAACTGAATCGCTACTTAGCATCAGTTTTAACACTGGAAGACACAACAGCATACAGAACTTGAAGAGAGTTAGGAGTTGAGTGTAATGGCCATCATTAAGGTGAAGTTAAAAATCTAAAGAACTGCGGATGCTGTAATTCAGACAGAAATAGAAATTGCTGGAAAAGCTCAGCAGGTCTGGGAGCATCTGTGGAGAGAATCAGAGTTAACCTTCAGGCAAAGGATCACTCAACCCTCTGATTCTCTGCACAGGTTCTGCTGGATCCGCTGAGCTTCTCCAGCAATTTCTGTTTTTGTCACGAAGGAGCTGCAAGGTCTGAAAGTGGATAACTCACCCAGACCAGATGGACTACACTCCAGAGTTCTAAACGAGATAGCTAAGGTGATTGAAGAGGTGCTGGTGATGATCATTCAGGAATCACCTTGGGGAAGGTCCCAGAGAACTGGAAAATAGCTGATGTAACACTTCTGTTTAAAAAGGGAAGGAGACAGAAAATGAGAAATTATAGGCTGATTGGCCTGAATTCAATCATTAATAAGATTTTAAAGACCATGATTAATTATGAGATTGTGGAGTGCAAGGTAAAATAAGGCTCAATCAACACAGCTTCATTAAGGAAATATAATTGTTGACAAATCTGTTAGAATTCTTTGAGGAGGGTGTAAGCAAGTTAGAAAACCAGTCAATGGACGTAACCTATTGGGATTTTCAGAAGGCCTTTGACAAGGTGCCCGCTATATAACATAAGAGCCTATGCTATTAAGGGCAAGGATAGAGGATTGGCTGACTGGCGGAAAGCAGAGAGTAGGAGTCATCTTAATGAATGACAGCTGGTGACAAGGGGAGTTCCACGGGGTCAGTGTTGGGACTGCAGCTGTTCATGTCAAACACTAACCATCTGGACAAAGGAACTGAGGGCATTGTTGCAAAATTTACAAATGAGACAAAGGTAGATGGAGAGGCAGGTGATGTTGTGGAAGTGGGAGGCTGCAGAAGCAGGCTAGAAGACTGGGCAAAGAAATGGCAGATGGAATGCAGTATGGAAAAGTATGAGGTTATGCATTTTGGAGAATGGAGGTGCAGACGATTTTCTACACAGGGAAAGGTTTCAGAAATCTGAAATGTAATGATTGTAATGAGGTCAGCCAGATGGACCTCAGAATATGAGTTCTCTGATTGGAGCTATTAAGCTGGTCCAATCAGGGAGCACCGTCTAACAGGCATAAACAGGAGTCACAGTCTAAGGATCCAGGGTTGGACCATTTAGGACTGAAATGAGGAGAAATGTCACCCAGAGAGTGGTGAGCGTATGGAATTCTTTGCCACAGAAGATGGTTGAGGCCAAAACATTAATGTTGACAAGAAGGAGTTATACGCAGTTCTTAGTACCAAAGGGATCAAAGGGTATGGAGAGAGAGCAGGAACAAGGTACTGGCAGAGCAGGCTGAAAAGGTTAAATGGCCTACTCCTATTCCTATTTTTTATGTTTCTACATTTCTATGGAGATGGTAGCAAAAAGTTAATGTAACTGGCATAGGGATCAAAAGGTCCAAATGATCTGAGGGCATGGATTCAAATCCCATCACGACAGTTGCAAGGGTTTTAATTCATAGGAAAAATCTGGTAATTGAGAGGTAATTTTAGTGATGGAGACCATGAAACTACCATTGCTTAACCTAAGGAACTCATCTGGTTCATGAATGCCCTTGAGAGAAGGAAAACCTTCTTAGTCCTTACTTAGTCTCATGCTATATTACCACTGTTCAAGTCAAGTCTCAAAATAAAACCAGACTTGGTTGATCATGTACTTTTTATCGTTTCGTTCATTAATGTGGAATCAGTCGTTGAGATATAACCACAGGGACCTGCAGAGTTTCTCCAACACCAGAATAGAGGTTTATTCTGCAAAAAGAAAAAAAACGCAAAGCAAGCTATGTAAATCACAGATAGCTGTAAGAATAGCAGGGCTGTCATTGTTGGGGATTTTAGTTTTTCACACATAGACTGGGACTGCAATTATGTTAAAGGCTTGGATGGGGAGGAATTTGTTAACTTACTAATTAGAGCAGCTATATTTCCTTGTGATCTATATAAATTATTTGGAGAAAAACTTAGCTGGTCTAATTCGTAAGTTTGCAGACAGTACAAAGATTGGTGGAGCCGTGGATAGTGAGGAAGATCGTCAAAGGATACAGCAAGATGTAAATCAGTTGGAGGCATGGGCAGAAAAATGGCAGACAGTTTAATCTAGACAAATGTGAGGTGTTGCATTTTGGAAGGTCAAAAACAGGTAGAAATTATAGAGTTAATGGCAGAACCCTTAGGAGTACTGATATGCAGAGAGATCTGGGTTTGTAGGTCCACAGATCACTGATGGTGGCAGCACTTGTAGATTAGATTAGATAGCTTACAGTGTGAAACAGGCCCTTTGGCCCAACAAGTCCACACCAACCCTCCGAAGAGCAACCCACCCAGACCATTCCCATACATTTACCCCTTCACCTAACACTACGGACAATTTAGCATGGCCAATTCACCTGACCTGCACATCTTTGGACAGTGCGAGGAAACCGGAGCACCCGGAGGAAACCCACACAGATACTGGGAGAATGTGCAAACTCCACACAGACAGTTGCCTGAGGTGGGAACTGAACCCGGGTCTCTGGCGCTGTGAGGCAGCAGTGCTAACCACTGTGCCACCATGCCACCCCCAACATGCCAAACTCCACACAGACAGTCGCCAAAGGGTGGAATCGAACCCAGGTTCCTAGCGTTGTGAAGCAGCATAGGTAGTAGAAAAGGCCGATTGCATGCTTGCCTTCATTGGAAGTGGCATTGAGTATAAGGATAGACAAGTTATGCTGCAACTTTATAGAACTTCAGTTAGGTCACACTTGTATTGCATATAGTTCTGGTCACCACACTACCAGAAGAATGTCGAGAGTAGGGTGCTGGAAACGTAGAGCAAGTCAGGCAGCATCCGTGGAGCAGGAAAATGGACATTTCGGGAGTAAGCCCTTCAACAGGATGAAGGGCCAATGCCCGAAATGTCAATTCTATTGCTTCTTGGATGCTGCCTGCCAGTCTCGACTCTGATCTCCAGCAACTGCAGTCCTCACTTTCTCCGACCAGAAGAACGTGGATGCATTGGAGATGGCACAGAAAAGGTTTACAGGTCATTCTGCTATAACACACATTTTGTCAGCACAAATTGGCTATAACACAATTGAGAACAGTGTTTGGATAATGAAAACTTTCTACTGAACAGGAATAGCGATTTTCTATTTGCGGTTTTCCATAGCACATTTTTTTTGTAGCATGAGATTGCAGAGGAACACAACTGTCACGTTATATCAGGATGTTGCCTGGGATGGAGGATTTTAGGTACAAAGAAAGCTTGGATAGACTGGGTTTGTTTTCACAGGAATGCAGGAGGTTGAGGAGCAACTTGATAGAAGTTTATAAGATTGTGAATGGCATACATAAAGTGTAAAATATAAGGCTTCTTCCCCAGGTGGAGGGATCAGTTACGAGGGGACACAGGTTCAAAGTGAAAGAGAAGAAGTGTAAAAGAAATGTGTGAGGCACATTTTTCACACAAAGGGTGGTGAGTGCCTAGATTGCGCTGCCAGAGAAGCAAACACAATAGCAGTATTCAAGAAGCACCTGGATGAATACATGAATAGAAAGGAAATAGAGGGATCCTGTAAATGAAGGGAGTTTTAATATGGAAGGACAAAATGTGTTGGCGTGGGCTTGGAGGGTTGAAAGGCCTGTTCCAGTGCTGTAATGTTCTTTGTTCTTCTTCCATGTTCTTAAGTGTGTTCAGGAAAACTTTCTCATGTATATGGTCCTATGAGAGAAGGGGCAAAACTCGACCTCCTCTTGGGAAATAAAGCAGGACAAGTGGCTGAGGTGTTAGTGGGCTATCACTTTCAGACCAGTGACCATAATTCTATTCATTTTGAAACAGTTATAGAAAAGGATAGGTCTGGTCCTCAAGTTCAAGTTCTACAATGGGACAAGGCCAATTCTGAGGGCATTGGACAGAAACTTTCAAGAGTTGATTGGAGGAGGCTGGTCACAAGGCCAGTATGTACCTGTTAGTGAGAATAGTAAAACTGGCAGGGTGCGGACCACTGGATGACTAGAAATATTGAGGCTCTGGTCAAGACGAAGAAAGAGGCATATGTTAGGTATAGGCAGATGGAATCAAATGAATCTGATAAGGAGTCCAGGGGGTGCAGGATTACACTGAAGATGGAAATCAGGAGGGCAAACGAGGACATGAGAGCTTTGACAAATAAGGTCAATGAGAATCCAAAGAGATTCTACAAGTATATTCAGGGCAAAAGATCAACAAGGGAGAGAGTACATCCTCTTAAAGATTAGATTCCCAACAGTGCGGAAATAATTTGGCCGAACAAGTCCAGGCCGACCCCCCTGAAGATTAACCCAGCCAGACCCATCTCCCTCTGACTAATATATCGAGCGCTATGGGCAATTTAGAATGGCCAATTCATCTAACCTGCACATCTTTGGATTGTGGGAGGAAACCAGAGCACTCAGAGGAAACCCACACAGACACAGGGAGAATGTGCAAACTCCACGCAGACAGTCGTCCGAGGCTGGAATCGAACCTGGGTCCATGACACTGTGAGGTAGTAGTGCTAATCACAGACCCACTGTGCTGTGGGTGGCACGGTGGCTTTGTGGGCAGCGTGGATGCTCAGTGGTTATTACTGCTGCCTCATAGCACCAGGGACCCGGGTTCAATTCCAACCTCGGGCAACTGTCTGTGGAGTTTGCACATTTTCCCCGTGTCTGTGTGGGTTTCTTCCCACAATCCAAAGAAGTGCAGGTCAGGTGAATTGGCCATGCTAAATTATCCATAGTGTTAGGTGCATTAGTCAGGGATAAATGTAGGGGAACGGGTCTGGATGGATTACTCTTCAGAGGGTCAGTGTGGACTTGTTTGACCGAATGGCCACACTGTAGGGAATCTAATCTAATCCAATCTGAGGTCAATGAGATTGTCCATGTAAAGAGCCACAGGAGATCAGTAAGATTCTAAATATTTCTTGAAAGACATGGAAGCTAGGGAACTGGGGAAATAAATCATGATGGTCTTGACAATTTCAAATGGACATTACAGAAGAGGAGGTGCTGAAGGTTTTAAATGCATAAAGTTAGATAAATCCCTGTGACCTGATCAAGTGTATTCCAGTAATTGTGTGAAGCTAGGAAAGAAATTGTGGGTCCTGTAGCAGAGTTACTTGTACATCAATAGCCATGGGTGATGTGCTGGAAGACTGTAGCTTTGCTAATGTTTTGACATTATTTAGGCTGCAAGTAAAAGCTGGGGAACTGCAGACTGGTGGTGGGCAAGTTGTTGGAGGGGCTTTTGAGAGACAGGATCTAAATGTATTTGGCAAGGCAAGGAAGGATTAGAGATAGCCAGCATGGGAATTTGTGTATTACAAACTCCATTGTGATTTTTTGAAGGGGTGACCCAAGAAGATAGATGAAGGCAGAGAGGTATACGTTGTCTTCATGCACTTTAGCAAGTCCTTGCACAAGGTTCTACATGGTAGACTGGTTAGAAAGATGAGATCACATGGCATCCAGGGAGAGCTAGCCATTTGGATACAAAATGGGGCTGGTAGTAGAAGATAGAGCATGTGGTAGACAGTTGTTGTTCAGACTGGGGGCCTCTGAACAGCGGTGTGCTGCAAGAATTAATGCTGGGTCCATTGTTGTTCGTCATTTATATAAACGACTTGGATGAGAATATATGGTTAGTAATTTTGTGGATGATACCAAAATTGGTTGTATAATGGACAGTGAAGAAGGTTATCTAAGGTTACAAAGGGATCTTGATCACCTGAGCCAATGGGCCGAGGAATGGCAGATGGTGCAGAGGTATTGCAGTTTGATAGGACAAACCAGGGCAAGACTTACTCAGTTAATGGTAGGGCCCGGGGTAGTGTCTCAAACAGAGACATAGGGGTGCAGGTACAAAGTTCTTTAAAAGTGGCAGTACAGGTAGACAGGATGGTGAAGAAGGAGTTTAACACACTTGCCTTCATTGGACAGGACATTGAGTGCAGGACTTGGGACATCATGTTACTGCAGTACAAGACATTGGTAAGTTTGGAGTTCTGCCTACAATTCTGGTCACCCTGACAAAGGAAGGATGTTATTAAACTGGAAAGGGTGCAAAAAAGATTTACAAGGATGTTACCAAGCCTGAAAGGTTTGAGTTATAAGGAGAGGCTGGATAGGCTGGGATCTTTTTTCCCTGGAGTGTAGGAGGAGCAGTTACCTCAGTGGTTTGTAAAATCACACAACATAGATCAGTACAGGCCCTTTGGCCCATGATGTTATGCTGAGCATTTATCTTAATTTGCTGCCGTCCATGTGCTTGTCCAGCAGTTGCTTAAATGTCCCTAATGTCTCTGACTCTATTACCACCTCTGGCAGTGCATTCCACTCACCCATCACTCTGCATAAAGAACCTACCTCTTACATCTCCTCTAAATGGGCGGCACGGTAGCACAGTGGTTAGCACTGCTGCCTCACAGCGCCTGAGACCCTGGTTCAATTCCCGCCTCAGGCGACTGACTGTGTGGAGTTTGCACGTTCTCCCCGTGTCTGCGTGGGTTTCCTCCGGGTGCTCCGGTTTCCTCCCACAGTCCAAAAGATGTGCAGGGTCAGGTGAATTGGCCATGCTAAATTGCCCGTAGTGTTAGGTAAGGGGTAAATGTAGGGGTATGGGTGGGTTTCGCTTCGGCGGGTCGGTGTGGACTTGTTGGGCCGAAGGGCCTGTTTCTACACTGTAATGTAATCTAATCTAAATCTTCCTCCAATCTCCTTAAAATTATGGCCCCTCCTTACAGCCGTTTCTGCCCTGGGTAAAAAGTCTCTGGCTATCTACTCCATCTATGCCTCTCATTACCTTGTACACCTCTATCAAGTCACCTCTCTTCCTCCTTCTCTCCAGTGTGAAAAACCCAAGCTCACTCAACCTCTCTTCATAAGACAAGCCCTTCAATCCTGATAAATCACCTCTGCACTCTCTCTAAAGCATCTACATCCTTCCTATAATGAGGCAACCAGAACTGGACACAACATTCCAAGTGTGGTCTAACTAGGGTTTTGTAGAGCTGCAGCAAAATCTCATAGCTCTTAAACTCAACACTGTTAATGAAAGCCAAAGCACCATATGCCTTCTTAACAACCCTATCAACTTGAGTGGCAACTTTGAGGGAACTATGTACATGGACTCCAAGATACAACTGTTCCTCCACACTGCTAAGAATCCCGTCTTTAGCCCTGTATTCAGCATTCAAATTTGACCTTCCAAAATGAATCGCTTTGCATTTATTCAGGTTGAAATCCATCTGCCAATTGTCAGCCAGCTCTGCATCCTGTCAATGTCATGTTGTAGCCTGCAACAGCCCTCGGCACTGTCTACAACACCAATGACATATGTGTCATCAGCGAACTTACTAACGCATCCTTCCACTACTTCATCCAAGTCAATTGTAAAAACTACAAAAAGCAGAGGCCAAGAACAGATCCCTGTAGAACATCACTGGTCACCAAACTCCAGGCAAAATACTTCCCATCCACTACCACTCGCTGTCTTATTTTGGCCAGCCAATTCTGTATCCAGACAGCTAAATTTCCCTGTATCCCATACCTCCTAACTTTCTGAATGAGCCCACCGTGGGGAACCTTGTCAAATGCCTTAATGACATTCATACACACCACATTCACTGCTCGACCTTTTCACTTTGTCTCATCACATCCTCAAAGAATTCAGTAAGACCTGTCCCTCACAAAACCATGCTGACTATCTTTAATCAAACTATGTTTTTCCAAATAGTCATAAATCCTAACTCAGAATACTTTCCAGTACCTTGCTTACCACAGACATAAGACTGACTGTGTCTAATTCCCAGGGATTTCCCTATTCCCTTTCTTGAACAGAGGAACAACATTCACCTCCCTCTAATCATCCGGCACAACTCCCATAGAGAGTGAGGATGCAAAGATCGTTCTCAGAGGCACAGCAATCTCATTCTGTATGTTATGGACTAATCCAGACCACTCAAAACATTCTTACGCAGGCAGCTCAGACTTTGCAATTTGTTTCAGTAAGTGTACAGTGAAAATTACCCAGAGTAAATTAGCTAGGTTGACTGTTAGATTTTAAAACAGACAAAAATGTATTCACAAAATTACACAATGAAACACAAAGAACCACAACAGAACTCAGCCTATCCAAGTAGATTTAATTATGCTGTTCCAAATATACACAACAGTCCAGTAAGCAAACTATTTTTAAAAGCCAGTTTAATTGAAACACATGCTTACAGGTTGAAGTTGAAGGGCAGAAAGAGAGAGTTTCCACACAGCTCCCTGTTGAACTTCTCACCAGCTCAAGAGTGTAATGAAACTCAGAGCTGACCGCTCCCCTTTCATTATACAGGTCACTTCTAAAACATTACCACTTTGGCCTGAAGTCTCATCTGTTTACATAGAAACAAAAGGCCTCTCAAAATTCTTTTCATCTCTATACCAAACCAGACTGATTGGTGCCCAGCCCGGTTTATTACCCTTCTGAAAAAAATCAAGGACAGCTTCTCCTTGAGCCAAGGAACAGTTTTTAGGAAAAAAAGGACTAGCTTTGTGACACATAGTAACCTTGATATATCTGTTCCAGCCCAGGGAGTTATCTGTCTTGATGCTTCCCAGAATTTCCAGCACATCAACTTCCTTAATATCTAAGCCTATTAACCTGGTCCACGGTGTTCTCACTTTCAACAATGTCCCTCTCTCCAGTGAATACTGAAGCAAAAAACCCATTTAGGGCCTCTCCTACATCTTCAGACTCCAGGTACAAGTTCCCTCCACTATCCCTCATCAACCCTACCCTCTCTGTGATCATTCTCTTGATTCCTCATGTAAGACGCCTTTAGGTTTTCCCTAATCCTTCCTGCCAAGGCTTTTTCATGCCCCAAACTAGCTCTCCTCAGTCCATTTTTGAGTTCTTTCCTAGCTACCCTGTAATCCTCAAAAGCTGTACCAGATCCTTGCTTCCTCTACCAAAAGTAAGTTTCCTTCTTCCTTTCGATGAGAAGCTCCTCTGCTTTTGTCATCCAAGGGTCCTTTACCTTACTGTTTCTTACCTATCTCAATGGGACAAAGTTATTGAAACACTCACAACAAGTGCTCCTTAAACAGCCTCCACATTTCTGTTGTGCGTTTCCCAGAGAACAATTGTTTCCAATTTATACTCACAGCTCCTGTCTAACAGCAGTATAATTTCCCCTCCCCCAATTAAATACCTTCCCACTGTCTATTCCTACCCCTCTCCATGGCTGTGGTAAAGATGAGGCAGTTGTGGTCACTGTCATCGAAATGGTCTTCCACCGAGTGATCTGACACCTGTCCTGGCTCCTTAATTCACACCAAATCCAAGTCTCCTAGTTGATTTTTACCTTCCTACCTCATCAGCCTATCTTTCTATTGAGTCAGTAATCCCTCCTGGAAACACCAGACAAAATCGACTCTATCCAAACCATCTGCATAAGGAGGTTCCAGTCAATATTGGGGAAGTTGAAGTCACCCAAAACAACAACACTCTGTTACATCTGCACCTTTCCAAGATCTGCTGTTCAATCTGTTCTTCCATCTCTCTGCTGCTATTGGTGGGTCTTTAGAAAACACCCAATAAATTGACTGCTTCTTTCCTTTTACTCACTTCCACCCATACTGACTCAGTAGACAAACTCTTCTCAGCAATCTTCTTTTCTGCAGCTGTGATGCACTCTCTAATTAACAATGCTACTCCTCCTCCTCTTTTAGCTCCTTCCCTGTTCTTTTTAAAAGATCTAAACCCTGGAACATCCAGCAACCATTCCTGCCCCTGTGAAATCCATGTCTCCGTTATGACCACAACATTGTAGATCCAAATACTGATCCATATTCTAAGTTCATCATTCTTATTCCTGACAATCCTTGCATTGAAACAAACACACACATTAACCCATCCCTTTACCCTATCAACTGTGTATTCTTCCTGAAAGACTCTGCATTCTATTTCTGCCTGTTCAACAACCACCCACTCCTCTGATCTGTAGCTCTGGTTCCCATCCCCTGCCAAACTAGTTTAAACCCTCTTGAAGTGCTTTAGCAAATCTCGCGTCCAGGACATTGGTTCCCGTGCAGTTCAAATGCAACCTGTCCTTCATGTACAGGTCCCACCTTCCCCAGAAAGTACCTCAATGATCTACATATCTAGATTAGATTACATTACATTACAGTGTGGAAACAGGCCCTTCGGCCCAACAAGTCCCGCCGAAGTGCAACCCACCCATACCCCTACATTTACCCCTTACCTAACACGACGGGCAATTTAGCATGGCCAGGCTCAGTGCCAGAGACCTGACCACTCTGGCTTTCCCCTGGTAGGAACCTCCCACGAGGAGGTTGAACAGTTCATCCACTTCACCAACACCTTCCACCCCGACCTCAAATTCACCTGGACAGTCTCAGATTCCTCCCTCCCCTTCCTCGACCTTTCTATTTCTATCTCAGGCGACCGAATCAACACGGACATCTACTACAAACCGACCGACTCCCACAGCTACCTGGACTACACCTCCTCCCATCCTGCCCCCTGTAAAAACGCCATCCCATTCTCCAAATTCCTTCGACTCCGCCGCATCTGCTCCCAGGAGGACCAGTTCCAAAAACGCACAACCCAGATGGCCTCCTTCTTCAAGGACCGCAATTTCCCCCCCGACGTGGTCGACGATGCCCTCCACCGCATCTCTTCCACTTCCCGCTCCTCCGCCCTTGAGCCCCGCCCCTCCAACCACCACCAGGACAGAACCCCACTGGTCCTCACCTACCACCCCACCAATCTCCATGTACAGCGCATCATCCACCGTCATTTCCGCTACCTCCAAACGGACCCCACCACCAAGGATATATTTCCCTCCCCTCCCCTATCAGCATTCCGTAAAGACCACTCCCTCCGTGACTCCCTCGTCAGATCCACACCCCCCACCAACCCAACCTCCACTCCCGGCACCTTCCCCTGCAACCGCAGGAGGTGCAAAACTTGCGCCCACACCTCCCCCCTCACCTCCCTCCAAGGCCCCAGATTCACCTGCACCTCCACACACATCATCTATTGCATCCTCTGCACCCGATGTGGCCTCCTCTATATTGGGGAGACAGGCCGGCTACTTGCGGAGCGTTTCAGAGAACACCTCTGGGACACCCGGACCAACCAACCCAAACACCCTGTAGCTCAACATTTCAATTCCCCCTCCCACTCCACCAAGGATATGCAGGTCTTTGGACTCCTCCATCGTCAGACCACAACAAAACGACGGTTGGAGGAAGAACGCCTCATCTTCCGCCTAGGAACCCTCCAACCACAAGGGATGAACTCGGATTTCACCAGTTTCCTCATTTCCCCTCCCCCCAGCCTGTCTCAGTCAAATCCATCAAATTCAGCACCGCCTTCCTAACCTGCAATCTTATTCCCGACCTCTCCGCCCCCACCCCAGTCTGACCTATCACCCTCACCTTGACCTCTTTCCACCTATCACATTTCCGACGCCCCTCCCCCAAGTCCCTCCTCCCTACCTTTTATCTTAGCCTGCTGGACAAACTTTCCTCATTCCTGAAGAAGGGCTTATGCCCGAAACGTCGATTCTCCTGTTCCCTGGATGCTGCCTGACCTGCTGCGCTTTTCCAGCAACACATTTCCAGCTCTTTCCCCTGGTAGGTCATCCCCCATAACAGTAATTAAAACGGTATACTTACTATTGAGGGGAACAGCTACAGGAGATGCCTGTTCCCTTTTTTTAGATTAGATTACTTACAGTGTGGAAACAGGCCCTTCAGCCCAACAAGTCTACACCGACCCTCCGAAGAGCAACCCACCTAGACCCATTCCTCTACATTTAACCCTTCACCTAACACTACGGGCAATATAACATGGCCAATTCACCTAACCTGCATATTTTTGGACTTGGGAGGAAATCGTAGCACCCGGAGGAAACCCACGCAGAAACAGGGAGAATGTGCAAACTCCACACAGACAGTTGCCCGAGGCTAGAATCGAACCTGGGTCCCTAGTGTTGTGAGGCAGCAGTTCTAACCACTGTGCCTTCCAGAATTTCCATTTCCTGACTGTAATCGATCTACCTTTTTCCTGTACCTGAAGTGTGACTACCTCCCTGTAACTCCTCTCAATTACCCCTTCAGCCTCCCAAATGATCTGAAGTTCATCCAGCTCCAGTTCTCTAACGCAGTTTCTGAGGAGCTGGAGTTGGATGCACTTTCCGCAGATGAAGTCAATGGAGACTTTAGTGGTGACCCTTACCTCCCACATTCTACAGGAGTAGCATGCAGCTGCCCTAACATGCATTCCCACTGTTCTGAATTCCCGAAGAGACTGTTGAAAAAAAACTAGTAACCTTACCGAATCGGCGCACAGAACATTTTTTTTTTGGTTAGAGGAGGAGTCTATTTGGGTAATGTTTTAGGTAAAGCAACCGGCCAAATACCCCACTTACTCAGCAGTCCTGTGTCCACACCTGCTCAGCGTGCACGCCACCTATTCGTGAGGTAAGTTATTGAAGGATTAATTTAACTTCCCGGCAGCCACAATCCTTGCTCTCACCGCTCCCGCTGCTACTGCAAAAGTGGAGGCGACTGATCCCACGAGGTAAGTTTTTAAAGGAGGAACTTGTGGGCCATAGAATAGAGGAATAGCCAAGGTCTTTTCCCCAGGGCAAGGGAGTCCAAAACGAGAGGGCATAAGTTTAAGGTGAGAGGGGACCTGAAGAGCAACTACTTCACACAGAGGATGGTGCATAAATAGAACAAACTGCCAGAGGAAGTGATAGAGGTGGTTACAGTTACAATATTTAAAAAAGATTTAGGCAGGTATGTGAAAGGAAGTGTTTAGAGGGCTATGGGTCAAATGTAGGAAAATGGGACTAGCTCAATTTAGGAAACCTGATCGGCATGGATGAGTTGGGCCAAAGGACCTGTTTGCCTGCTGGTGACTCTTTCAGTCTAAAATAGAAATATGCAGAATGGTCTTAAAACACAAAACAAAACAAAAGTTTCAGTGTCTTTCCTAATACTATCTATTTCAGAGACTGAAATCCAGAGAAATTGCATCCAACCTCACTTTTTTTAGATTCTATTTAACTAATAGGTTTTATTCTGCCGGGGACAATGGAGCCTATTCAGCGCACCTTTTCCAAATCTGCCAAAGTGACTTCTCCACAATTCTGAGAGCCTCAACATTCTCAGCTTTCTCAGTTCAGGGCAATGGGAACCAGGATTGCTGCATATCGTGCTGGCATAGATTTGATGGGCCAAATAGCCTCTTTATGTGGTTTCATAACTCTACCAGCATATTCTTTCAAATAGCAAGCCGTTGCCTTTATCGCCCACTAGACGAGTTGGTGGGGGCACATCCCAGTCAATCATGGCAGACCCACAGTCATTTGATGCTCCAAAGAGCATTGATTGGCTGGAGGCATGGCTCATACCCCTCATCTGGCAGGACATCCCACCCCCAAGAGCTGGCCTGATTGAGCGACAGCCCTAGTGCCACCTGCAGCAGAGGCCAGGTCTAGGGCTACAAACAGTTCTCAGATTCCAAACCTTAGAATGCAGGACCAGGTAAACACAGGGTAGACAAAGGCACTTGTGGTGAGTTATGGTTCAGGGAATCCATCTGAAGGAGGTCCGCGGCCTAAGCACAGTAGCGTGCCAAATGC
Source organism: Chiloscyllium plagiosum (assembly GCF_037043375.1). Lineage (NCBI taxonomy): Eukaryota > Metazoa > Chordata > Chondrichthyes > Orectolobiformes > Hemiscylliidae > Chiloscyllium > Chiloscyllium plagiosum. The sequence continues at coordinate 35,828,965 of NW_028270183.1, forward strand.
CTTTGTCTACCCACCCCTGAACTCCTCCTGCCAATCTCAAATTTGAGGTGAGGCAGGAAGCAGCCTTAAATGGCCTATTACGTGACCTTGTGCCCTCGCCCATCCCCCATGAACATGTGGCTAAATCAGGGCTGATCAAGACAACCGTGATATGCTTTTACTCTGCCCTTGTTTGTAAACCCTTCAATTAGTGACCATCAGGTTCGACCTGATGAATCTGTGGTTCTACTTTCATGTTTCTGCTGACCTCAGCTGTCAATTCTAGTTTCACAGATTTTAAGTGAAGTAATCAGCTCCCAGTCTGGGTCAAGGACAGAATTCATTCGTTTAAAGAAAAATTGTGAGTTCTAACAGCAGACAATTTGTGTGTTTTCAAAGAGTTCAGTATCCTACAAGCTAACAATTTTTGCATCCCTCAGTCCTTCGTCCCTCCATACAGCTATGTATGGGGTTTCAACCCAGAAATGAACAACATTGCTGATCAAGGATTAATTGATTACAGGAGCAAGGAGGTCTTGTTACGCGTTGTTAAAAATCACACAACACCAGGTTACAGTCCAACAGGTTTAATTGAAAGCACTAGCTTTTGGGGCAGCACTCCGAAAGCTAGTCCTTCCAATTAAACCTGTTGGACTGTAACCTGGTGTGTGATTTTTAACTTTGTACACCCCAGTCCAACACTAGCATCTCCAAATAATTGCTACAGTTGTACAGGATTCTGGTGAGACCACACCTGGAATATTGCGCACAGTTTTGCTCTCACTACTTAAAAAATGGATGTATTTGTGATAGAGGCAATGTAGTACATGTTCGCCAGACTGGTTCATGGGATACTGTGGATGCTAGAAATCTGAAACAAACCCTGAGAATGCTGGAGAAACTCAGCCACGAATCCAGTATGACTTTCTTCAGAACCGATGCCCCACTAGAAACATTAATTCTGTTTCTCTTTCCATAGATACTGCCAAACCTGATGAGTTTCATAACAGTCAGTGATTGTCAGGATTGTCGTATGGGATGAGATTAGATTGGCTATTTTTGGAGCTTAGAAGAATGAGAGGCGATCTCACTGAAACATAAAATTCTGACAGGACTGAACAGACTGATTGCAGGAACTCCATTTCCCCTGGCCAGAGAGTTCAGAACAAGGGAGCACAGTTTCAGGATACAGAGTAGGTTTTTTTTAGGACGATTGAACCAATGGAATTCTTAACTACAGAAAGCTGTGGAGGTCAAGCCACTGAATGTATTTAAGAAAGAAATCAATAGTTAAGTAACTCCACAGGGGCCAATGTCCTGTCACCAATTCAACCTTTATTTACACGTGGAAAAGTCCTTCACACTGATCCAGCTCTGTCAGAGTGAACAGGATGTTTGACAGTCGTGTTTCTATCTGTCAGCCAGGGCTCCTTGATTGGATCAGATTAACAGCCCCAGTCAGGGAACTGAGATTCTATGAGGTGCAACTGGCTGAACCTTGTTACAATCACTACATCCTTCCCCCTCTGAGGCCAAGGACATTGGCCTGGTTTTTATTGTAGCTCCTCCTGGGACATTTTAGCACAGGTTCAGGTTCTTCTGACTCTTCCTGGGATACGGGCTGTGTGTAATGCACAATCGCGTTATTCTTGCGCCCAGAGAATTTCATTCTCTTCTCCAGGTGGCAAAGACTTTGAGGTGGCAACATCCATCGTGTCCATTTCAGATTCTGAGAAATATTCAATGCTTGATGGAGAGCGGGAGAACCCACTGTTTCTGACAGCCTTTCCTATTGCTCTGAGGAGCCAGACATGTTTTGCTGCCGCCCCATTTGCAGGTTCACAGCTTTCATATGGTTCACATGCTTGTTCAAGTCCGTCACATCTACTCAAATTTTGTATGTCATGGGGCCTGACCTCATGTCGACAATTCCCATGGTTCCAACTTCGCCCCCCCGAAATAAATTGTCTCTCTCACATGGCGGAGTCTTGTATCCAGCATTAGCTATCCTTGTAGTTGCATGAGGGGTGGTCCTTTAATCAAAAAAGATCTGGGACTTCGGTATTTCGTGAATATATAGGCGGCACGGTGGCAGTGGGCGGCACAGTGATTAGCACTGCTGCCTCACAGCGCCAGAGACCTGGGTTCAATTCCCGTGTCAGGTGACTGACTGTGTGGAGTTTTCACATTCTCCCCGTGTCTGCGTGGGTTTCCTCCGGGTGCTCCGGTTTCCTCCCACAGTCCAAAAATGTGCAGGTTAGGTGAATTGGCCATGCTACATTGCCCGTAGTGTTAGGTGTAGAGGAATGGGTCTGGGTGGGTTGCGCTTCAGCGGGTCGGTGTGGACTTGTTGGGCCGAAGGGCCTGTTTTGACACTGTAGGTAATCTAATCTAATCTAATAAATTGTTTCATTCAGTCTGCCTTCAAAGTTTGGACTGCTTTTTCTGCCAGACCACTGGATGAAGGATGGTGTGGAGCTGCCCTTGTATTTCTGACCCCATTCAACCTTAAGAAATACCCAGAGTCCCTGTTAGTAAACAATGGCCTGTATCTGTGACCAACACATCCGAGAGTCCGTGTATTGCAAAAGATACATGCAGTTTTTCTATCGTTATCCCCGTGTTTGACCAATGAACTCTGTACCTTCCAACCACTTTGACTAAGAATATTGAACCCATGAAATGACCTGCATAGTCAACATGTAATGGTTTAGGCAGCCATTCCCATGAATATGGTGGAACTGTTGGTGGTAATTTTTGTCCTTGTTGGCACTCTCGGCAATGCCCCACCAATGCAGCTATTTCTGCGTCCAAGTCTGGCCACCAGACATAACATCTTGTCAGCATCTTCATTTTGGAAACGCTTGCATGATCCTGGTGGAGTTCAGCCAATCTCTGGTGGTGTCTTTGCTTGGGGCAATCATTCTTGCTCCCATAATAAATTATGTCCTCCACTGTGATCTGGTCTGTCTGGGTCCAAAAGGCTTTCAGTTATGCTTGCGACAGCCCTTTGTTTCCCCCATTACGGTTATTAGTCTGTGATGTTGCTGAATGAACATAGAACACAACGGACAACATAGTCAAGCAGAAAAAACACTAATAAGAGCTGTAATTGTGATATCAGGACGCACTTCTCACAGAGATTAGTGCAACCTAGAACTTTCTCCCTGCTGTAATCCACCCCAAAACATTTGCTGCAGTTAATTGGAAAGTTGAAAACTCTGCTGATGGAATTTAGTTGATTTAAGGAACTTGGAATCAAGAGCACTATCCAGTAATAGCTGATAAGCATCTCATATAAATACTAACATCAAAGTATATCAATACACAGGAAGATGGTGAATAGTGAAGGGAAGTTACTCACTAGATTTGAGCCAGAATGCAGGAAAGTTATGACACAGAATGTGTTATTTGTAACTACAATTTTGAAATGAATTAGCAACCTGTGTGCTGCAGAGAACAGCAAATGGGTTTCATGTAAGGAATATTAATTTGGAATTTGTGGTCACACTTGATTGAATCCCTTTGGACAAGATGTTCCTTTTTATATGATCAATGCTAGTGTTTGCCTTTGAGAATGAGATGATGAAATATTAACCTGTGCAGTTTGGACTGTGGCTGTATTGATACAGTGTAGTGCGTTACTGGACCAGTAATCCAGAGGCCCTGGCTAATACTCTGATGGCATGGGTTCAAATCCCACCATCATGGCTGGTGGAGTTCGAATATAATTAATAACTTCTGGAGTTCTCAAGTCAGGGACTCTTGGGGTGAGGAACACTATCATTGCACCATTCGCTTCCCCATTCACCAACTATCCACTCCCCCATGAATCCCCATTCACTTTCCTTGATATCCTCTTTTCCAATTCATCCTAACCCTTTAGATGCTGTACCTCTGTCAGTGTAACACTCCCTTGTAATCAGCTCAGAATTATGAGCAAAGGTTTATTCTTCATTCCAAAGATAATACTTACTCCTCTGGTACAGAGTTCCATCTCAATTAATATTGATCTGTCCCCAGCCCATCACAGAATTCCGTGTATGACAACAAGTTCAAAAAACTGCAAGGTACAGAGTTTATAGCTGCACAAACCTGAGTGACTGTTTGGAATAAAATCCCCATTACTCTCTGTATCACAATATGAAAAATTCATTATTGTAGCCAAGATCAGAATGTTCTGTCTATTTTGCTTGCACAGAAATTGACAGGGCTGAGTGAATCAGAGACTGATTTTGAAATGAATCCTTAAGTTAAAGAACAGCGTTGCATAATAGCCAGAAAACTTACCAAAATTCCAGCTGCTTCCCCTCAAAAACATTTCCCCTTGAATATATTCCTAATCTCATGAACCTCTTTTTGTTGCCTCTCAAAACTCTCTCCAGTTCCCCTCAAGACCCTTTCATCTCCCTTCAAGCCTCCCGCTTTCACTCCTCAAAACTCCCACCATCCCCCCTCGAGCCTCCCTTCATCTCCATCAAAACCTCCTCCATATCCCTTCAAGTTTATCTTCATCTGCCTCAAACCTTTCTCCAACTCTCCTCAATTCTTCCCTGCTACTTCTTCAAATCTGCCAATTCCTTTTCACGCCACCTCCATCTCCTATGAATAATACACCACCCAATTTGCCCCTAAATCGCTCCTTGATTCTCCTGAAACCTTGACATTTCTCTCCCTCGAACTTACCTCCATTTCCAGTGGAGACCAGATGTCCAGCTCCTGGCCTCAGAACCAATCTGTTGGACTGGGATGGGGGTGAAGATTGTAGAGACTGGGAGAACAATTAACAGCCAGTCTGAAACCCACACACATAAAAGGACATTCCTGTTCATAAACTCACCTGCAAATGCCTCTGTTTCAAGTCTAGTATGGCTGTTGTTCAGAAGGTTTGAAAAATAGTCAGACCACGCTCCAAACTTAACTGTGTCTCTCTCTCTCTGTCCATAGATGCTGCCAGATCTGCTGAACTTCTCCAGCACTTAGTCTTTATTTTTGTTGGTTAATATTCTACTTTGTGTTCAGTCACACACATGTTCAGTGAGCTGAGAAACTTTGAGGTTATTATGAAGATGGAACGAATATATGTGGAGAAGAAACATGAGTGCTGCAGTCTGGAAGAAATTTTCTGTGTTTCAATTTGAAACATCACCCTGCTCTTTCCCTGCAATTCCCCTAGAATTGAAACGGAGAGTTACCAAGTTAATTCAGTGGTGGAAGTCCTCGTTTGTGAATTGCTGCAGTCTCTGTGGTGTGGGAACACCCAAACTGCTGCTCGGGGCACAGGGGGGTTTTGACCCAGCAGGAATGGTGATAAAGTTTCAGGTCAAGATGTATTTGTTGAGCATCCAAAAGCAGGAGAGAAGTGGAGAGGCGTAGTGAGAGAGTTCTAGAGCTTAGAGCCTGGCAATTGAAGTCAAGGCCACTGATGATGAATCAACTAAAATTGAGTATGTACATGAGGCTAGGATGAGATGAGAATAGGACATCAGAAGGTTGCAGGACTGGCAGAAAAGTCACATCCAACCTTAGGGAGAATTTTAAAACTCAAAGTTTAAGAATTCCAGGCATGATGGGACTTGGAGCCAGTTGATTACTGAGGACATGGGTGGGTGCTAAGTAAATGGGACTTTGTACATTTGTGGAGTGGAGGTATGGTGACCTTTATGGCAGGTAGAATCTTGGAGGCCAGCCAGAATGAGAGTGGAGTCTGGAGAGATCAAAAGATGACAGCTTCAGCAGCAAGTGGGCTGAGACTAAGGCAGTACGGGCCATTCTGTGGAGAGGAGAGCTTTGGTGGTGGAGAGGATTTGCAGTCAGAAGCTCAGCTGATGTTCAAGTGGACCACCGAGGCTGCAAAGCATCTGGTTCAGCTCCGGCACTTTGATGCCTCAAGAAGTGACCTGTTGTTATCATCCGAAGCAGATTATATGGTATACATCATCATGAGTTGAAGATCAAAGAGTAGTGAGCCTGTGGAATTCATTACCACAGGAAGGATGTATTCAAGAGGTGGCTAGATATAGCACTTGGAGCGAATTGAATCAAAGGTTATGGGGAGAAAGCAGGTTTAGGCTATTGATTTAGAATGGTGATATAGTTTGATATGATTGTGATGAATGGCAGAGCAGACTCGAAGGGCTAAATGGCCTCCTGCTGCTCCTATCTTCTATGTTTCTATGAAGTGATTGAAACTTCCAAATAACTACGATGTGCTTTATCTCCCAGTTTCTCGGCTGTCAGAAGAAATGCAAAACTCTCACACTGATTTCAGGATGAAGCTTTCACAGGTGAACAAGAGTAAGTAGTCAGTAAACCCAATGATGAGATGTTCCTTTAATTTAAAAATGCAGTGTGTTATTTAGAGGGTCAACTGTTGTTCCAGATGTTCAAAATTCACAAGTTCATGTACAAAAAGGAGTCTGTTTCCTTATCACTGTCCATCAATCAGCTTAGTTAAAAAGTTAATCAACAGAGCTGATTATGTGCTTTCTGATATATGGAAGAAAGAAATTAGACTGATGGTGCAGTGGGATGAAAGGTTGGTCAGAAATGTTACTTGAACATTCAGAATGTTGGGAGAACCAATATGATCTATTAAAAGATAGAATCAGAGTCAACCAGGAGCAATCTAGGTCGAAGGCTACCAGATTAATCAAAGTGGGCGAGGAGCTTTGAATGATCAATGAGGGTTCTCAAGACCATTCACTTCATTCGCAGATCTGCAAAAACCCCATGAAATTTCCATTTCTTGATAGAAACATAGAAATCATTGAATTATTCAAGCCTTCTCTGCCGTTCAATATGATAATGACTGATCCTCTGTCTCAGTGCTATATTCCCACTTTTTCCCAATACCTCTTGATGCCTTTAAAATCTAAAGGTTTATCTCTCTCTCTCTCTCTCTTGAATATATTCAGTGACTTGACCTCCACAATCTTCTATAGTAGAGAATTCCACAAGATTCGGTGTATTTTGAGTACTTTTTTTCATCATTCCAGTCCAAAATAGTGCACCCCATATCCTGAGACACTCCCCCCCCCCCCGTTCTAGTCTCCATAACCATGCAAAGTGTCCTCCCTGCAAATAGTCTGTCCAGACCTTTTAGAATTTTATATGTTTCAATCAAATCCCCTCTCATCCTTCTAAATGCAAGCAAATACAGGCCCTGTCGAACCAATCTCTTCTCAGAGGACATCCCAACCTCATGGAACTCTGCTATACGTTCTCTGTGGCATTTGTAACCTTTTTTCGAAAAGGAAACCAAAACCTCACACTATGCACCAGGTGTGGTTTCACTAAGGCTTTGCAAAACTGCTGTAAGACATCCTTACTTCTAAATTCAGAGTTCCGACAGTGTGGAAACAGGCCATTTGGCCCAACAGGTCCACTCCAATCCTCTGAAGAGTAACCCACCCAGACCCACTCCCCTACCCTATTACTTCACATTTCCCCTGACTAATGCACATCCCTGAACACTATGGGCAATTTAGCAAGGCAAGTTCACCAAACCTAAATAACTTTGTCTTGTGGGAGGAAACCGGAGCAACTGGAGGAAATCCATGCAGGCACGGGGAGAATGTGCAAACTCCACACAGTCAGTCACCCGAGGCTGGAATCAAACCCAGGTCCCTGGTGCTGTGAGGCAGCAGTGCTAACCACTGAGCCACCGTACCCCCAAGATTTTTGTTAAGAATCCCTACTGTGTGGAAACAGGCAGTTCAGCCCAATAATTGCTGGGCCCCTTGCTGAGATATTTGTATCATCGATAGTCACAGGTGAGGTGCTGGAAGACTGGAGGTTGGCTAATGTGGTGCCACTGTTTAAGAAGGGCGGTAAGGACAAGTCAGGGAACTATAGACCGGTGAGCCTGACCTCGGTGGTGGGCAAGTTGTTGGAGGGAATCCTGAGGGACAGGATGTACATGTATTTGGAAAGGCAAGGACTTATATGGGATAGTCAACATGGCTTTGTGCGTGGGAAATCATGTCTCACAAACTTGATTGAGTTTTTTGAAGAAGTAACAAAGAAGATTGATGAGGGCAGAGCAGTAGATGTGATCTATATGGACTTCAGTAAGGCGTTCGACAAGGTTCCCCATGGGAGACTGATTAGCAAGGTTAGATCTCACGGAATACAGGGAGAACTCACCATTTGGATACAGAACTGGCTCAAAGGTAGAAGACAGAGGGTGGTGGTGGAGGGTTGTTTTTCAGACTGGAGGCCTGTGAGCAGTGGAGTGCTACAAGGATCGGTGCTGGGTCCTCTATTGTTTGTCATTTATATAAATGATTTGAATGCGAGCATAAGAGGCACAGTTAGTAAGTTTGCAGATGACACCAAAATTGGAGGTGTAGTGGACAGTGAAGAGGGTTACCTTAGATTCCAACAGGATCTGGACCAGATGGGCCAATAGGCTGAGAAGTGGCAGATGGAGTTTAATTCAGATAAATGCGAGGTGCTGTGTTTTGGAAAAGCATATCTTAGCAGGACTTATACATTTAATGGTAAGGTCTTAGGGAGTATTGCTGAACAAAGAGACCTTGGAGTGCAGGTTCATAGCTCCTTGAAAGTGGAGTTGCAGGTAGATAGAATAGTGAAGAAAGCATTTGTTATGCTTTCCTTTATTGGTCAGAGCATTGAGTACAGGAGTTGGGAGGTCATGTTGCAGCTGTACAGGACATTGGTTAGGCCACTGTTGGAATATTGCGTGCAATTCTGGTCTCCTTCCTATCGGAAAGATGTTGTGAAACTTGAAAGGGTTCAGCAAAGATTTACAAGGATGTTGCCAGGGTTGGAGGATTTGAGCTATAGGGAGAGGCTGAACAGGCTGGGGCTCTTTTCCCTGGAGCATTGGAGGCTGAGGGATGACCTTATAGAGGTTTACAAAATTATGAGGGGCATGGATAGGGTAAATAGATAAAGTATTTTCCCTGGGGGCGGGGAGTCCAGAACTAAAGGGTATAGGTTTAGGGTGAGAGGGGAATGACATAAAAGAGACCTAAGGGCAACTTTTTCACGCAGAGTGTGGTACGTGTATGGAATGTGCTGCCAGAGGATGTGGTGGAGGCTGGTACAATTGCAACGTTTAAGAGGCATTTGGATGGGTATATGAATTGGAAGGGTTTGGAGGGATATGGGCCGGGTGGGCAGGTGGGACTAGATTGGGTTGGGATATCTGGTCAGCATGGACGGGTTGGACCGAAGGTCTGTTTCCATGCTGTACATCTCTGTGACTCTATGACTAAGTCCGAGTATCCTACACAGACCCATTCCCCTGCATTTACCCCTGACTCATGCGCCTAACCTAGACATCCCAGAACACTATGGGCAATTTAGCAAGGCCAATTCACCTAACCTGCACATCTTTGGATTGGGGGAGGAAACCCATGCAGACATGGGTGCAAACTCCACACAGACAGTTGCCCGAAGCTGAAATCAAACCTGGGTCTCTGATGCTGTGAGGCAGCACTGATCCACCGTGCTGCCCCTATTGAAATTAGGACTAGAACCAATCGATTAAATCTTAATTTGGTAGTTTGGTATACATAAATTTAAGGCAGAACATTTAAAGTGTGCTGACCATTTCTGAGATTTAGAATTCCAGAAGCCTGCATTGCTTAAAGTTCACTTACAAAGAAGTTTGACAAACACCCAAATTAACAGCTAAAATTAGGCATTAAAGGACTTTCTGCTTTCTTTTAAGAAAGGTCTGTCTCAGACTCAGCTGCCGTCTTGTGTGAAGATTTATTTAGGGGCATGTTTCACTCAGCAAGGAGGCCTAACTGCATACAAATTTCAATCAGGCTGTCGGGAACTGTGAAATCTGCAAGTTCTCATCATTATCATTGTGGCTACTGTCCTGAGACAGATATATATCTCCTGATGTGATTGCATTGCTTGGATTTATTCAAGCCTTCTAATTACTGTGCTTGTAACATTGCCAGGGTTGAAAATCAAACTGAGAGCAGGGCCAGAATGATTGTGAGCTTTACTTAATTGAAAATAGAAATAGCACGGAAACTCATACTCAGAATGCTAGAAAAGTAAACATTGGAAATTGAAACTGTCCCAACTTCACCCACTTCTCGTGAATTAAAATTCATGCTTTGGCACTTAAATCCACCAGCCATATACAGTAAGTTCTAAATCCTCCACTGCTGTAAACTTGCCTTTTGTGTTCAGCAATAAAATTGACCAAAACAACGAGACTTTCAACTTAAGTATTACAAATGTTTTGTCAAAGATTTTCATCTTGCACTCACAAGACAAGTCACAGGCATATTAATAAATGCTGGCAAATACCAATAAATGCTGGGCCAGCCAATGGTGCTCCGTCCCACAATTGAATTTTAAAAATACGGGAAGGTGCAACATCTTGTACCGAATGAGAACAGAATGCTAATTGGTTGGGAATGGACTGGTAGAGGTGTTGCCATGAAGAATGCACCACTTAGATGATGACCGACAGTTTACGGTCAAGCTAGTTCAGATTTAAACTGTCAGGCAGCAGAAGCTTGAACATACGCACCAGCAAGTTCAGGAACAGCTTCTTCCCGGCAATAATTAGACTGATGAATGGACTCTCTAACTCCAAATGACTCTGATCTTGCTAATGTTGATCTTGCCTGATGCATGCCCTGTATGACTTAACCTGTATGCCTCTGTCTGAGTTTTTCTTTTCTCACCCTATGGTCTTTACATCCTTGTTTACTATGATCTGCCTGTACTGCTTGTGAACAAAGCTTTTCACTGTACTTACAGACATATGACGATAAATCAAATATATATCAAACAAACCAGACTGCCCAACTTCGATTGGTTAAGGCAGTGCCCTGAAGAATTAACCAGGGAAAGGTTGTGCCCATTTTGTTGCATTGAAACAGGTACAGTCTGTCTGCAAAGAAGAAGGCACAATTTGGTAACGTGTAGCTTCCAGTACACAAGTCTGACTAACAATCTGAAATTATCAGTGTAATTCTTAGCAAATTATAAATTATGAAATGGCATTTTCTCTTTTCATTCTTACCCCTTGTCTTAATGAATGCAAAATATAAGGCCTTTTTACAACAATTCTACGGCACCAAATGACTATTTATTATAAATCCCTGGCCCATTGCTCTTGCAGTCTCATTTCTTGTCTTTGTATGCCTAAAGGTAACTAATCGCTATGTTAAAGCTTTGCCAGTTTCTGTGCTTTTCCAAATCTTCTCTGCCTGAAAGATCATTCTGACCTTCAATCACTTCCTTCAACATGATTGGGGGATGCCGGTGTTGGACTGGGGTGTACAAAGTTAAAAATCACACTACCGCTCCCTACCTTTTATCTTAGCCTGCTGGACAAACTTTCCTCATTCCTGAAGAAGGGCTTATGCCCGAAACGTCGATTCTCCTGTTCCCTGGATGCTGCCTGACCTGCTGCGCTTTTCCAGCAACACATTTTCAACACCAGGTTATAGTCCAACAGGTTTAATTGGAAGCACACTAGCTTTCGGAGCGACACTCCTTCATCAGGTGATATCACCTGATGAAGGAGCATCGCTCCGAAAGCTAGTGTGCTTCCAATTAAACCTGTTGGACTATAACCTGGTGTTGTGTGATTTTTAACTTCCTTCAACATGAACTTTGATTTACTGGGTCAACTGTTTTTTTGGGAATGTAGGGAGATATCCCCTTCTCCTGCCCTATCATTGCAGCACCCACACTCTGAACATGTGATTTTTTATTCAATACCGGATATTTGTGTATTTAAGTATAGATGCTTTAGTAAGTGCTAATATTATAAAAAAAACTTTCACAGCAATGTCTCACAGTTAGACAGTTGGAAAAATCACAGCTCATTATCTGAAGAGCAGTGAAGTTTGTTTCCTTGCCCATATTTATTCCTTGAGCATCAACACTGAAAACAGATTATTGGGTCTTTTGTCATGTTCTGTTCTCTTCCACAAGGGAAAACATCTTTTCAGCACCTACCTTGTCAAACCTCACTATATTTCAACAAGATCACCTCACATCCTTTGAATTCCAATGAATGCAGGCCCAACCTGTCATCACCTCCAGAAGGAATTTAATAAAACAGATGTTTTCAGGGCTGTGGAAAAGGATCAGAGGAATCTAATTAGCTGAGTTACACTTTCAGAGAGTCAGCATGGATATGATGGTCTGAATGGCTTTCTGTGCTATAACCAAGCAATGACTTTGTAATTCTATGACAAGGTACCACACTTAAGATGATTAGAAAAACTGACATGGTGGCATATTTTGGAGTTTGGAACAAAATATTTGGGATAAAGGGTATCTAGTCTGAATGGTGAAGTATGACATCAGGTGCCTCATCTTTCAATGATTCAAGGAATGTAGATTTATATCCGTCCACAAACTTTTCATGATTCCTGAACCTGTTCATGCACAGCACAGTGGCAACATGAGGGCTATTCTCCATATAGTGTCATGTCAGAAAGATGTTCTGTCTCCCACACAAATGGGATATAATTCCAGGGCCATTACAATGCCAGGTGTGTGGGGCGCACATCCAAATCACTGGCAGATCATATCAGTAGAAGGACAAAGGCAGCACATGCAAGGAAATACCACCATCTGTAAGCGCCCCCACAAAAGCCACGCACCATACAGTTATCCTGGAATTTTAAAAATATTTGTTCATAGGATAAGGACATTGCTGGCTAGGCCAGCAGTTTTTTTTAGATTAGATTAGATTAGATTAGATTACTTCCAGTGTGGAAACAGGCGCATCGGCCCAACAAGTCCACACCGACCCGCCGAAGCGCAACCCACCCAGACCCATTCCCCTACATTTACCCCTGCACCTAACAGGCAATTTAGCATGGCCAATTCACTTGACCTGCACATCTTTGGACTGTGGGAGGAAACTGGAGCACCCGGAGGAAACCCACACAGACACGGGGAGAATGTGCAAACTCTACACAGTCAGTCACCTGAGGTAGGAATTGAACCCGGGTCTCTGGCGCTGTGAGGCAGGAGTGCTAACCACTGTGCCACCGTGCCACCCACATTTGTTGCCCATCTCTAATTGTTCAGAGAACAGACAGAGTTAACCCCATTGCTGTGGGTCTGGAGTCACACGTGGGCCAGACCAGGTAAGGATGGCAGATTTACTTCCCCAAAGGGCATTAGTGAACCAGATGGTTATTTATGACAATCAACAGTGGTCTCATGGTCACCATGAAATGATCTTTGCGTTCCAGATTTTTATTGAATTCCAGTTCCACCATCAGTCATGGTGGAATTCAAACTATACCCTAGACCATTAGCCTGAGGTGCTGAATTGCTAGTCCAGTGACATCAGCACAGTCTTCCCAGATTTTGCTGTTCATTCAGTGTTGCTGGATAAAAGTCCTGGAATTCCCTCCCTTCCGGCACTGTGGGTGCCCCTTAGGGCTATGTGATAACCCTCAGGTTAAATCACCGCCAGTTTCTCTCTTATGAGAGAGCTACCCAGTAGTCTTCTGGGATAGTGACAACTTTACCTTTACCCTATGGGACTGTAGTGGTTCAAAAGGACAGCTGACCACTTTCTCCAAGGCAATTAGGGTGTCAAATTATAGGAAAGATGTGAATGTATTGAAGAGGGTTCAGAAGCAATCTGCACAAATGATTCCACGAACAAGAAACTTCAGTAATGAGAATAGATTTGTGAAATTGGGACTATTCTCCTTAGAGAGATGAAGGCCAAGAGGAGATTTGATAAAGTTGTTCAAAATCAAGAGTAGGTTGGAGAGAGTAAATAGGGAGAAGCTGTTCTTACTCATAACAGGAACAAGAACAAGAGGGCATTGATTTAAAGTGATATTCAAACAAAAACATGAGAAATTTTTTTCACAGCAAGTAGTTAGGATATGAAATGCACTGCTTGGAACTGTGGTGGAGATAGCTTCAACTGAGGCATTCAAGAGGGCATTGAATGGTTATTTGGATAGCATTAGTGTGAAAGGGTATGGGGAAGTAGCAGGAGATTGGCACTGGATAATCATGATGAACCAAATGCCCTCTTGCACTTCCTTGCCGATGTTTTAAATATGTGTGCCATCTTTCTAAACTGATATTCAGATAATTAGGTGCCCTCTGGTCCTGGCTGTTTTTGGTGCTTCTGGAGAATAGCCACACCGTCACAAGTGTGCATTTGACTGGGTTCAGAAATACTTGTGTGAATAGATGAGTCACAGTTAGCTAATGAGAAGTTTCAAGGGACAAGGTTGCAGTTGAGAGTAGAGCAGAGTTTTAGCTCCACCCCTTGTCTCCCTCCAAGACTTGTCTTTGAACTTCCATGACACTTTCCCCAACATAGAGATCATGTGTATTGGTGCTTTAACTTTTTCGGATTCTCCTTGTCTCCTTTTACTTCACTAAACTATCAAGTCCCCCAGCCACAATTCCAGATAAATATTTTCCTCATTCTTCCTGTATTTTATAATTTCTCCTCCCACCAGTTTATTTACCTCATCTCTGAAATTCACTGTCAGTTCTAATAATTCTGTCCCATCCTTACCTTTCAAATTCACCTCCATTTGTCCACATTTGGCAAGAACTTGTGTATCTCTCCATAAGCACCTTCTAAAGTGACCACTTCCTTCTAGGAGTTCAAGGGATGTAAAATATGTGGGAATGTACCATTTTCCTAGACTCTCATCACACTGACTTGGAAGTATGTCATCATTCCTTCACTGTCACTGGATTAGAATCCTGGAATTACCTCCCCAGCAGCATTTTGAGGAGGTAACAAAGGTGATCGATGAGGGTAGAGCAGTAGATATTGTCTACATCAATTTTCGTAAAGCTTTCAACAAGGTTTCTCATTCGCTCATCCAGAAAGTTAAGATGCATGGGATCCACGATGACTTCACCACATGGATTCAGAATTGCCCATAAAAGGCAGAGGGTAGTGATGGTGCGTTTCAGGCTGGAGGACCATGACTAGTGGTTTTCCAGAGGGATCCATACTGGGATCTCTGCTGTTTATGATATATATAAATGACTTGGAAGAAAATGTCGATGCGTGGATCAGTAAGTTTGTAGATGATACAATGATTGGGAGAATTAAGGATAGTAGAGAAGGTTGTCAGAAGGTTACAGTGAGATATAACTCAGTTGCAGATTTGGGCGGCGAAATAGAGATAGAGTTCAATCTGGGTAAGTGAGAGACACTGCACTTTAGGAGATCAAATGTTAAGGAAAGGTGTACAGTTAATGGCAGGACCCCGAACAGCATTGATATATGGAGGGATCTTGGTGTTCAAGTCCATAGCTCCCTGAAAATGGCTACTCCAGTAGATAGGGTGGTAAAGAAGGCATATGGCATGCTTGCACTTATTGATCGGGGAATTGAGAACAAGAGACTGAATAACATGTTGCAGCTTTATAAAGCTTTGGTTAGGCCACACTTAGGGTATTGCATTCAATTCCAGTTGCCACATTACAGGAAGGATGTGGAAGCTTTGGAGAGGATGCAGCAGAGGGTGCATTTGGCAAGAACTTATACCCTCCAATCCAGGATGCTGCCATAAAATTATGAGATGCATGGATAGGGTTGACGGTCAGAATCTTTTGCCCAGAGTTGAAATGTCTAAAACTAGGGGATATGCATTTAAGGTGGGGTGAGGGTGGTATGGAGTTCAAAGGACATGTGAGGGGCAGGTTTTTTTACACATAAAGTGGTATGAGTCTGGAACACGCTATCAGTGATGGTGTTGGAGGCAGATATGATAGAAGCATTTATGGGACTTTTAGATAAGCACATAACTATGCAAGAAATGGAGAGATAGGGACCAAGAGCAGGCAAAATGGATTAGTTTAATTTGACGGCATGTTCGGTGTAACATGTTGGGTTGACAGGCCTGTTACTGTGCTACACAGTTCTACGTCTGTCTACAGCACTTGCACTGTAGTGATTCAAGAAGAAAACTGACTACCACCTTCTCAAGGGCAGCTAGGGATGGACAATAAATGTTTCCCTAGCCAGCAATTTTGACAAGCTGTGAATGATTTTTTTTTAATGTTCAGCATGGCTCCACCTCTTCACTTAATCACAACCTTCAGAACAAAATGGACTTTTGGCTCTTGCTTAACATAAAATATGTGCTCACATGTGACACTTACCTGAAAGTAGAGTAATAGGCTAAACACATCAGGCTGGTATGAGAACTAATTCCTCATTTCACTTTTAGCTGCACAGACATTCGATGAAATAAGGCATGCACAGACTGATTTCAAGATGGAATATTGTCAGCTGAAGACAAACAGTGAGTGGATTTAAAGCCTGAAACATCACTTTATCTCCTCATCCAGAAATGCTTTGCAGAGAGTTGAATTAAAGCAGTTCTCGAGCCTGATGCAGTCTTGTGGATGCCGTGAGGTTAATCTGAAATATATGTCCCATTGTCACAGGATAAGTTCATAGAGGAGACCATCTCCTTGAAGGCTTGAGAGATCTGGAGGAGAATTACCAAAAGTTCATTGACCGAGAGGTCATTGGTGTTGCATGAGGTTATTGCACATCATAATGCAATGGTAATTCCATCATTAGAAACTGTCCAATGCAAAGAAGGAAATAAGAGATTGTTCCCTCAAACAATTATTTCTATTCAATCTTGAATGATTAGATTAGATTCTCTAGTGTGGAAACAGGCCATTTGGCCCAACCAGTCCACACTGACCCTCCGAAGAGTAACCTACCCAGACCTGTTTCCCTCTGACTAATGCACCTAACACTATGTGAAAAATCTTTCTGAGAGATTTACCTTACCAACATATCTACTGGGAACTCTCTGTAAATGCCACTGAGAAAGAGTTTGTTCTGTGTCATTCTACCTCATCAAAACTTTATGGAAGTCACTGATAAATTATGTAGATGTTTCCTACATGGACAATAGCAGAATCCACAAATAAATCTCTCTATGGTGAACTTTATCAGGACAAATAATGTTATGATGGTTTGCACAGACAATACAAGAGGCAGTGTAAAAAAGGAGTCTTACAAAGGTGTAACACCACGAGCAACTGTTTGTGTGGAGTTTGTACATTCTGCCCTTGTTTGCATGCGTTACTTCCGCGCACTCCGGTTTCCTCCCACAGTCCAAAGATGTGCAGGTTTGGTGAATTAGCCATGCTAAATTGCCCATAATGTTCAGGGGTGTGTAGGTTAGGTGCATTAGTCAGTGTTAAATGTAGAGTAATAGAGTAGGAGAAAGGGTCTAGGTGGGTTACTCTTTGTAGGGTTGGTGTGGACTTTTTGGGCCTAATGGCCTCTTTCCACACTGTAGGGATTCTATGATTATCTTGAGGTAATCTCTCTCAGTAAAACACTACTATTGATTAGAGACAAGCACTGAATAGCAGTTTAGGTTGCTTCAAGAACCGTAAACACCAATCCTCTGTCCAGAGCCCAGAAGAAGGCCAGCATTGGTACGGCTGCTAATATTTCCCCAAGCACCAATTTAACTCCCAGTTCTATTACCAGTCCCAAACCTTCATTAAAGAGGTGATGATGAGGTTGTTGATATATCAGACAAGTTTGAATTCCGGGGAGTCTGCCCTATACCAGGAGAAACCAGGATAAAGGGAATGCTTTGTCATGGGCATTTTGAAAAGGGGATGCCCTTGGGTCTGGGTAAGAGTGGAGGAAAAGATGTTGCTGGGAAAGAGAAAAGTACAGTTCAGATGGGTTCCCTGAATGTGGCAGCGCGGGTCAGTAGAGTGGTCAACAAGGCATACGGCCTGCTTTCCTTCATCAGACGGGGTATTGAGTACAAGAGTTGGCAGGTCATTGTTACAGTTGTATAAGACTTTGGTTCGGCCACATTTGGAATACTGCGTACAGTTGTGGTCGCTACATTACCAAAAGGATGTGGATGTTTTGGAGAGGATGCAGAGGAGGTTCACCAGGATGTTGCCTGGTATGGGGGGTGCTAGCTATGAGGAGAGGTTGAGTAGATTAGGATCGTTTTCATTGGAAGGAAAGAGGTTGAGGTCTGCAAAACCAGGAGAGGTGTAGACTGGGTGGATAGCAAGAAACTTTTTCCCAGAGTGGAGGACTTAATTACTAGGGATCACGAGGTCAAAGTGAGAGGGGAAAAATTTAGGGGGGTTATACAGGGAAAGTTCTTCATGCAGAGGGTGGTGGAGAGCCTAGAATGCGCTGCCAACAGAGGTGGTAGGGGTGGGAACGATTTAAGATGTATCTAGACAGATACCTGAATGGGCAGAGAGTAAAGGGAAACTGATCCTTAGAAAATAGGCAGCAGATTTAGATAGAAGATATGGATTGGCGCAGGCTTGGACGGCCGAAGGACCTGTTCCTGTGCTGTAATGATCTTTGGATGAATTGGCATTCGTCACCTTCCCTACAGTTACAGGACATCCTCCTCCTCTGGATCGCCTACATCACCATGGGTGGCACGGTGGCACAGTGGTTAGCACTGCTGCCTCACAGTGCTAGAAACCCAGGTTCAACTCCTGCCTCAGGCGACTCTCTGTGTGGAGTTTGCACATTCTCCCCGTGCCTGCGTGGGTTTCCTCCGGGTGCTCCGGTTTCCTCCCACAGTCCAAAAATGTGCAGGTTAGGTGAATTGGCCATGCTAAATTGCACGTAGTGTTAGGTGAAGGGGTAAATGTCGGAGAATGGGTCTGGGTAGGTTGCGCTTCGGCGAGTCGGTGTGGACTTGTTGGGCTGAAGGGCCCGTTTCCACACTATAAGTAATCTAATCTGCAGTGACCCATGCTTTCCCCAAGGCCCTGAGCCACCCTGTAAGATGACACTATATCAGATTAGGTGTGAATGATGAAGAACTTTTTCACCTTTCACAAGAAGAAATGTGCCATGTCTTCAAACCAAGCAGCTCCCTGTAGCTTTTTCAAATGTTGAAATACCTTCATATTTAATCATTTTTGTGGACTTTATGGATACCTGGGTTTGTCCTTCTTTGAAAGAGATCGATGTCAATGAGAGTACAGTGGAACATTTATTAACAAGGAATTTCTGGATTGTCATATTTCTTGGGATACTACATATTTGAGGATATGTTTATGACTGTCAGATTGTACTGTCTGCCTATTGTTTGCAGTTATTGGTGAGCAGTTGCTGAAAGGAGGGAATTCACAGCAAAGCTGTCCTGTTTCTGAAAATAAATGTTTTTTTGTGGTTCCTGAATGTCCTTTTAAATAGTGACTGGCAAAGATCCTAAGCAAGCTGTGTCTGCCAAGATCCCAGGTATAAATCCTGTGTTTGTCGACACCCATCTCCACGTCAGAGCATCCGAATGAGAGCTGTCGGCATCTTCAACCTTCTACTTTTCTCCCTCAAGAATTAAGGTCACTTGTCTAAAAGTAGTTCTTTCCCAAATGAATCTCTGTAGTGAGAAATCTTTATAATTTCATTTATTAATGCGTGTGTGTTCGTTCATCCATGTGCTTGTGGTTACTTAAAGGGTTAAACATTTATGTATATTACAGCAAACTAAGTATGTTAACCAGTTTTGCATTTTCATTTATCAAGTTTTGTTTCATAATTTTAATGATTGTAATGAGGCTGGCCAGGTGAATCTCGAGGATGAGATCACTGTTAGGGCTGTTAACGTGGGCCAGTCAGGGAGCCCTGGCTTACAGATATAAACAGAAGTGTTACAGGTTCTGTTTGCTGTCAGGACTGGCTCTGAGCCAGCTGGTCAGAATCCATGTACTGTGCATACGTATATGAAGGATGACAGGTTACCGGCCTCTGTGCAATTATTTCAATAATAAATCAATAATTTTGTATTTGTTAAAGAACCCTGATTTTTATTTTAAGTCTAGTATCGAAAAAGCATAAAATCTGCCAAATCTGGAACCAATGTGAAACAGTTAAATGACTACTTAATGGAACAGTAGAACTGAAAAGAGACAGTGCACAGCTCTCAGCCCCATCCAGCTCCTTGATCGTGCAATAGACAACCATGAATTTTCTGTAGAAAATGTCTTCTGAAGTAACCTTTAGGTATTAACTAGCAATTCCGAAACAAAACAACATATAGAACACATCTCTTTATCATCTCCACCGGAAAATAGTGATGTCAATATCAGTGAGAAAATAGGAGAGAAAATTCTCTATAAAGAAAGCATTGCATTGCAAAGAAGGAATGATTAAAAGTTGCAATGTTGGCCTTTAAGAGAACAGTTATTCACCTTTCCGTAGCGTGTTAACTCAACAAGCTTAATGGCAAAATTATCTTTTTAATCTGTTCAAAGCATCAGTGGTTTTGTTAGGCACACATCTGGAAGAGTCGATGAATATTTAATCTGCAACACACAAGTTGTTCTCGTAATTTAAGAACGATTTGGTACAGCTGGGGCCAGCTCCACCATGTAAATGTTTAGGATGTCTGAGTTTGACATTTGAGTCCAGCTGCTTGAAGATGCCACTGCATGAAGTATGTCTGAGGATATATTTTACTAACCCATGCATGCAGGCTGTCTGGCACTGTTCCCAGAGAAAAGGAAATGGTGGTGGGGGTGGGGTGACCACAGAAATATGGAAGCGTAGATACACAATAATTATGCTGAGAGGACATATATTGCAAAGCTTTTTGTCTTGCCCTCATAGAACAAATAATTTGCTGAAGCAATCACAGCAACATGGGAAAGGGTGATTGAGTGGTAAGTTATCTTTGATTGGTCAACATATTGCTTTGAAGAAAGCAACTGCAAACTGTAGGTTTCCCAGCTTCTGTAAATGTGTTTATTATAGGTAAATTGCAATTCAGGCTGTGGATCAAAGTCTGGCTTCATTTATCAGAAGACCACTCGACAATCTGTAGATATTCTGGCTCTGACAAAATGTTCCTGAAGCAATTTAACATTTTTCAAGGGTTTTTGTGAAATCCATATATTGTCACCTTGTGACACTTGTAATTCTACAGTTTGGAAGTAGTAGACAAGAGTGCAAAGGACAAAAGTGATGCAAAACCAAATGTGAAGGGCAGGTAGCATTACTGAAAATAAATGTATACCAGTTTAATGGTTTTATTGTTGCTGGTGACTTTACCTGTTTTGCATGTAAAATGGAGTTTGTTTTCTGTTTTAGTTACATGGATGTTCAATGAGCTGAGGATGGCCCAGGCTGATTTCAAAATGGAGCTCTCCCAAATGAATTATGACAGTAGGTGCTGACAAATAATTTTGTGAGTTTCCATATCTGAGAATGTTCTCATTTCTGTTAGGTTGAATTCCTCAACGTTACATTTTAAGATGAATAATGGAAAAACAATCATAACAAAATTGAATAGTGGATATACTTTGTCATAGAGTTTTGAGAAGATGTATAGCTCAGGTTGAGGTACTGGATGTAAGATTGCTCGCAGATACTTTGTCATCTATGGGTCTAAGAGTTGTTGAGGTGTCTCAATGCTGTGTAAGCATATATTAACCACTTGGATTACAATAAGGTTTGGCATACAAATTGGACTATAGATTGGCCTGTTTTTAAAGCACTTTGCAGCCTACCAGGACTCCAAAATGAGCAGGAACTCCTTATGAGCAGACTAACCACTATATTGGACGGACAAGTGACATCCTTGATCCATGCCACTTGCAGGCCCTTTGGGATTACAAAGCCTCACTCCCTGTTGCAAGATTGACTTCCTCTGAAGTGGTTGATGCCATCACCCTTTCAGGGATGCCACAATTACTAATTCTCTGCAGAGGTAATGACAAGTAACTTATAGATTGGGGATCAAGTAGGAACAGAAGTTGACCCAACATTAAAGGACCTTACAAACCACTGACCCGTGACCCGATTCCCAAAATCATGAAGCTTATAACAGGTCAGTACCTCCCTATCCACCCCAACAATCATACTGAGGAACTGTACGGTGTGATTGTTTTGATGAGAACAGAGGTCTCACATAAGAAACCCCTCAGGCCTCTGTAATTTTACAGCTTTGTTTTTAAGACAGAATGTGGGAAGATATTGACTCCAAAGTGTTTGATAACAATCACAAAGCAGTGTCCAAATCAGGTGTTAAGCAGATCGTGTCTGTCTTCCTGTTGTGGAAGGACATGCTTGATTTTTTGAGAGTACACACTGCTTTGTCAAGTGGACATATCTAGGATCTACACTCTGGAATTCTGCCCCTTGAGTCTCCTCCTGTGTACAAAGCTGGATGTTAAAGATCTCATGGTGCTATCTCAAGGCAGAGGATAGAAGTTCACCCTGATGTCCTGGCTAATGTTTATCCTTCGACCAAAGGCAGATCATTTGGCCAAAATCATATTGGTGCTTGTGGGATCTTGCTGTGGCCAAGTTGGCTGCAACATTTCTTCTGTTTGAAAAGTGACCGCTCTTAAAATATTCATTGGAAGTCAAATGAAGGAGACAGGACATCCCAATGCCCTCCCTTGTAAGGAGCTCCGCATCCTCCCTCAGGAAGATTCTAACCCTTGTCTCCATCACCTCATTCAATGCTCTGAGAATTCTCCCCGTGTCTGTGTGGGTTTCCTCCCGGTGTTCCAGTTTCATCCCACAATCCAAAGATGTGCAGGTTAGGTGAATTGGCCATGTTAAATTACCCTTAGTGTTCAGGGATGTGTAGATTAGGTGCATCATTTTAGGGATAAGTGTAGAGTAATAAGGTAGGAGAATAGGTCTAGGTGATTTACTCTTCGGAAGGTCAGTGTGGACTTGTTGGCCCAAATGGTCTATTTCCACATTACAGGGATTCTATGATTCTATGAATGTGAAAGGTACTATTTAAATGGAGGTTCTCCTCAAGCTTTCTTCCTGGTGTGATCCTATTTTAATGCAAGTGAATTTGTGTTGTCCCAGAGCAAACATCTGTAGTATGATAGTTGTTGAGTGGATGGTTGGGAGAGGGGAAATGGGGGCTTCACTTGTTGAATGAGGTGTTGGGGTTGATTCAAGAGTCATAGGAATTAATGAAAAGGTACAAAACAAAAATGATCATCAACTTCTTTGTAGTTCTTCTGTGCAGCAACAGCAATTAGGCCTCAGAGAGCTGCCCAATAGGACATGCCTACCAGCAACAATAAGAGGCAGTTAATTTTAGAAATCAGATCGAGCTCCACGGCAACGAGCATTGCTTCAGAGGTAATGACTCTGAAATCTCATCTTCTGACGTCACTGAGATTTGGAAAAACTTGCTTTTCGTACCTCCCGAATCACACAGGTGAGCTTCCCTCCAACAATCTTCAACAGGGTCAGTAGGCAGAGAGGAGATCCATAAGGGGCTCCACTCCACCCTTTGAGAAAATTCTCACCCACTGTCTCAATCCCATAATTCAAGAGTGCCATAAAACTTTGATACAATAACTGGCAGGACAGTTACTGCTTGATGGGGAATTGTGAAAGCAGGATACTGGAGAACCCTGCTAGCTACCAAACTCACATTTGTTTGTCTCTTCTGCAGTTACAAAGAGGTTCAGCGAAATACGAAGTGCACAAAGTTGGTGGAGAGTGGAACTCAGTCAATTAAAGAAGGACTGTCAGTATAGCTAATGTGTTTCCATGGCAAAACTATTCAGGAACACTGTATCACGGAATTATCATGCTGCTGAAGGATGCCATTTGGCCCATAGTGCTTGCACTGGCTCTCATATCTCCTGCATTTTCCACATATTGCTGCACTCCTTTATTATCCAAAAATAAAACAACAAAGCATTGAACGATGCCCAGTCTTTGTCGAACTCTGGCACTGCACAAATACAAGAAATTATCAGAATCTCCACTCAACGAATAAGAGGAAGAATTGCCCAACCAGAGCATCCGTTGGAGGTGGGCACATGCCAATGATGTCATCCTACTTGGTGGATAATCCTGTCGGCTATGTTCATGGTTTTCGAAGAAAATGTTCCATGCTGGGAGCGCATGTGAAGGAGATGTCCTCCGTGGTCAAAGGATCGGGGTGTTGCTCATGACTATAAGCATTACAAGGGTTCAAGGCTTATAATGTTCCAGTGGTGCTTTCATGTTCTGAATTGGCAGAGAAAGTTGCAACAAAATTTGTAGACTAAATATATTCGGACATGAACTCTGTTCAAATGAAGCACATCTGCAACTCAA
The DNA here is from genome assembly GCF_037043375.1 of Chiloscyllium plagiosum. Classification (NCBI taxonomy): domain Eukaryota; kingdom Metazoa; phylum Chordata; class Chondrichthyes; order Orectolobiformes; family Hemiscylliidae; genus Chiloscyllium; species Chiloscyllium plagiosum. Next base: position 35,853,026 of record NW_028270183.1, read on the forward strand.
GAGTTAGAAAGTGGCTGATGCACACGGAATAGAAAATGTTAATTCAATTCCAAGGCAGTTGATGAAGTACTAAACTAGACACTAATATATTTCTATATAACCTGTTTATTCATACGACATAGTCTTGAATATGTTTGTCTTTCACCCATCACTATAGAGTCCCCTTTAAATTAAATATAATTTAATACTTTAAATTTTACACTTCAAAATTGTTAATATAGAAGCATGGAAAATAGGAGCATGAGGAAGCCATTCAGTATGATCATGGCTGATCATCCAACTCAATATCCTGCTCTCATTTATTCCCTTTGATCTCATTTAGCCTTAAGAGCTATATCTAATTCCTTGCAAAAAACATTCAATGTTTTGTCCTAACTGCTTTCAGTGGCAGAGAATTCCACAGGCTCAACGCTCTCTGAATGAAGACATTTCTGTTTATCTCAGTCCTAAGTGGCCAATGTGTATCCTTAGAACCAGTCCAGGGAGTTCTAAATCATTGGAAACATCCTTCCTGTGTTTAATCTGTCTAGTCCTGTTTGCTTTTTATCTGTAACCCATTCTTCTAAATTCTAGTGAATATAATTCTAACCAATCCAGTCTCTTTATATTAGTCCTGCCATTCCAGGAATCAATCTGCTAAACCTTTGTTGCATCCTCCCATAACCAGAATATTCATCCTCAGATAAGAAGGCCAAAACTGCACACAAATATTAAATACGATTTTAATAAACCAAATAACCAAATTAGATAAAATTAAAAGTCCCTTAAATGGGTGCTGCAAGGGTAAAAGCACTAAAATAAAGTGCACAAAATTCAGTTTTTTTGTTGAGGGAAGAGGTAAAATGCCAGTCTCTGTATACCATTTTACAAAACCCATGAAAGAAATTCAGCCAAATCAAACCAAGTTTACTAAATTGCCAGCCCCTTACTGTAACACAGGATGAAACCCAAAGGAAACACTAATTCAAATTAAAATGTGATTTTGAGTAGGGTTAATGCGTATGCGGTGCCTATCAGTTACTGAAAATTAGTCTCTATATAGAGTCGTAGAGATGTACAGCATGGAAACAGACCGTTCGGTCCAACCCGTCCATGCCGACCAAATATCCCAACCCAATCTAGTCCTACCTGCCAGCACCCAGCCCATATCCCTCCAAACCCTTCCTATTCATATACCCATCCAAATGCCACTTAAATGTTGCAATTGTATCACCCTCCACCACTTCCTCTGGCAGCTCATTCTATACATGTACCACCCTCTGCGTGAAAACGTTGCCCCTTAGGTCTCTTTTATACCTTTCCCCTCTCACCCTAAACCTATACCCTCTAGTTCTGGACTCCCTGACCCCAGGGAAAAGACTTTGTTTATTCATCCTATCCATGCCCCTTATGATTTTGTAAGGTCACCTCTCAGCCTCCGACGCTCCAGGGAAAACAGCCCCAGCCTGTTCAGCCTCTTCCTATAGCTCAAATCCTCCAACTCTGGCAACATCCTTGTAAATCTTTTCTGAACACTTTCAAGCTTCACAACATCTTTCTGATAGGAAGGAGACCAGAATTGCATGCAATATTCCAGTAGTGGCCTAACCAATGTCATGTACAGCAGCAACATGACCTCCCAACTCCTGTACTCAATACTCTGACCAATAAAGGAAAGCATACCAAATGCCCTCTTCACTATCCTATCTACCTGCGACTCCACTTTCAAGGAGCTATGACCCTGCTCTCCAAGGTTCAGCAACACCCCCTAGGACCTTACCATTAAGTGTATAAGTCCTGCTAAGATTTGCTTTCCCAAAATGCAGCACCTAGCATTTATCTGAATTAAACTCCATCTGCCACTTCACAGCCCATTGGCCCATCTGATCAAGATCCTGTTGTAATATAAGGTAACCCTCTTCAATGTCCACAACACCTCCAATTTTGGTGTCATCTGCAAAATTACTAACTGTACCTCTTATGCTCACATCAAATCATTTACGTAAATGGCAAAAAGTAGATTATTTTGAAAAACACAAATTTAAGCCTGAAGTAAAAGTTGGTAGAACCTTAAAGGGACACTGTAACTGACAACAGTATTTCAATGGAAACATACTAAATTTGGATTAAATGTGATTTTTGATAGGAGATAATGCATGCCAGCTCCTGTGATCCTCACTGTTCGCAAAAGGTGGTATTTTCTCTGTGCTGTAGGAACTTAGTTAAATAAAACCCTTCAATCATTAACAGAAAGCAACCCGTCACTCGTTCAAACAGACTGGTAATGTATAGGCGGACTGGTCACACAAGAAGTGGTCAGGTTGGTTCAGTTAGGTGCTGATGAGCCTAATACCTATCCAATTCCAGTGACAGTGGCAGGCATACAGGCAGTATTCTTTGTCCAGCGGTTCCATTTGGCTACATCAGTTTCAGTTCATGAGCACTGCACCCAATTGAAGTCTCCACCCCAGTTAACCATGTAATCGGTCTGAAAAGATCAGCAGAAATTGAAGTGCAGATGAAACCTCCCCTATCATTTTCAGGAGGGGGGAATTCTACAAACAGGGTTAGACTGGGGGGAAGCTGGACTGCTGTTCAGGGAACAGAAGAGATTGAAGGATGATGTGATTGAGATGCACAAGTTTGTGGCCTGATCACATTGAGTCAACAAGGATACACTTCTTGGGTGGGGGGGTATGCGGGCGCACAGATTTAAGGTTTTGGGTAAGAGTGATGGGGAAATTTCAGGAAGTGATAAGGAGCGGAAATTCACTATCTGTACGGGTGTTGGAAGCAGAAACAATGATTTGAAAAGAGAATTGTTGGTCATTTGACACAAGTGATCTTGCTGGGTTAATGGGATCATGCAGGGTTGGGGTTGAAGGGATAAAATTTACTGAATTGCCATCTGGAGAGCCAGCATAGACTTGACGATTGAATGGCCTCCTACTGTACTGTAAATGATTTAATGCATGGAATTTAATCCAAGTGACTGGAGTTTTGCCTGTCAGTTGGAGAACTGATGTGGAGACGCCAACGTTGGATTGGGGTGTGCAAAGTTAAAAATCACACAACACCAAGTTATAGTCCAACTAGCTTTCAGAGCGCTGCTCATTCATCAAGTGGTTGTGGAGTATAAGATTGTAAGACACAGAATTAATAGCAAAAGTTTACAGTGTGATGTAACTGAAATTATACATTGAAAAAGACTTGGATTGTTTGTTAAGTCTCTCATCTTTTAGAATGACCATTTTCACATGTAAATCACAAAACCTTTTTTAAAGGTTACATTCTCAAGTGAACTTTAACAGTTGGAGAACCGGTGAGGCTGCAATATGAAGTAATCGTCAGAGCCAGGACCTCCTTCTGATCATGGTCCCTAACATGGGAAGGGATGTTTATGCGATAAGGTGTATAAGTCCTGCTAAGTGTAGGACAAGAAAATCGACGCATTTAAGGTAAGCTGGACAAGTTTATGAGAGAGATAGAAGAATATGCTGATGGGAGTTAGATGATGGAGAGTGGAAGGAGGCTTGTGTGATACATATGCACACCTGCCTTGATCAGATGGGCTTAATAGCCTGTGTTTGGACTATAAATGATATGTAAACTCCCAGTCCAGTGAAGATGTGAGGAAACCACACTGATGTGTTTATCAGTTATGTGCAGGTTCTAGACATTTGATGCTGGAGCTTAGTTGAACTCTTTATCATTGAGAAATATGGGAGAAAGTGAGGACTGCAAATGCTGGTGATCAGAGTCAAAACATGTGGTGCTGGAAAAGTGCAGCCGGTCAGACAACATCCGAGGAACAGGAGAATCGACATTTCAAGCATAAGCTCTTCATCAGGACTGTGGGAGAGGGGCCCCAAGGGAGCTGAGAGATAACTGTGAGGGGGATGGGGCTGGGGCAAGGTAGCTGGGAATGTGATAGGCAGATAAAGGTGGGGGTAATGGTGATAGGTCAGAGTGGAGGGTGGAGCAGGTAGGTGGGAAGGAAGATGGACAGGTAGGACAGGTGTCCTGTACATTAGGGAGATAAAGACACCAACTTGCGGAACATTTCAGAGAACATATCTGGGACCGCACTAAACAACCCCAACACCCTGTGGTCAAACACTTCAACTCCAACTTCCACCCCGCCAAGGAAATGCAAGTCTTGGGCTTCCTCCATCACCAAATTCTAACCATCCGACGCCTAGAGGAGGGACTCCTCATCTTCTGCCTTGGGACCCTCCAACCACACGGGATCATTGTCAATTTCACCAGTTTCCCCATTTCCACTCCCCCCCACCTTATCCCACATCAATCTTCCAACTCAACACCACCCTCTTGAACTAGTCCTACCTGACCACCTTCCTTCCCACCTATCCACTCCACCCTCCACTCTGATCTATCACCAACTTCCTCCACCATCATCTACCTAACGCATTCCCAGCAACTTTCCCCACAGCCCCACCCCTCCTATTTATCTCTCTTGGGCCTCCCACATTCCTGATGAGCTTATGCTTGAACCGCTGACTCTTATGCTCCTCAGATCTGCCTGATTGGCTGTGCTTTTCCATCACCACACTTTTTATCACTGTGAAATATGTAAATACTGTATGGGCAGAAATTCTCACTTCACCTGTCATTAGTAAAGCTATTCAGACATCTGTGTTTTGCTTTCAAAACGTGGAGTAAAAATGAACTGGAAACAAACAAAGATTAAAAGCAATCAAAATCATATTCCGGTGGCTTTCTGAAGATTTTATTCATGAGGAGGCTAAAGTGTCTTATTTCTTCTTCTTGGTTAGAGAGGCTGACTGTTCTTATTTACTGACTTAGCGCAGGAACCAGAATGAGTAAACACCAAATTCACCATCAAAACTGCCAGCATCAAAATACATTGTTATTGGCTATTCACTGCAACCCAAAATCATACATGGAATCTGGGAATTGTCAGTTTCACTTACCTAAGGTTCCTGTACTGTCATCAAAGGCTTGGATGTTTTAAATCTATCCAGGGGGTTTTACTATTGTGACTCCTTTATTTGGAGGGTTCTGCAATTCCGAATGCAAACTCAATCTAACATGAAGCTGAATGCTGTGATTTCTGTGTGTTTGTGGATGTTTGAATTAAAGTGGTGTTGATGGACCAATCATCTGAGTCTGTTCAATCCTTGTTGAGTTGAGTTGGTATCTCAGTTGCATGTTCTCTGGGGTTGTTTCCATATCTGCAGTGATTCATGCCCCCAGGGTGGCAGATCAGAGGGGCAAATGAAGGAATCCATCATGCCGTCTGTAAATACAGCCTTTCAGAATGCCATCAGATTTCTCGATTCTGGACTGGGGTGTACAAAGTTAAAAATCACACAACACCAGGTTATAGTCCAACAGGTTTAATTGGAAGCACACTAGCTTTCGGAGCGACTCACCTGATGAAGGAGCATCACTCTGAAAGCTAGTGTGCTTCCAATTAAACCTGTTGGACTATAACCTGGTGTTGTGTGATTTTTAAATCAGATTTCTCATTAGGGAAGAGTCTCACTCTTTGATACTCAGCCAGTGCAATCAGAGCTAATTTATCAAACACCCAGGGATCAAGAATGTGATTTCCTGACCTCACACAGAACACTGATCCTTAGGTCTGACATCTGGATATATATTTGGAATTTGGGCGATTCCAAAGATTCACCAGAGACATTGAATAACTGAATGATCAAATGCAGGAGACCCTTTAGTCTGTCATAGGAGATAGAATATTACAACGCCGTATTAGCCCATTATGTCTGTGCCGACCATTATGTTGTTCCAAACTAAAAGTCTATACTGGTTCTAGAAAAATCGATCCAGTTCTTTCCCTGTACCCCTGGAATTGTGTACACAATATACAATCTTGAGGCATTAACGAATAATGTGGTGTACAATCTAGAATATTAGTGAACATATAGAGCCATGCAGCACTGAAACTGATCCTTCAGTCCAACTCGTCCTCACTGACCAAACATCCCAATCTGACCTAATCCCATTTGCCAATGTTTGGCCCATATCCCTCGAAACCCTTCCTATTCATATAACCGTCGAGATGCCTTTAAAAAGATGTAATTATACCAGCCTCCACCACTTCCTCGGGCACCTCATTCCATATATGCACCACCCTGTAAGTGAAAAGGTTACCCCTTAGACCTTTTTAAATCTTTCCCCTCTCACCCTATGCCCTCTAGTTTTGGACAGCTCCACCCGAGGAAAAATACTTTGGATATTCACCTTATATATGCGTCTCATTATTTTATAAACCTCTATAAGGTTACCCATCAGCCTCTGACCCTCCATGGGACAAAAAACAGCCTATTCAGTTTCTCCCTATTGCTCAAACCCTCCAGTTCTTGCAACATCCTTGTAAATCTTTTCTGCAACTCTCAATTTTAACAACATCTTTCCTAAGGAAAGGTGACCAGAATTGTACGTAGTATTCTAACCATGGCCTCACCAATGTCCTGTGCAGCCACGACATGATATACAATCTGAGGTATTAGTAATCATAGAGTATGATATTAATGAACACTACAGTCTGGCATATTAGTGAACACACTGTGTACAGTCTGGAATATTCATTGACACTGTATAGTCTGGATATTAGCAAACATGGAGTAAGGTCTGTGTAATCATAGATATAGTGTACAGAATGGGATGTGAGGGAACACATTGTACAGTTTAGATATTCATGGACACAGTGGTCAGCCTGGAGTATTTGTGAACACAGTTCAGTGCGAGGATTTGTGGAGACTACAGAATGGGATATGAGTAATACATGACTTGAGTGTATCCATGAGCCTCTGCTATTGGTTGGCATCTGGCCAGTGAGTTTTGATCCCATAGGGAACAGCATGTTAATATGAAACATCTGGCAAGTGTGTGTAAATCCTGTGTTACAAGGATTTTCTGGAATGCAGAGATTAACCCCTTCCCTCCTGCAGAATACAATGTCTGTGAGTTTCACTGGGAGACATTCCATGTCTCTGCCCGTGTGATCCAGGAGCACTGAGAGGTGAAGCAGACATAATGAGCCAAGTGGCCTTCTGCACCATAGTTATTCCATGTTTCCGTGACATTACTATGACCCCAAAGTGGCAACTCCCATCTGACTTCCAGATTGTGGTCACTGATGGCTATAGTTTCCTGAGGGAAAAGAGAGAATTGGGCAGACAGAGTAGAGAGTCAGGGAGGAGGCAGGGAAGAGAAAAGAGAGGTTGAGAGTAAAAAAAGGTATCAGGGAGAAATAGGAGCACGTTGGGAAGAAAGGGAGAGGGCGGATAGTGTTGGAGCCCATGGTAACTCTGATTAGCACTGGTGCCTCACAGTGCCAGGGAGCTGGGTTTGATTCTACTATCAGGTGACTATCTGATGGAATTTGCACATTCTCCCCATAGCTGCTTCAGTTTCTTCCCACAGTCCAAAAAATGTGCAGGTTAGGTGGATTGGCCATGCTAAATTGTCCATTAGTGTCAAGGGATATGCAGACGAGGTGAATTAGCCATGGGAAATGAAGGGTTACAAGGATTAGAGGCGGGTGAGAGGTGGGGTGGGATACTTTCAGAAGGTCAGTGTGAACTTGTTGGGCTGAATGGTCCACTGTGGGGATTCTATGAAGTCAGAAAGGGGACTTTAAAGGATTGGGAAGAGGCACAGAAGTGTTGCCAACTTGTTAGCAATCATTTCTTCTTGTCACTTGGGTGGGAATTATTCAGAATGACACAGGTATCTGGGAAAGGAAAAGCCATAATGTTCCATGTGACACTCAGCTCAATCAAGCTACCCATCACACGACTAAACAGACACCCTTGCATGACAGGGAGACCATCTGGAGAGAAAATCAGCCTCATCCAGAGATGGTCCCAGATACACCTGATAATATTATCCAATACCACATTTATATAAAGCAGGGTGTCATGGGTGGTTTGCCCCTTTTAAAGATTTGTCAGTAAAATTGGGAATGTTGGGGAGTTAGATTGGATGTTATTTCATCATTTCCCCATTGAAATTTAAACCAAGTATCAATTTGGTTTCCAATGTCTGGGTAGGTTTAGTATGAACTCACCATTGACTGATCACCACCTGGATTAAAGGATGGAAGAGGTTGAAGTGGTGGTCCACTGAAAAATTGGTAAATGTGGGTTTATGAAAAATATGAGGTTACTGGAATAGGGTGGGGACTGGGGCTGGGTGGGATATTCTTCAGAGGCTCAGTGCAGGATTTGATGGGGTGAATAGCTTGTTTCCAAAATAGAGGGATTCTATAACATTATTTCCAGATAAGTAGTGAAGCATTAAGTTTTTGAGATGTTGTGCCCTGTGGCCGAAATGGGAAGCTCATGTTTATGGTTTACCTGGATGTAAGTTTGCTCGCTGAGCTGGAAGATTCATTTTCAGATGTTTTGTCACCATACTAGGTATCATCTTCAGTGAGCCTCTGGACAAAGCACGCTGATGATTCTTGCTTTCTATTTATATGTTTGGGTTTCTTGTCATTTCCTGTGGTCCACAATTGTTCTGCAATGCCGACAACCCTTTTTTTTCAATTTTTCTTTTCAAAATAACTAAAGAATTGTACAATAGTACCAAAAGTTAATGGGCGGGTTCCTTCTACAGATGACAAGGGAAATGGCAGAGAATGGCCTCTGCTCATTCTGGCAACATTTGCTAACACCCATTCCCATCGCTGTCCCCTTACACTCTGCAGTCCAGGGACACCCCTATGGAGACTGAATAAGGGAAACTGAATTGATGCAGAGGATGCAACTGTGGAAACAAAGTATTCTTGTGGTGTTTTGGAGGCTTCAGGCCCTCGCTTAATCATGATTAGGTTAGATTTTTTTTTAGATTACATTACAGCGTGGAAACAGGCCCTTTGGCCCAACAAATCCACACCGACCCGCCGAAGCGCAACCCACCCATTACTCTACATTTACCCCTTACCTAACACTACGGGCAATTTAGCATGGCCAATTCACCTGACCTGCACATCTTTGGACTGTGGGAGGAAACCGGAGCACCCGGAGGAAACCCACGCAGACACGGGGAGAATGTGCAAACTCCACACAGTCAGTCGCCTGAGGCGGGAATTGAACCCGGGTCTCCGGCGCTGTGAGGCAGCAGTGCTAACCACTGTGCCACCGTGCCGCCCATGATGTTGAAGGTCATGTCGGTAAGGGATGATATTCAGTCCCTTGCACGGGGGGACCTAGAATCAGGGGATGTAGAGTCAGTATGGATAGAACTGAGAAATCCTGAGGGTAAAAAGACCCTCTTGAGAGTTATCTACAGGCCGCTAAACAGTAGTCTGGATGTCGGATGTAAGTTGAATCAGGAGCTGAAATTGGCCTGTCGCAAAGATGTTACTACAGTTATGGGGGATTTCAACATGCAGGTAGACTGGGAGAATCAGGATGGTATTGGACCTCAAGAAAGAGACTTTGTGGAGTGCCTCTGAGATGGATTCTTAGAACAGCTGATGCTGGAGCCTACCAGGGAGAAGGCAATTCTGGATCTGGTATTGTACAATGAACCAGAATTGATCAGGGACCTCGAAGTGAAGGAGCCATTGGGAAGTAGTGACCACAATACAATAAGCTTCAATCTGCAATTTGAGAGGGAGAGGATACAATCGGAAGTGACAATATTTCAGTTGAATAAAGGGAACTATGGAGCTATGAGGGAGGAGCTGGCCAAAGTTCAATGGTGCAATACCTTAGCAGGGATGACAGTGGAGGAACAATGGCAGATATTTCTGTGTATAATGCAGAAGATGCAGGATCAGTTCATTCCAACAAAGAAGAAAGATCCTAAGAGGAGGCATGGGTGGCCATGGTTGATGAGGGAAGTTAAGAAACATATAAAGTTAAGAGAGAAAAAGTGTAACATAGCAAAGATAAGTGGGAAAACGGAGGACTGGGAAGTTTTTAAAGAACAACAGAGGATTACTAAGAAGGAAATATGCAGAGAAAAAATGAGGTACGAAGGTAAACTAGCCAATAATATAAAGGAGGATAGTAAAAGCTTTTTTAGGTATGTGAAAGGGAAAAAAAATGGTTAAGACTAAAATTGGGCCCTTGAAGACAGAAACAGGGGAATATATTATGAGGAACAAAGAAATGGCAGAAGAATTGAATTGGTACTTCAGATCTGTGTTCACTGGGGAAGACACAAGCAATCTCCCTGAGGTAACAGTGGCTGAAGGACCTGAACTTAAGGGAATTTATATTTGCCAGGAATTGGTGTTGGAGAGACTGTTAGGTCTGAAGGTTGATAAGTCCCCGGGGCCTGATGGTCTACATCCCAGGGTACTGAAGGAGGTGGTTCGAGAAATCGTGGATGCGTTGGTGATTATTTTCCAGAGTTCGATAGATTCGGGATCAGTTCCTGCGGATTGGAGGGTGGCTAATGTTGTACCACATTTTAAGAAAGGTGGGAGAGAGAAAGCAGGAAATTATAGACCAGTTAGCCTGACCTCAGTGGTGGGAAAGATGCTGGAGTCTATTATAAAGGATGAAATTACGACACATCTGGATAGTAGTAATAGGATAGGTCAGAGTCAGAATGAATTTATGAAGGGGAAATCATGCTGACTAATCTGGAATTTTTTGAGGATGTAACTCTGAAGATGGACGAAGGAGATCCAGTAGATGTAGTGCACCTAGACTTTCAGAAAGCTTTTGATAAAGTCCCACGTAGGAGGTTAGTGAGCAAAATTAGGGCGCATGGTATTGGGGGCAAAGTACTAACTTGGATTGAAAGTTGGTTGGCTGACAGGAAACAAAGAGTAGTGATAAACGGCTCCATTTCGGAATGACAGGCAGTGACCAGTGGGGTACCGCAGGGATCAGTGCTGGGACCGTAGCTTTTTACAATATATATTAATGATATAGAAGATGGTATTAGTAATAACATTAGCAAATTTGCTGATGATACTAAGCTAGGTGGCAGGGTGAAGGAGGATGTTAGAAGATTACAGGATGACCTGGACAGGTTAGGTGAGTGGTCAGATGCATGGCAGATGCAATTTAATGTGGATAAATGTATGGTGGCAAGAACAGGAAGGCAGATTACTACCTCAATGGAATCAATTTCGTTAAGGGGCAGTACACAGAGATCTGGGTGTTCTTGTACACCAGTCAATGAAGGTAAGCATGCAGGTACAGCAGGTAGTGAAGAAGGCTAATAGCATGCTGGCCTTCATAACAAGAGGGATTGAGTATAGAAGCAAAGAGTATCTTCTGCAGCTGTACAGGGCCCTGGTGAGACCACACCTGGAGTACTGTGTGCTGTCCTGGTCTCCAAATTTGAGGAAAGACATTCTGGCTATTGAGGGAGTGCAGCGTAGGTTCACAAGGTCAATTCCTGGAATGGCGGGACTACCTTATGCTGAAAGACTGGAGCAATGGGGCTTGTATACCCTTGAGTTTATAAGACTGAGAGGGGATCTGATTGAGACATATAAGATTATCAAAGGATTGGACACTCTGGAGGCAGGAAACATGTTTCTGCTGATGGGTGAGTGCCGAACCAGAGGAAACAGCTTAAAAATATGGGGTAGACCATTTAGGACAGAGATGAGGAGAAACTTCTTCACCCAGAGAGTGGTGGCTGTGTGGAATGCTCTGCCCCAGAGGGCAGTGGAGGCCCAGTCTCTGGATTCATTTAAGAAAGAGTTGGATAGAGCTCTCAAGGATAGTGGAATCAAGGGTTATGGAGATAAGGCAGGAACAGGATTCTGATTAAGGATGATCAGCCATGATCATATTGAATGGTGGTGCAGGCTCGAAGGGCAGAATGGCCTACTCCTGTACCTATTGTCTTGTCAGGGTATAGAGACACCCATGGAGAATCTGCTCAGAAATGGAGTCTCTCTGCCTGACTGTGCACCAACATCTGACCCACTATAGACTTACCATCCTGAAGCCCAGTGGGAAGGAATGTGCAGGAACATCTGGAGCATTTTTCAAGAAATCAGGCGGCACTAACAATTTCATGTGGAGACATGGATGGCAACAGCTGCCACCCACGGAGTCAATCTCAACTGGTTTACAAATCACAGACCAGCATAGCTAAGGGGGGGGGGGTCCTGAAGTTGGCATTCATAGTCCATTTCCCAGTGAATCCAGGTAATCAGAATCGTATTCCCAGGCAACTATTTTGATATGGAGCATCAAAAGCCATGCCCTGCAGAAAACGGAAGAGCTCTGTATCAATCTCCCCAGGAACTTTAACTTTCCCAAGGTGAGGATGGGGAAGGGGTTTTCCATGGGCAGTTCTTAGGGAGGAATCAGCTTTCACTTCTTCTTTCCTTCTGCAGATGTTAAACCACTGCTTTGCTTTCTCAGCATCTATTTATATCAGACAGCACTTTGCCTGTCAAAGGAGTATGCAAATAGTCCAACATCTCTAAATGCTGTTGCAAATGCTTCTAATTCCTTTCCTATGGATCTCAAGAGTGTTTGAGGGACCCACTGGATACCTGAGGAGCCTACAGTTGTAAACTGAATTCCATGACCACCAACATTGCCCATCTGTGAAAGGGGCAATGTTTCTGCTCTCAGCCTCATCAGCTTGATGCCAACTCTCCTCACCACAATATGAAAATTAATCAATCAGATCTTCCGTTCTCCAGATCATCAGAACTAAGTGGGAGTTGCCCAGGAGGTTTAGACTTCTAATGGGAAATCCCCCTGCTCCCCAGGAGCCTCTGACCAGAATCAAAGACAGGACAGTTCTCTGACAGTGATCTGGATGGTTATCCAGGGAGAGTTAGACAGATTTAAACCAAGTCTAACTGCTGGGTAAGCACACAACTGAATTCATCCAAATCTCAATCCTCATCCCCACCACCAAACTATCAATTTTTCAAGACCTCACCTGATTACTTCAGCCACATCACCCTGTCACTTCCCCACACAGTCACCTCACCCTCTCACTCACCCTCTCACTTCCCCACACACTCACCTCATCCTCTCACTCACCCTCTCACTTCCCCACACAGTCACCTCACACTCACCCTCTCACTTCCCCACACACTCACATCAAAATTACTGGAGTCACATGTAGGCCAGACTGGGAGATTTCCCGGATTAGTGGTGCTGGAAGAGCACAGCAGTCCAGGCAGCATCCGAGGAGCAGTAAAATCGATGTTTCGGGCAAAAGCCCTTCATCAGGAATAAAGGCAGAGAGCCTGAAGGGTGGAGAGATAAGCTAGAGTGGGGGTGGGGAGAAAGTAGCATAGAGTACAATAGGTGAGTGGGGGAGAGGATGAAGGTGATAGGTCAGGGAGGAGGATGGAGTGGATAGGTGGAAAATAAGATAGGCAGGACAAGTCATGGGGACAGTGCTGAGCTGGAAGTTGGGAACTGCAGTGAGGTGGGGGAAGGGGAAATGAGGAAACTGTTGAAGTCCACATTGATGCCCTGGGGTTGAAGTGTTCCGAGGTGGAAGATGAGGCGTTCTTCCTCCAAGCGTCTGGTGATGAGGGAGTGGCGGTGAAGGAGGCCCAGGACCTCCATGTCCTCAGCAGAGTGGGAGGGGGAGTTGAAATGTTGGGCCACAGGGCGGTGTGGTTGATTGGTGCGGGTGTCCCAGAGATGTTCCCTAAAGTGCTCTGCTAGGAGGCGTCCAGTCTCCCCAACGTAGAGGAGACCGCACGGGAGCAACGGATTTCCTAACGAACATTAGTAAACAAACTGAGATTTTACAACAATCGCTAGTGGTTACATGGTCACCATCACTTAGAATAGCTTTATATTCTAAATTTGTAGCTTAGGACCAAAAGCGAAATTTGTCTGGTGGTGATCCATGACAGTGCTGTCTTGACAGTAGCAGTTGTGAGTTGCAGAGGAGCTATCAAATTAACTTCTGTGAGTCACTGGGGTCTGCGATGGCAGACATTGCAGTTGCTGTAAAGGGAGAGGCTGAATGCAGACTCAAGGTAAATTGTGACTGTGAAAGAATCCAGTTCTGCTTCCAAAGTTGCTCATGAAAACTGGAAAGCTGAGCCAGTAACAGCTAGCAGGAGTTGTCAAAAACTCCAAGGATTTATGAAGTTGTGTGAAGTAGTGGGACTGTACAACAGGCGGGGAAATGCTGAGTGGGTGTGGCAGAGACAGAAAGTGGGAAACAAAGGAGGAACGGGGCTTGGTGATTCAGTGTGGACTGACAGACAGATCGGAACAAGCTTTGTATGAAATGCATTGTTAATGGTTGAACGGAACATGCTGATGTGTGAAAAAGTAATAATTGCCTGAAGAACTATCCAATCTGACTAGCTCCTATTAATTCAGACGAGAGAGAGAGAGAAGGAGAAAGTGACTTGGGACCTATTGGAAAACTTTTTGGTGTGGCAACCCTCACACACCAGGGTAAATCTGTAAGTATAAGATCATTTCGTACAAAACTTACAACAATGCAAAGTTTTTCAAAAGATTGCAGTAAATCTAATTGCAAATCGTCAATGCAATTCAAAAGTCCTTCATTGAGACAGGAGTCTTAAAGCATGCTTTCATTAGGGGTAGTGGGGTGCCAAAGAGGGAACATTAAAAGATATTTTATGGCTTCCTGATTATACAATAGCATTTATATTAGCAGTATGAGGTAATGCTAGAAAATCTGCTACAGTTTACATCGGCTAACATCTGAGAAAATAGTTTTTTTTAACATAAGGACTGGGATAAACAATTTTTCCTGTGGCAGCACTTAAAACAGTCAAATGCTTTCAGTAGTATCTAACTGAACAGTTACTGAGCTCGAGAAGGAATAATTTGCCTCATCCAGAGTTAATGTTGCTGGATGTCTTTCATAAATCTGACTTTTTAAGGAGCTATCTGACACATTGCCTGAGGTATTCTCATCTGCACTGGTACAGGGAGGGGCATCTGACACAAACACAGCTGGAGAAACTCAGCAGCTGAGACAGCATCTATGGAGAGAAAGCACAGTCAGCGTTTCAGGTCCAGTGACCCTCTTTCAGAACTGATTATAGCCACAAAAAGATGAAGAATATGCTGAAAATGGGGTGGAGGGAGATTAATGTGTAAATAATAGGTGGAGGTGGAACATTGCTGGCGATATTCCAGTCTGCGCAGTATAGGAAGAGATTCCTGATATATTGCCAATGGTTTTTCAATCTGTGCTGGTATAGGGAGGGATACCTGGCATATTGCCCATGATATTCTGATCAATGCTGGTACAAACCTGGCACATTTCCTGTAATAATCCAATTCATGTAAATGATGGAGATAATGCATTTGAGCTTTTCTAGGAAATACCTGACGATCAGCTGGCTCTCAGAAAGGTTAGACACTGTTCTCCGAAGGAAGACAGTGATGGCATTGGCAGTCGAATTGCCACTTGTGTTGATTGGATGGATGGATGAAAAGTGTACAATCAATGGTGGGGGATGTTGTTAATTTTGTTTAGAATTAATTGCACATGTGAAAGGTAAATGCTTACATGGGCTGGTTGTGGCAATTGCGCTGTTCCATGTTGTAACTCCAATATAAAAGGAGTTGAGATAAGAGAGAAGTGAAATAACAGACTTTGAGGGACAGTGGACAGCACACCAGCTGCCATATTCACTGAAAATATGTGAGAGTGCATCTCGTTCTAACTTGAGAAGTGGGAAGAGTTCTGGCTGCCAGACACTGTGTGGATCAGAGAGATCCATGTCAGCTGAATGACTTCAAAGGGGCCTTTAAAGGGACAAGAGTTTCTTAAAACTTTCTAACCACTAGCCCCCATCCCACTGATACACAAGAAATGCAGAAGCACTTTGTCGTATCTCTAACAGAAGCAAGAGGAAGCACCCTTCCCATTCCCCACCATGAAACGCACTTCATCCAATACCTCTAAATTACCATCACCCCACGAGGTGGAAGTGAGTGTGGGGGGCACTCACTTATGTGAACTCTTTGGGAGCAGGAGTCTTGCAAAGATGAAGCTGTTGGAGAAAATTCTCTTTTAATTGTGAGTAAAAATGAACAAATTATATGGGAGCAGAGAAGATAAGAGCAGAAGTAGATCATTCAACCCTTTGAGCCTGATCTGTTATTGAATATGATCGTGACTGATCATTCAAATTAGTCCCCATTTCTACTTTCTCCCATATCCTTTGATCCCTTTAGTCCTGAAAACTATATCTTGCTCCTCCCATCTCCAGTATTGTCTGTTCTTCTTAACTGAGCCCATCAGTTTTCAAAACGTTTTCTCAGTGGAGTGTGACATCACGCAGCTACAGAATCAATTAACAGGAGTTGAAGATACATCACTGTCAGAACTCAGTTCTCCTTCCACAGTAAATCATAGAATCCCTACAGTGTGGAAACAGGCCCTTCACCACAAGTCCTCACCGGTCCTCCGAAGAGTATATCCCACCCAAACCGATTCCCCTACTCTACTATATTTTACCCCTAGGCGAAAGTGAGGACTGCAGACACTAGAGATTAGAATCGAGAGTGTGGTGCTGGAAAAGCACAGCAGGTCAGGCAGCATCTGAGGAGCAGGAAAATTGACATTTCGGGCAAAAGCCCTTTATCAGGATCTCTGACTAATGTACCTAATCTACACATCCCTGAACACAATGGGTAATTTAGCATGGCCAATTTACCTAATCTGCACATCCCTGAACACAGTGGGTAATTTAGCATGGCCAACTCACCTAATCTACACATCCCTGAACACAATGGGTAATTTAGCATGGTCAACTCACCTAATCTACACATCCCTGAACACAATTGCTAATTTAGCATGGCCAATTTACCTAATCTACACATCCCTGAACACAGTGGGTAATTTAGCATGGCCAACACACCTAATCTACACATCCCTGAACACAATGGGTAATTTAGCATGGCCAACTCACCTAATCTACACATCCCTGAACACAGTTGGTAATTTAGCATGGCCATCTCACCTAATCTACACATCCCTGAACACAATTGCTAATTTAGCATGGCCAACTCACCTAATCTACACATCCCTGAACACAGTGGGTAATTTAGCATGGCCATCTCACCTAATCTACACATCCCTGAACACAGTGGTTAATTTAGCATGGCCAACTCACCTAATCTACACATCCCTGAACACAATGGGTAATTTAGCATGGCCATCTCACCTAATCTACACATTGTTGCATTGCGGGAGGATGAAGGAGCACCCAGAGGAAACCCACACAGACACGGGGAGAATGTACAAACTCCACACAGACAGTTATCCGAGACTGGAATCGAACCTGCGTCCCTGGCACTGCGAGACAGCAGTGCTGACCGCTGTGCCGCCCAAATCTATGTTAAATTACTTTAACACTCAAAGGTTGTGGACAGAAATCTTCCTTTTTAAATTCACTAGTGATCTTTTGGCAAGTTCTGTCTTAAGTGTTCCTCTCGAGCATGGCTGTCAGTCATCCTCCAAGATGTACATGTCACAACAGACAGTGGGAGATACTGCTGGGTTAACTTATACATCACAGTGGGAACTGTACATTATTCAAAGAGGTATTTGTAGACTGCTGTATTCTACCGACCAGTGTTGTTATCCATATATGCAGTCTTTTCTCAAACGATCCAAGTCTTAGGGAGCTCAGAGCCACTCCTGTCATCTTGAAGACCATGTGATATATTTCTTACAATTTGGAGAAGTAAATGATGACAGCAAGTGTCCGTGCATACTTCCATGTTTTGGTTGAGATCACAGGATTGTTATGGTGCAAAGGAGCCTTTCAGCCCATTGCACCAGCTCTATTACCTAGTTCCAATCTCCTGACTTTTCCCCATATCCCTGCACACTCTTTCTGTAGTCATCTCTTTTGAATGCCACAATTGAACCTGCCTCCGTCACACTTCGGAAAAATATATTCTGCCATACTACAATATTCTCCTCTCTCTCTCTCTCTCTTTCTTTGTCTCTCCCCTTCCCACCTCCCCCACCCCTTCCGGGGAAATATCTTCTAAAAAATGAACTAAACTCAGCACCAGTTTGAAGGAGAAGTCAAAAACTGCAGTTAGCTCAGGTATTGCAGCAGCGGCCCAGCATAAGAGCCAAAGCTAGAATCAGGTCAATAAACATTCACCTCCTGGGTTATGTACCGAGCAAGAATTCAACACAGCTGCCAGAGAACCACAAGGTGTCCCCACCCTGGAGATATCACAAGTTTTGATGCAGATGTGGTCAGAGCTTGTGGTCTATTTAAACTAAAAAGGCAGATAGATGTAAAAAGTGGTATTGGGCACAACATGAGAGAGGATCAGTGGTGCACTGGGGTGTGAGGGGCTTAGAGAGATGTCAAGCTCATAATTTAGGCTGTCCAACATCACCAAAGCTACTCGTGAACTCAGTGGCTCGTTTTGTAGAGGATTCATTATAGACACCCAATGATCTTTTTCCATTCCTGCAGGGAGAAACTTAGCTGCCACTTTGTTCTTTTTTCCTTCTTTCTGCCTTTCACCTTCGGGGATCAATCTGATCTCCTGCCACTCCATGTAGAAATTCCAGTCATTACACCTCAAGCAGTTGGATACCTCGCTCCCCATTCTCCAAACTCCTCCACAGCACCCCACATCCCTGAGGTAGGTTTTCCCGTGCTAACCCCCTCACCCATCTCACTGTCAAAGAGACCCATCAAACTATCCTTCACCAGCAAAGAATTAGGGCTGAAGGAGGCCATTCAACCTCTCTAGCCTGTGGTTCCATTTAATTAGATCAAGGCTGTTCTGATCGTTGTTTCAACTCCACTTTCCTATCTACACCTTAACTTCCTCATCCATCAAAAACCATATTAATGCAGTCTTGAATATATTCAATGATCCAGGCACCGTTGCTCTCTGCTGCAAGGAATTCCAAAGTCTCATGACCCTTTGGGACAGGCAATTCCTCCTTATCTCCATCTTAAATGGGAGAACTCATATTTTAACTGTATCAACAAATTCTAGACCCGCCAACAAGGGTAGACATGCTTACCACACCCACCCAGTTAAGCCCCACAGGATCTTGTGTTTTCAATAATTGTTCATTCTTCCAAATTCCATTGAGTACAGGTGTAGAAGACGTGACTGCCAGAACTCAGTGCTTCCTACACTGTCAATTTACCACTCTTACAATTCTAATATATTCAACCTTTCCTCAAAAGATAAAACACCTCATCCCCAGGAGTGACCTGAGCCAACCTTTTCTGAAATGCTTCTAATTAAAGTGCATCTGTCCTTGAGTAAAGCGATCAAGACAGTACACAGTATACTAATGCAATCTCATCAAGACACACAGTACAGGACAAACCGATTTTTATAATCCATCCCTATACAGGAACAGTTAGCGTTCCCTTTGTATTCTGTTTTGTCTTCTCGTGGCTGGGAAAATATTTATAGCTCGATGTTCATGTTTGCAATCCATTTAAAGGTTTCAGGATAGGTGTATTATGAAGGTTGAAGTGTCATGGGGAATGTATCTCTCAGGGCAGGAGCTTGGTGAGTGGATGTTGGCCTCACCTGGCTGTACATTGCTCACGATTTGAGCCATTCCACCACCACACTTCCAACACTCCACCATTACGACAGGGGTGGAGCAAATACTCACAGCTTCGCTAGCCCTGTTCTCATGCTTCAGAGGGCAGTCTAGAATTTCCTGTCAAAGGTTCAGAGCCTCGGACCTCACCACTTCAGCCAGTTGCCAGGTTACACTTAGCATTGTTTATCATTCAATGGGCATTATGCCATTGAGAGGTGAGACAAGAAAAAACCTGCAGATGCTATAATCCAAGATTGACAAACAGGAGGCTGGAAAAACACAGCAAATCAAGCAGCATCAGGAGGTGAAGATGTCAACGTTTCGGAGTGTCCTGAAGAAGGGTTATGCCTGAAACATTGACTTCTCCACCTCCTAATGCTGCTGAGGCACATCCTCCAGTCAGGGATGTCAGAAAAATGCATGAGTTTTTTTTTGAGTAACACCAGGTAAAGAGAGCCTCCAAAATCTTGCGAACACTTTTTGAAATACAGCCACTATTTTAATGTAGGGATCACAGGAAGCAATTTGTCCACAGCAGGATCCCACAAACAGCACCAAGATAAGTGTTTTGTTGGTTGATAATTATTGCCAGGTTTTTTTTCATTCATAGGATGTTGGGTGCTGCTGGCAAGATGAGTCTTTATTGCCCATCCCTAATTGCCCAGAGGGTAGTTTAGACCATACCTGCATAGTTATGAATCTGGATTAGTGGTGCTGGAAGAGCACAGTTCAGGCAGCATCCAAGGATGCTTCGAAATCGACGTTTCGGGCAAAAGCCCTTCATCAGGAATAAAGGCAGTGAGCCTGAAGCGTGGAGAGATAAGCTAGAGGAGGGTGGGGAGAAAGTAGCATAGAGTACAATGGGTGAGTGGGGGAGGGGATGAAGGTGATAGGTCAAGGAGGAGAGGGTGGAGTGGATAGGTGGAAAAGGAGATAGGCAGGTAGGACAAGTCCGGACAAGTCATGGGGACAGTGCTGAGCTGGAAGTTTAGAACTAGGGTGAGGTGGGGGAAGGGGAAATGAGGAAACTGTTGAAGGCCACATTGATGCCCTGGGGTTGAAGTGTTCCGAGGTGGAAGATGAGGCTTTCTTCCTCCAGGCGTCTGGTGGTGAGGGAGCGGCGGTGAAGGAGGCCCAGGACCTCCAGGTCCTCGGCAGAGTGGGAGGGGGAGTTGAAATGTTGGGCCACGGGGTGTTGTGGTTGATTGGTGCGGGTGTCCCGGAGACAACAACACCTCCTCCACAATAATGCTCAACATCAGTGCACTGCAACATCAGCCCCCTATTGTACTCCCTGTACACTCATGACTGTAGCCAAATTTTATCCAAATGCTACCTACAAGTTCACTAAAGACACCACCGTTGTCGGCCAGATATCAAACAATGATGGGTCAGAATAGAAGAAGGAGAATGCTTGATGTCGTGGTACAAGAATAACAATCTCTCTCTCAATGTCAGCAAAACGACAGAACTGATCATTGACTTCAAAAAGAAATCCGTATCTCCATCAGTAGAGTTGAGGTGGAGAGGGTTGAGAGTGTCAAGTTCCAACAATCTGTCCTCTCATTTGGATGTAATGGTCAAGAAGGCACGACAATGCCTCTTCTTTCTCAGGAGGCTAAGAAAATGCTACATGTCCATAAGGGTCCTCACCAACCTTTGCAATGCACCATCGAAAGCCTTCTATCTTGGTGTATCATGGCTTGGTACAGTGGCTGCTGTGCCAAGGACCGTAAGAAACTACAGAAAATTGTGAACAGAGCCCAGACCATCACCCAAGCTCACCTCCCATCCATTGACTTCATCTACACTTCTCATTGACACAGAAAAGCAGCCACCATCAACAAAGACCCCTCCTACCTCGGTTATACTCTTTACCAAACTCTTCCGTCAGGCAGAAGATACAAAAGCTCAAACATACGTACCAACAAGTTCAAGAACACTTTCCTCCATGTTCTTAGTCAACTGCTGAATGGACCTCCCTAATTTCAAATCTAATGTTGATCTTGCTTTTGTGACCTCCTGTGCATCCGTGACTTCGTATGCCTTGCTCTGTTTAAGCACCCTATGATCTGTATGTCCTTGTATGTTATGATCTGCCTGCACTGCTCACAAATAGAACTTTTAACTACTTCAGCACATATGACAACAATAAATGAAATGAAATAAAAAATCAAAACCAAGTAAGGATGGAAGTTCCTTCTCCTAAAGGATATAAGTGAAACAGATTTTCTAACTATCATTTCACGATAATCATTAGACTCTTAATTCAAGATTTTTGTTTTATTCAAATGCCGTTGGCTGAAACGGTAGGTTTCACCCTCAATCTCTAGAATGTTATCTGGGTAAAAACGAATAGGCAAGTGAGAATATCACCAGGCCATCACTTCCAAACGTATCGGTCACAGAATAGGTCTCTTTCAGAAAATGTGCAGAAGTGAGAGCAAAAATCAAATACCCACACAAAGAGGTTATTGTGAAAGAACAGCTTAGAACAAAAAAAATACAAAAGAGTTCTTAGGAAAAGTTAGTGAGTCAGACTTTGGCAAACTGTGTCAGTGGTCAACTTATAACTTTCAAATTAGACTCTGGGGTGTATGTCACTTGATTATCAGATAGTGAGTCATGTTTGCAAAAAGACTATTTATAGCCAACACCAGTGCAACTGCATGGTTCAGGAGGAAAAACACTCAAGCTTAAAGTTTTTCAAATGAGAGTGCTACAAGCAACAATGTAATTTAAGAGATGCCAAATAGCAGAACACCCCTGCATGCTTTACGCTCAAGCATTTTCACTATTCAGTTGGAAGACATGTCTTAACTTCAGTAATCTTTAAATGCCAGAGAGAATAAAACTATATAAAGTTATAGAACAGGTTGATGAATAACCACCCAATGGAAGATTTCACAGGGCTTTCTAGATTCATGGTGGAATCCAAGTAAAACACAGGTCACGTTGAGATTTTGTTGACATTTGGATTGTGTTTTGTACTGTCAATAAGATGAGAATCTATGACTATACTGGATAGTCAGAAATGTTTTCAACTACTGTCAACACCACAGTGAGTTCAGACTGCAAGAGCCAGTAAGGTTTGTGAGGAAACACAAGCAATGAGCCAGCCAATGAGCAGTATAACCCACTTGCTGTTATATCTGATGTACATCAGATCTAATGTTGGATGCTGAGGTGGATTGGAAGAGACAGATTCAAGCAGAATACTTCATTTCTTGCGACTGCAGTACATGTTAAATACCAAAAACTGTAGTGAGTGTTTTTGAATCTTTATTATCCATGTCAATTCCTATGTTAGGGGAGCTAACATAAACATTTCCTCATATTAGAGGCTGCCAGAGGCAAAAGCTCATATTGCCTCCATTAAAAGATCACAATTCAGGTTTCACCATCTGTCTGCACAATCTCAGCTCGTATTAATGCATTATTGAGGAACTGTTTTTCAGTTGAGGCCTTTGGCTGTGAACTCCCAAAGCAAAACAGCACAGAGAGATGCATATACCTGTGCTTTCTGATAACTACCTAGCTTACCAATAGATCTTATCTTCCCGAACCACTCCATCAAAACCCCTCACAATTGTAGATATCCATGTTAACTCTCAACAGAACAATCCAGCTTTTATCATCAAATTCCTTGGAGGCAAAATTGGAATGGGTAAGAAACTAGAGTGGAAAAGCACAGCAGGTCAGGCAGCATCCGAGGAACAGGAAAATTGTCAGTTTGGTCAAAAGCCCTTCATCAGGAATAAGGCTTGGAGACTCGGGGTGGAGAGATAAATGGGAGGGGGGGTGGGGCTGGGGATAAGGTAGCTGAGAGTGCAATAGGTGGATGGAGGTGGGGGTAAAGGTGATAGGTCGGAGGGAAGGGTGGCACAGATAGGTGGGAAGGAAGATGGACAGATGGGATGGGTCATGAGGATGGTGCTGAGCTGGAAGGTTGGAACTGGGGTAAGGTGGGGGGAGGGGAAATAAGGAATCTGGTGAAATCATCATTGATACCCCGGGCGGAAGATGAGGCATTCTTCTTCTAGGTGTCGGGTGGTAAGGGAGCGGTGATGGAGGAGGCCCAAGACCTGCAAATTCTCGGCAGAGTGGGAGGGGGAGTTCACGGAGCAGTTGGGTTGGTTGGTGCGGGTGTCCTGGAGATATTCTCTGAAGCGCTGTGTGAGTAGGCATCCTGTCTCCCCATTGGAGAAGAGACTGCATCGGGAGCAACAGATACAGTAAATGACATGTGGAAGTTTAGGTGAAACTTTGATGGTTGTGGAAGGCTCCTTTGGGGCCTTGGATGGAGGTGAGGGGGGAGATGTGGGCACAGGTTTTGTAATTCCTGTGGTGGCAGGCAAAGGTACCAGGAAGGGAGGGTTTGTTGTTGAGGGGTGTGGACCTGGTGAGGTAGTTGGGAAGGATATGGTCTTTACAGAAAGCGGATAGGGGTGGTGAGGGGGATATATCTCTGGTGGTGGGGTCCGTTTGTAGGTGGCAGAAATGGCAGAGGATGATGCGATGTATACGGAGGTTGGTGGGGTGGAAGGTGAGGACCGGGGCGGGGGGGGGTTCTGTCCTTGTTGCGGTTGAAGGGGTGGGGTTCGAGGGCAGAGGTGTGGGAAGTGGATGAGATACACTGGAGGGCATCATCAACCACGTGGGAGGGGAAATTGTGGTCTGTAAAGAAGGAGGCCATCTGGTGTATTCTGTGTTGGAATTAGTCCTCCAGGGAGCAGATGCAATGAAGGCGGAGGAATTGGGAATAATGGATAGTATTTTTGCAGGAGACAGGATGGGAGGAGGTGTAATCCAGGTACCTGTGGGGGTCGGTGGGTTTTTAGCAAATGTCAGTGTTGAGTCAGTCACCGTTGATGGAGATGGAGAAGTCCAGGAAGGGGAGAGAGGTGTCAGAAATGGTCCAGGTGAATTTAAGGTCGGGGTGTTGGTGAAATTGATGAACTGTTCAACCTCCTTGTGGGAGCACAAGGTGACACCAATGCAGTCATCAATGTAGGGGAGGAAAAGGTGGGGAGTGGTGCCAGTGTAACTGCTGAAGATAGACTGTTCCACATAGAAGTCCTTGGTTTGCGCCATGCTCCCCCGCCCCCCAAAAAGCCCACAGGTACCTTCCCCTGCAACTGCAAAAGATGCAAAACCTGATGGTACACTACCCCCCTCACCTCCATCCAGGGCCCCAGATAGCCCTTCCAGGTGAGACAGAGGTTCACCTGCCTGCCTTCCAACCTAGTTTACTGCATCAGGTGCTCCTGATGTGGTCTTCTCTACATCGGGCAGACCAAATGTAAACTTAGGGAACGGTTCACCGAGCATAGCAGCCAGGCCCGACCGGACCTGCCAGTCACCGCCCATTTCAATTCCCCCAACCACTCCCTTTCCAACATGACCATCCTTGACCTCCTCCATCGCCACAACAACCACACCTCAGCTTGGAGGAATAGCACCTCACCTTCTGCCTGGGCAGCCTATAGCCCGGAGGGCTCAACATTGAAATCTCCAATTTCAAATCTCCATTCCCGGCCCCTCCCCCTCCCTTCCACTGCTCCCTGCCGCCAACCGGATTCATTCCACCCATTGACCAACCAGTTCATACCCTCTACATGTCTTCACCTATCCCCACTTCACCATCCTGCCCCCATTACCCCCTTTATCTGCAGCTCTCCCCACACCCACCCCAGTCCTGAAGAAGGGCTACACCCGAAACGTCGATGCCTCCACCTTCTGGTGCTGCCTGGCTTGCTAGGTTCCTCCAGCCTCCTGCCTGTCTATTTTAGACTGTAACTGTGAAAGCATTTTTCAGATTGACTCTGTAATTGCAGATGGACAACAGATTGTAGCATGTAGCAAACAGAGAGAAAAATGGGAGACTGAAGAAAGCGATAATAAGACATGAGGGAGCCAACACGTAAAATATTTACTGATAAATCCAACAGGGATTCAGGAGAAACTTCTTTATCAACCTCTGGTCAGAACTTGGCACTCGCTATTGCATAATGAATTAAGTTGAAGTGAACAAGTACATTTACAGGGAAACTGGACAGCGCATGAGGGCGAAAAGGACAGAAAGAAAGGATACGAGGGGGAGATAAAGGAGGGGCAAGGTGAGGCTCATGTGGAGCAGCAAAAACTAGTTAGACCGAATAGCCTTTTCTAAACTGGAACTGCTCGGTAAAAGGCTGGCCACATGAGAGTCAGCAGAAATGGAGAAGCTGAGGTGTGAGGGCAAATTACTCTCAATATCATATAGCATGCAGGTTCACCAGAGAGAATAAGCCCCAACTTTCCCATTTCCCATCCCTGCAGACTGGCTTTTAAAGCACACTGCTTTGTTCTAGCAAATACAATGTGCGGGCAGACTGAATAATCCCAGCCAGAAATAACAATCTGTCATCTAATAGGGACCTTGGAGGTCAGGAGAGACTAGAAATGTCTGGAGGTAGCTGCATCAGGGGCATTTTGCCCGAAACGTCGATTTTCCTGCTCCTCGGATGCTGCCTGGCCTACTGTGCTTTTCCAGCACCACTCTAATCTTGCATCAGGGGCATAGTTAACTAATGGAATCGGCATCCCATAGCAAAGACTGTCACTTCAAGTAATCAGACCCTGTAAAGTTGGATTGAATACTGCACAACACTTTGTTTTCAATAACTAAATTTTCATTTTCGTTACCTAAACGCCATCCAGGGGTTAATGATTTTTTGATTCAGATGGTTGAATTGCTGCAAACAAGATATTCCAGATGGATGCTGCAGTTACATTGCAAGATTGAATGAGTGAGCTTTCTGGATGTGACTATGTGCATTAACTCACTGTGTCTGTGTGGGTGTGTCTACATGTTAACTCTGCATCTCTGTCTTCATGTCTGTGTGTGTGTGTGTCTGTCTGTCTGTCTGTTTCTGTGTGTGTGTGTGTGTGTGTGTATGTAATTCACTGAGGTGAATACGGTCTTTTATTAATTGGCGCCATGAGAACCTTACTATCCACATTAACACAGTCAGAAGTCACACAAGATCAGGTTATAGTCCAACAGGTTTATTTGAAATCACAAGCTTTTGGAGCACTGCCCCAAATCACTTCACCTGATGAAAGAGCAGTGCTCTGAAAGTTTGTGATCTCAGATAAACCTGTTGGACTATAACCTGTTGTTATGTGACTTCTGACTTTGAACATCCCAGTCCAACACTGGCACCCCCACACCATGGCTCACATTAACACAGGGCTCTGATCTTGTCTGAGTGCCACTCCCTCAGTATTGCACTGGGAACTTCAACCTGCAATTTGTGCTCAAATCTGGAATGTGGTTTAAACCCACAACCTTCCATCTGAAAAGCAAAAGTTCTGCCCAATGAGGCAATTTAGTATAAAGCCTGCAGTGGGCTCCTTTTCAGGGGCAATTTTACCTACTCTGTGTTAATGGAGAGTAATTTTGGGGTGTGGTGTAAAACTTAGAATCTGCCTGGTTGGTTAGTTTACAGAATCTCCAGCATGGAAAATGACTGAGGGAGTAGTGGAGTAAAGAGTGATGGAGGTAGGGGTAAATGTGTGATAGAGAGAGGGGCAGTGGGTAAAGGAGTGAAAGTTGGAAAAAGATTGATAGAAGAGGGGAGAATGGGGTGAAGTGACTGAAGGAGGGAGAGTGGAGCAATGAGTGATGGAGCGAGGAGAGTGTGGGAATGAGTATGCAGAACTGTGAGGTAAGATGATATTTTGTGGAGGAGGCCACAGCTCACCAATAAGACAGAGTGTAAGTTCTCACTTAAATGGGACTGAGTTACTAAGCAAAACAGGGAGGAGACACTAAACTGGTAGGGGACAGAGGGTGGTGGTGGAGGGTTGCTTTTCACACTGGAGGCCTGTTACCATTGGTGTGCCACAAGGATAGGTGCTGGGTCCACTGCTTTTTGTCATTTATGTAAATGATTTGGATGTGAACAAAGGAAGTACAGTTAGTAAGTTTTCAGATGACACCAAAATTGGTGCTGTCATGGCCAACAAAGAAGGTTACCTCAGAGTACAACAGGACCTTGATCAGATGGGCCAATGGGCTGAGGAGTGGCAGATGGAGTTTAATTTAGATAAATGCGAGGTGTTGTATTTTGGGAAAGCAAATCTTAGCAGGACTTATACACTTAATGGTAAAGTCCTAGGGAGTGTTGCTGAACAAAGAGACCACGGGGTGCAGGTTCATAATTCATTAAAGTGGAGTCGCAGGTAGACAGGATAGTGAAGAAGGCGTTTTGGTACGCAAACCTTTATTGGTCAGTGCATTGAATAAAGGAATGAGGAGGTCATGTTGTGACTGTACAGGACATTGGTTAGGCCACTTTTGGAATATTGTGTTCAATTCTGGTCTCCCTCCTCAAGGAAAGATGCTGTGAAACTTGAAAGGCTGAAGAAAAGATTTACAAGGACGTTGCCAGGGTTGGAGGATTTGAGCTGTGGGGACAGACTGAGCAGGCTGGAGCTATTTTTCCTGGAGCAACGGAGGCTGAGAGGTGACTTTATAGTGGTTTATAAAATCATGTGGGGCATGGATAGGGTGAGTAGACAAGGTCTTTCCCGTAGGGCAGGAGAGTCCAAAACTGGAAAGCGTAGGTTTATGGTGAGAGGGGAAAGATTTAAAAGGAACCTAAGGGGCAACTTTTTCATGCATGTGAAATGAGCTGCCAGCTGAGGTGGTAGAATCTGGTACAGTTACAGCATTTAAAAGACATCTGGATGGGTACATGCATAGAAATGGCAAAGAGAGATACAGGCCAAATACTGGCAAATGGGACTAGATTAATTTAGGATATCTGGTCAGCATGGATGAGTTGGACTGAAGGCTCTGTTTCCATGCTGTACATCTCTATGTGGATACCACAATATTCACATCAGTTTCTCATGGGAGATAACCTAAGCATTTTGGGGGCAAAGTCTGGAAGTTTTTAATTTTTAAACCTTTCAAACCTATTACTTGTGAAAACGAGTCCAAAGCTGTGGCCTTTCCTGAACAAATCCAACATATTTAGCAAAGTTCTCAGGGCCAGGTGACGTTCCATCTTTAGTGAGAGAACATTGGTGACTACTGTTTGGAAGCGTGAGCCTCGACATTAGTGCTGGCCTGGAGATACTGCTTGCACTCTGAAGCTGGTCTTTACAGTTTGCTTACTTGGTTTGGCGTGGGGAGCAATCGCACATCTGCCCTGAACCCTCACTGAAGTGAATGCTTCCCTCTGAAGTGAACACTGGCCCAGTGCTCTCTGCTTCTGCACAAACTCTCGATTTTTCCATCCCGCAGGTGGCGGATTCATTTCCTGATGAACAACTTGGGTCATTTGCAAATGTTTGGCCAAACCAGGAAGATTATTTGGCACCGGTGGGCGAAAGAATTGCCCCTATCTCCACTGTTGTTACAAATCACCAATAGTTGCTGCAGAGTGTAAACGCTGGGGGACTTTTAACTGGTGGCAATGGGCATGGGATGGGGCAGAGCAGACAAGGAGGTTGATGGTCGTTTTGGATGTCATGGCATGGCTTGGGGACAGGGGCTTCAGTGGCATTTCTCTCTAAACTGAAAGCACCGACATCCAAGAGCACAGATGTCAAGTCACGTTGTCCAAATGAATGCCAACCAAGTACAGAGTATGGGTTCTCTGGCCCCAACTAGATGATTAAAAGTGTGAAAGCAGGGCATAGAGCAGAGTGATGGGGTTGGAACAGAGCTGGTTGCTGGGAAAGAATGGAGTAGGGCAAGGTCATGGGGCTGGAGGAATGGCAGTGGGTCAGCAAGAGATCTAAATTCACAGTGTGACAGTAATAGAATGATGGTGTGAGTGACAGTGTGATGGTGACAGGGTGATAGTGACATATAATGGTGACAGAGTGTCGGTGACACTATGGTGGTTACAGTATGATGTGCTGGTAACTGACAGTGAGACTGACAATGACAGTAATTGAGTGGTGGTGTGATGTGACATTAACAGTGACACAATGATGTTGACAGTGACATTATGATGGTGACAGTGTTATGATGAAGGTGTGACTGTCGACACTAGGATGGTGACAGGGTGACGGTGACAGTATGATTGTGACAGCATGATGGTAATGGTGTGACAGTAATACTATGATATTAACAGTGATGATGTGATGGTGAGGGTGTGATAGTAACACAATGATATTGACAGTGATAACATGATGTTAACAGTGTGATGGTGACAGTGACAGAGTGACAGTGACACTATGGTGGTGACAGTGTGGTGGTAAAATGTGACAGTAACACTATAATGTTGACAATGATGACGGTATATTACCACTGTGACGGTGTAGTGCCAGTGTGACAATGTCAGGAGAGAATGCAGGCTGCTGAGTGTAACTTACATCCCTTTCTTCTGTCGTGGAGGGTCATCAATTCCTGTCACAAGTGAGATGGTGAAAGACGCTGGAGATCATCAGGAAGAAATCAAGATGAAAGTCAGGAACTCAGGTAAGTGTCCATATTTCAAAGAAACATCACGGGAGGGGTTGATGTCACACCAGGATGGGGCAATGACAGAAGGGTTGTAAATGTTTTAATTTGGAGGAATGTGGAATTTTGGGTGTGGAGAGTGGGAAAATCAACGTTAAATCTGGTAAAAAAAAGTGCCAAACCATCTGCCTTACTATTTACTTCAGTGCAACAGACTGTGTGCCCATTACACTCTATGAAGAGAAGAGCTCTCTTTGCCATGTAGTAACCATCCACTGAGGTTTAGAGGTAATTTGAAGAAAAGCATATTCACCAAGAGGGTGGTAGCAGTCTGGTATCCACTGCCTGAAAGGATAGTACAGGCAGGAAACCTCACAATCTTTAAAAAGCACTTGGATGAACATTTAAAATGTCATAACATTCATGCGTGTGAGCCAAGTGCTGGAAGTGAAATTCATTTTTTGATTTGCTTTGATTTATTGTCACACGTACCTAGGTCCAGTGAAAAGTTTTGTTTTGTTTGCAGTACAGGCAGATCATACCATACAAGGATCATAGGATTATAGAACATAGCGATGAATGCAAAATAAAACCTGGAAGAACTGCAGATGCTGTAAATCAGAAAGAAAGACAGAAAATACTGGAAAAGTTCGGCAGGTCTGGCAGCATCTGTGGGAGAGAAATCAGAGTTAACGTTTCGTGTCCATGACCCTTCCTCAGAACTTCCTCCGAATACAAAGTTATGCCTGCAAAGAAGGGGTACAAAAAGCAAGATCAGCACTGGATTTGAAAGTTGAGAGGTCCATTAAAAGTCAAATAGTGGAGAAGAACCTGTTCTGGAACCTTTTGGTACTTGTGTTTCAGCTTTCGTATCTTCTGCCTGATGAAAGAGGTTGGAAGAGATTATGATTGGCTGGGAGGAGGTCTTTGATGATGATGGCCACCTTTCTGAGGCAGTGAAAGTGTAGATGGCGTCAGTAGATGGAAGGTTGACTTGTGTCGTGGACTGGGTTGTGTTCACAACTCTCTGTAGTTTCTTACGGCAG
This sequence comes from Chiloscyllium plagiosum, assembly GCF_037043375.1. Classification (NCBI taxonomy): domain Eukaryota; kingdom Metazoa; phylum Chordata; class Chondrichthyes; order Orectolobiformes; family Hemiscylliidae; genus Chiloscyllium; species Chiloscyllium plagiosum. Next base: position 35,884,040 of record NW_028270183.1, read on the forward strand.
AGCTGTACCAAGTCGTGATGCATCCAGGTAGAATGTTTTCTATGGTGCATCTGTAAACGTTGGTGAGAGTTGGTGGGTTAGTGTGGATAGGTCAGTGCATACCCAATGGGCTAAAGGACCTCTTCTGTGTTAAAGGACTCTATGACTCTCTTGCTTCTTACTTGATGACGGAGGGCTCAAGGATGGTCTGTTTGATTCCCTGAAGTGTATGGCCATGGGAAAGGCTCTGTGTTTGGGGAAACCACTGAGGAATTTGATTTGGAAGTTGCTAAATTTTCAACATCAACCCTTCAGGTTTCCCCTTCGCCACTATCCTAACTCTAGCTGGAGGCAAGTCTCATTGGCACACAACTACCACACCCAAGTGACTCTCAAGCCTGCACAATGAGATTGCTTGTCGTATATTCAGCCACAGGGCCATCAGCGGAAAACCAAGTCTTATTAAGGGGCTACAGTCTGCCAACCACTCCCCATGCTTGTGCCACAGCCTGGGCCCTGAGCTCCCCTTCCCCTCCGTTTAAGGCTCATTCCTCCTTTTTTGAGTAAGGCCTGGAAGTCTAAACACACAAACACACAGGGGAAGTACATCGTTCTTGGAAAAAGAAAAAACAAATTTAAATACTTGCCAAAATGTTATTGGCAGGAGGCTCAAGGAACGTAGAGGACACAAATTAGACACAATTGCCAAAATATCTGTGGGAGGGAGGGATGAGGAGAAACTGACTTCACACAGTGAGATTTTAGGATCTGGAATGCAGTGCCAGAAAGGAAAATAAATGCAACAGTGGCTTGCAAAGAGGGAATTGGATTAATATGTAGAGAAACAGTTGCTGGGGAGGGAGAAGAGGCTGGGGCTAAGGAGCGTATTTTATTACATTGATCTTTCAAAGAGCTAGCAGAGGCTCAGTGGGATGAACAATCATTTCCTGAGCAGAATAATTCTATAAGATCTATGCCTCACTCTGAACCAGGGTAATGACTAGGGCTGACAAAAGCTCCTTAATCTCCCAAGGGTGCTGAAGTGGATTCTAGTCCATTCAACCAAAGCTCAGTGACAAACAGTTCAGCATCGTGTATGTCAAACTGAAGGAGCAAGAGTTAACCAAACTTCTCCTCCTGAGAAAAGGGCAAGACCTGGGTGACCATTGTAAGACTGGTGAGTGTGGGCTGGCAGTGCGGGAGTCCCCTGTGGCTGTACCCTTTCTCAAAAGAAGGTACATTGTTAATACTGTTGGGGAATGGCCTCTCAGGGAAAACAAGAAATGCAGGCAGGTCGATGAAACTAAATTAGTTCTGTGTACAGCAGGGATGATTAAAGTGTAGGTGATAGGGGACCTTTTATTCAGGGGTACAGATGGGCATTTCTGTGGCTGTGGGTGAGACTACAGGATGGTGCATTGCCTCCCTGGTGCCAGGGTCAAGGATCAGTTTGAGTGGGCACAGGACATTCAAAAGGGAGAGCGTGAGCAGTGAGGGATTATGATCCATTTTGGTACAAATGACAAAAGCAGAAAGAGAAATGGGAAATTAGGAGGAATTTGAAAAACAGAACCTCTGCAGTTATAATCTCAGGATTATTCCCTGTGCCATGTAACAATTAGGTCAGAAATAAGAAGGCAGTGCAGTTGAAAGTGTGACTACAGAGGAAATGATTCAGATATCTAGACCATTGCGGTCTCTCCCAGGGCAAGAAGGTTGCACCTAATCTTATAACTAGGAGAGAGCTCTTATGGTTAGTAGTAGTGTCACTATATAGTTCAAGTCCCATCTGCTCCAGAGATGTGTTATAACATTTCTAAACAGATTGGATAAAAACAATTTTAAATTAACGAATTCACAATTAGTGCTGAACGGCAATTTGTAATAATCTACAGTTGTAACCTTAGAGTTTTGCAGGCAGTTCCCACAATCTGCTGACTGATTAAGTGAAAGCTTGTCGAAAGCTTATGATAGAATCGTAGAGTAGTTTCAAATACTGAGGAGGTCATTCAGCCCATCACATTTGTGCCAGCTCTCTGTAAAGACAATTCAATCCCACTGCTCCATCTCTCACAGCAGATAGGAGTTAGATTCAGTATTCCCAGGTCTATGGGTGCAGGGGACAGACAAAGCAGTCCATATTCTCTGGATAACCGGCCACTGTGCTCACATTGGTCCAGTGTCTGTGGGTCAGCTGCACATTTTTTTCTGAGAGTCTGGCACCATTTCATTTTGGGTTGTTGTATTCTTCATTGTCTCATAGCAGCTCACTGCTTAACCTGCTTAACCTTTTAGTATTTTATATTCCTTAAATACATCTCCTCTCGTTTTCCCTAAACTTGAGTGCCTACTACATCGTTCGTCACTATCCACAACTCCACCGACCTTAGTTTCGTCTGCAAATTTACTAACCCACCCTTCTAAGCCCTTATCCAGGTCATTTATATTGGCCTAAACTGCTCAACATTTCTTCATAAGACACGTCTTTCATTTCTGAAATCAATCTAATGAACCTTCTCTGAACAATGCAAATACGTCCTGTACTATTTCGAGTTTGAGGGGGTGGGGCTGAAGACACTCAAAAATCCATCTGATGGTCACTTGTAGACATGTGGTCTGAGTCGGCATTCTGGTCAGTGGTGAGAGGGTTGTGACTTGCACATTATGGTGCTTATCTCCAAACTTTGACGAGAATCCCCATCCTTAATATCACAGCCAAGAACCAACAATCACCAAGGAGCGTTAAAACAGAATCAAATTAAAGAATTCCCAGTTTGGACTGAAGTGAGGAGGAATTTCCTCCTGTCAGAGGCCAATTAATCTTCAAAATTCTTCTTTCCAGAAAAGTATGAGGGCGAGATGTTTGAATATATTGGAGGCTGGATTGACGAAGAAGCTCGGTATTACTGGAGAGTAGACAAATCAGATCAGCCATGATCTTCTATAATGCCAGCACAGGTTGAATGGGCTGAATGGTCAGCTCCTTCTCCTATTTCTTATGAGAAGAACATAATGGTTTAAACTGAAACACAGATTCAGGAATACCTTGATGATCAATGTGGGAGGTGAACTCTTGGAGTTCTGTTTAGTTTAGTTCTAATAAACCATGTTCTGTATTCTATGGAATCTTCTTTGTTTTATTAACCCGTACTCAGGAAGGTAAAGGATGTTGGTGCTGAAGATTTATCTTGTGTGACATGCGGCCTTTGCATATTTATCCTACTCCTCTCTGAATGGGCGTGGCAGTTAGTGTAGGATTTGGTAAAGTGGGAGGTTGGAGTCCTGTGACTAGTAATGTCTGGGTCAGGGCCTGCTGAAATTCAATGCAGATAGAGGCCCAAAACACAACACCAGACACTCTCAGAGAATATGGTGGCCGAGATTCAGGACAGTGCTGAACATATGCTCCAACTCCCCCATAAATCTATCCATCATTACTCCCACTACCCTCCTGCATCCATCCCTTTCCCCCACCTACTCCCCTTCTCCTCCACCTATTTCCCCCTCCACTCATTCTTCTCTCTCCGACCCACTCTCCCTTTCCCCCACCTAAACACCCTTCCTACCACTTACTTATAGAAACTTTAAAAAGAGCAGGAGTAGGCCATTCAGCCCTTCAAGCCTGCCCCACCATTTAATATGATTATAGCTGATCATGCAATTCCACTGTTCAACTCCCACTTTATCTCCGTAACCTTTGATCCCATTAGCCGCAAGGGCCACACTCAACGCTCTCTTGAGTATATCTAACGAACTGGCCTCAACAGATTTCTATAGTAAGAATTCCTCAAGTTCACAACACTCCGAGTAAGGAAATTCTTCCTCATCTCAATCCCTAGTTCTGGACTTCCACCAACATTGGGAATATTCCTCCCGCATCTAGCTTGTCCCATCCTACAGTTCCCATCTCTTCTCTCCTAATCACCACCTACTCCTGGTCTCCACTCATCCCGCCCCCCCCCCCACCTAATCTCCCTCTCTCCTATTAACTCCCTCTCTATTTTCATCCCTTTCCCCTCACTCTTGCCATGGACAATTTTCTCATGCAGCCTCTTTCCACACCCCTCCCCCAATGCACTATTACCCCTCCCCCTTTCAGCTCCCCATCTCTCACCCCCTCACCTCCTCCTCTCCACTTAACCTTCCCCTCCTTCCACATCTTCTTGCTCATCTCTACACTTTCCCCTCTCTTGTCCCGCCTACTTTTCCCCCACCCAATATCTGAGCCCTTGCCCCTATATATTCGCCACTCTCACCATGCTACCTACACTTTCCCCATCAAACCCTCTCGCCACTTCCCGACTCCAGTCCCCTTCCCCCCCCCCCGTTTTCTTCCTCCCCCTACCCACTCCTTCCCGACTCCTCCCACTCACATCCCCACTTCCCCTCCTGCACCTCTGCTCACCAACTTTACAGGAGCACTTTGAATAAAACAGCGGAAGCCTGTGTGACTCACTGAGAGGAGTCAGGAGTTATATATATTTTAAAAATGTTTCTCATTGTTCAGAATCCTGCCTTAACCATCTGGAACTCATTAAACACACAGGCCCACAGAGAGCTTCCCAGTTGGAGCTGAACCTAAATAAATGGGCATCAATACAACTGAGAGATTTCTGAACCAGGCAGTGTAAAACCAGCAGTTCATCGAGGAGAAAGCGTTTGTTATGCTTTCCTTTATTGGTCAGAGTATTGAATACAGGAGTTGAGCGGTCATGTTGCAGCTGTACAGGACATTGGTTAGGCCACTGTTGGAATATTGCATGCAATTCTGGTCTCCTTCCTATCGGAAAGATGTTAAGAAACTTGAAAGGGTTCAGAAAAGATTTATAAGGATGTTGCCAGGATTGGAAGATTTGAGGTACAGGGAGAGGTTGAATAGGCTAGTTCTGTTTTCCCTGGCACATCATAGGCTAAAGGGTGACCTTATAGAGGTTTACAAAATCATGAGGAGGATGGATAGGGTAAATAGACAAAGTCTTTTCCCTGGGGTGGGGGAGTCCAGAACTAGAGGGCATAGGTTTAGGGTGAGAGGGGAAAGATATAAAAGAGACTTAAGGGGCAACTTTCTCACACAGAGGGTGGTACGTGTATGGAATGAGCTGCCAGAGGATGTGGTGGAGGCTGGTACAATTGCAACATTTAAAAGGCATTTGGATGGGTATATGATTAGGAAGGGTTTGGAGGGATATGGGCTGGGTGCTGGCAGGTGGGACTAGATTGGGTTTGGATATCTGGTCAGCATGGATGGGTTGGACCGAAGGGTCTGTTTCCGTGCTGTACATCTCTATGACTCTATGCTCCTGGCATCATCACCATTTTATAGCATGTCGCCTGATGATATAAAGATTTCAAACTCCATCTTACCTAAAATTGCTTGAAGCATTACATTCTATTATAAGCACCCTGCTGTGTTGTAACATCATAAGTTAACATTACCCCAAACACTTGTTTCTCTGAGAAATGTTATATTTGTACAAAATAGTTCTTTGTGAGAAATTTCTGTTGGATTCTTCAATGCCCAGTAGGATCTCACATTTATCTAAATTAAACTCCATCTGCCACTTCTCAGCCCATTGGCCCATCTGATCAAGATTCCATTGTAATCTGGGATAACCTTCCTCGCTGTCCACTACACCTCCAATTTTGGTGTCATCTGCAAACTTACTAACTGTACCTCTTATGCTCGCATCCAAATCATTTATGTAAATGACAAAAAGTAGAGGACCCAGCACCGATCCTTGTGGCACTCCACTGGTCACAGGCCTCCAGTCTGAAAAACAACCCTCTACCACCACCCTCTGTCTTCTACCTTTGAGCCAGTTCTGTATCCAAGTGGCTAGTTCTCCCTGTATTCTGTGAAATCCAAACTTGCTAATCAGTCTCCAATGGGGAACCTTGTCGAATGCCTTACTGAAGTCCATATAGATCACATCTACTACTTGCCCTCATCAATCCTCTTTGTTACTTCTTCAAAATACTCAATCAAGTTTGTGAGACATGATTTCCCACGCACAAAGCCATGTTGACTATCCCTAATCAGTCCTTGCCTTTCCAAATACATGTACATCCTGTCCCTCAGGATTCCCTCCAAAAGCTTGCCCACCACCGAGGTCAGGCTCACTGGTCTATAGTTCCCTGGCTTGACCTTACCACCCTTCTTAAACAGTAGCACCACGTTAGCCAATCTCCAGTCTTCTAGCACCTCACCTATGACTATCATGTCTGTTAAAGGTAGACTGACTCACTGATCACGAAACATAGCATGATAGCATGTGACTCCAATCCCAAACTGACTTGCCTTACTGAAGAAGAGATCAAGCAAGATGGTAAACTGCAGCAAACTCCGCCCCCAATGCAGTGGGATCGCATGGATTGAATGTTCTGTTCTTAAACAGATATGACTCTGTGGTTCCATGGCCTTTCATAGTTTCATGGTAAGATTTGAACCCATGTCCCCAGAGCATTGACCTGGGCCTCTCAGAATCACAGAATTGTGATGATGCAGGAAGATGCCAGTCGGCCCATCATATGGAGGCTGACTATTTGAATGAGCATCATGACTCAGCATCATTCTCCAATCCTGAACCCAGAACCCTGCAAGTGATCTATCCAAATAATCATCCAATGCCGTCTTTGAATGCCTCAATTGAACCTTCTTCTATCACATTTCCAGGCAGTGTATCCCATATCCTGACTACTCATGGGGTAAAAACTTTTTTTTCTCACCTCACATTTGCTTCTTATACAAAACACCTTAACACTGCACATTTATTTTCGAACCTTTTACGAGTGGGAACAGCTTCTCTCTCCCTACTCTTGTTTACTAGTGACACTGGAGGTGGCACAATGTTATAACTGGGGGCATTGAGGGTGGCTCAGTGGCTAACACTGCTGCCTTACAGTGCCATGGACCCGGGTTCAATTCCCACCTCAGGCGACTGTCAGTGTGGAGTTTGCACATTCTCCCCGTGTCTGCGTGGGATTCCTCCAGGTGCTCTGGTTTCCTCCCTCAGTCCAAGGATGTGTAGATCAGGTGGATTGGCCATGGGAAATGCAAGTTTACCAGGGATAGAGTAGTGGGGTCTGGGTGGGGTGCGCTTCGGAGGCTCGGTATGGACTTGATGGCGAGAATGGCCTATTTCCACACAATAGGGATTCTATGATTCTAATTTCCCACTTGTCTCTGAAGCTCTGGGCTTGTTATATACAAGTGACAATTACAGGTTTGCCAAATGTGTCTGAGCTCTGTCAAATCTCCCCCTCACTCGACCCTCTCCCTGTAAGAATAGATCAGAAAGAGTCTCCAGCCCAGTCTGAGTTAGATTGTAGCAATAACAGTATTTCTATTTCGGAATATATCATTCCTGGGCCAATGATTATTAGAATAATACCAACATGTGGGGTGATGAGAAAAGGCAGAAGAATGTGGTTAGGTCATGATCTGATCTGGAGCACCATTGCAGACAGAATGGGCTAAATCGGCTCCTTCAGCTCTCCCACGGTTCTGTTTTTGTTACAGAATCAAAAATCTGGGAAAGTTCAGCAGGACCTCATTTCTGATGAAAAGTCATAGACCAAAGCGTTAACTCAGTCTCTTCCTCCATAGATGCTGCCTGACCCGCTGGGCATTTCAATTTGTTTTTCTCCTGTTCTTATTTCAGATTTTCAGCATCCGTCGTAGTTTGTTTTACCATTTTGATCACATTTCACTCAAAGGTTGCTCCTGTTGCTGCGAGGATTGATTTAAAGTAGCCCATCAGTGACTCTGTGGGATGAGTGATGATCAATAGGTTTGTCTTTATCTCCATTCCTCAACTTATATCTTTTCCGTTTTTACCCCCACCTTCCACACAGCTGACGATGCACAGCAGGAAGGAACACAAGATGCATCGGCTGGAGGTAAATCCAAGGGATTTGTACTGGGCAGCAGTGGGAGGAGGGATGGTGCTGGACAGAAATAACATTGAGCGGAAAAGTGAGAAGGGTGGGAAAGAAGCTGGATAGGGGTAGGGACGGGACTGGGAGGGGTGAAGATGGGAAGAGTCGTAACAGGAAATGAAGAGCTGGGAGTGGGAGGAGCAAGAATGGGGAGGATGGGAGGGTGGTGAAATAGGAAGTGGTCCAACAGAATGCGACCAGGAGAGGGAGAGATGGGAGAGACAGGAATAGGAGTGCGAGGGGCAGGGAAGGGGAGGATGGGAATGAGAGATGGAAGGATGGGAGAGGGAAGGATGGGGGAAATTATGTTTGGAAAGAAAGTGGAAGGAATTGGAGAGGAAGGGACAGAAATGAGAGTGGGAAGGAGTTAATGGGAGAGTAGAGTGGGAAGGGTGGGGAAATAGGGAAGATGGGATTCGGAAAAGAAGTGGGATAGAATTGGATAGTCAGGTATGGGAGAGAGCGATGGGAATGGGAGACTGAGCACAGTGGGAAGGTCAGTATGGGATGGATTAGAATGGAAAATGAAGGGGAAGGTATGGGAGGGAGTGGGAGAGGTGGGAATGGTAGTGGAAGGGATTTTGGAAGAGGAATAAGGCAGATAAGAAAAGGAAGGGGTAGGAATAGGTATAGAGGAAGGGGATGGGGTATTGAGGGGACAGGAATGAGTGAGAGGGGTACAGGAGACAAGTGGGTTGGAACACTGGAAGTAAAAGAGGGGGCAATTGGCAATGGGAGGAATACTGGAAGTGTGAGTAGGTCAGGGAGGAGATATAAAAATGAAGGGGCACAGAATAGATTAAAGGTGGCACTGGGGCATATAATTGAGAATGACCTAGCTTTGTTCTGACCGATGGCTCTGGAACTTTGGAGAACATTGTAAAATGGCTTCATTCAGGGCTAAAGTCAAGAGAGTAGCAATTGTAAAACTTAATCCTGAGAATGTGGAGCAAGGATCAGTTGATGTTCCCCAGTTCCCCAATCATTACACTTCATCCAAGCACCTCCCAATCCAACCCCTACAACCATTCTGGGTTACCAACTCCTTTGAATGACTCCCCCTCCTCTCTCCACACCCTGTCGCAGAGGCTTCTTGAGGGCTCGAGTCTTGAATTGTAAATTTAAGTTTGTCCTGGCTGGGCTGACCTACTGCCTGGGCGGACACAGGAATTCTTCCCTCTGCCGGATTTAGGTTAAGGAGTAACATCCTGGGGACCTCAGAAAGAGGCCAAGGTTGACGATCCCTCTGTAAAGCACTGAATTGGTTAGGATTGTACTCACGAGAGTTTAGAAAAATGAGTGGAAGTCTCATAGAAACTTATAAAATTCTAACAGGATTAGGCAGAATAAGTGCAGGAAGGATGTTCCCAGTGGCCAGAGAGTCCAGAACCAGAGGGGTTTAGTTTAAGGTTTTGGGAAGGCCTTTTAGGACTGAGATGAGCAGAAATTCCTTCACCCAGAGAGTGGTGAGTCCGTGGAATTCTCTATCACAAAAAACAGTTGAGCTCAAAACATTGAAAGTTTTCAGGAAGGAGATAGATAATGTTCTTAGGGCTAAAGGGATGAAGAGCTATAAGGGGAAAGCAGGAACAGGGGACTGAGTTGGATGATCTGCTGTGATCATTTTGGAAGATGGACCAGACTCAAAGGGCCAAATGACCTTCTCCTGCTCCTGTTTTCTATGTTACTCTGAGTCAAACTTGCTCAAAACAGGATCTTAGTGGTTAATCCTTAATTCTAGGAGATTGCAGGATTGTCCTGGTGGATTGGCAGTTTCTTGGTGCACACAATTTAGCCTGATATATTGCTGTAAAGGAGTAGGGAATGAGGCACTGCTATGTGGAATGTGAGCTCATTCAACGTCTTTTCCTCTATAAGGAATCATAAAGTAAACCTAAATCAGGATGGAATCCAGAACTAAAATCTTAGTTCAGCCTGAATGGCTGCCAAAATACTTTTTTTTCTCTCTTCTGTTTTGGAAAGGCAAGAATTAGTTTCATTCTGTTATGATGAGGTCATAGAGGTGCACAATAATAAACCTGAGAGAAGTTCCCTGGCGTCTGCAACCCTTTCTTTCAGTACTGAAGGATGTAATGTGATTGAGGCTTATAAGGGGTTACATTTCACACTAGGCCTCAACTTGAGAACGCTGTGTATGTGACTTAGGACACCAGCAGAGAGCAAAAGAGACCAATTCTCCTCTATATTTGTGTGAGGAACCAAACTGACACAAAAAAAGTGCAGAGGAAATGAATAATAGGAATATGAGTTGGAGAGATAGGTTTTAATAAATATGTAGACAAGCTTCTGAGGTATGCAATGAAGTAAGTGTCACCTTGGTAGTCATATCATTGAGACTCCGTTAGAAAGTTAGACCGAGAGCAGCAGAGGGCTGAGGGTTCTACTGCACATTCCTCTTGAATCCAAGTAGGTCAAAAATAGATTTGTGGTACGTTACCCTAACCCTTTCTTAACATTTACCCAGGAAAGGGGCAGTGAATGGAAAGGTGGGATTGATAAGGTAAAACAAAAGTAGATCTTATTATTGAAGCAACAGAGCTAGCTGGGGTAAGAAAGGAGTATTTTTAAAAATGTATCCTCTTATGTTATGAGGATCACTGGCTGGGCCATCATTTGTTGCCCATTCCTGAATGCCCTGGAGAAGTTGAAGCACTGAAATCCTTTGTGTGTAGGTATACCACAATCACACTAGGAAGGAAGCTCCAAGACTTTGACCTCGTGACAGTGAAGGAACAGTACCCAGTCCTTAAGTTTGTCACTTCCTCAAAAACTCAATCACAACTTCCCCCTCACATTGCCATGCTGCCTATCGCTAATAAGTCCATAACTTTCCAAATTATACAATCCCTATAGTGCGGAAGCAGGCCATTCAGCCCATCAAGTCCACACTGACCCTCCAAAGAGCATCCCAATCTGACCCACACCATCCTTGTAACCCTGCAATTACCATGGCTAATCCACCGATCCTGCACATCTTTGGCGTGTGGGAGGAAACCGGAGCACCTGGAGGAAACCCACGCAGACATGGGGAGAATGTGCAAACTCCACACATACACAATCGCCTGAGGGTGGAATCAAACCTGGGTCCCTGCTGCTATGATGCAGCAGTGCTAACCACTGAGTCACCGTGAGTAAATTCTGGCCCTAAGAATCTTCTCCAAAAATTCCCTACAACTGACATAAGGATCACCAGTCTGTAAATTCCAGGATAATCTCTTTGCCCTTAAACAAAGGAATAACATTGGCTATTCTCCAGTCCTTTGGAACTTCTCTTATGACTAAAGATACATGGATTTCATGCAAGGCCCCCTAATTTTCTCCTTCGCCTCCCTCCGTATTTTAAGATAGATCCCATCAGCTCCTGATGGCTTGTCTACCTCAATGTTTTTCAAACCCCTTTTTATATTGATTTGCTTTAGAATCAACATACTTCTTTCTAGACTAGTGTTAGTGTGTGTGTGTTGGTGGATGAGAGTACGTTGTGTGTGTTAATGTGGTGGGTTTGACTGTGAGCAGTTGTGTATTGATGTGAGTCGGCGATTGTGAGTGGGTGTGTGTGTTGATCTGCATGAGTCGATGTGATTGTAAGTGGGTGGTCTATACTTGTGAGTGTGGGTGGAAATGACTGGGTGTTTGTTGGTGTCAGTCTGCGTTGGTGTGTGTGTGGGTGTGGGTAGGAGTTGGTGTGGCTGTATTAGTATGGGTGTGGGTTTCTGAGTGGGTTGGTGAAATCTCTTACTATTTTACATATCGCAAATAAGCATACAGAATAGGAGCAAGAATGGACCATTCAGCCCCTCAAATCTGCTCTGCCATTCAAGTGGGTGGGTGTGAGTGTGGATAGGTGTGAATGTGAATGAGCATGTTGGTACAAGTGTGAGTGGGTGTGTGTTGATGTGAGTATGGGTGGGTATGTTAATGTGGGTGCTTGTGAATGTGAGCAGGTGTGTGTTGGTGTGCCTGGTTGTGGGTAGGTGTGTGCTAGTGTGAGTGTTGGTGGGTGTGAGTGGGCATGTGTTGGTTTGGGTAGGTGTGCTTGTGCATAGGATGTGTGTTGGTGTGAGTGTGGGTGAGTGATTTAGTGTGAATACAGATGGGTGGTGTTGGTGTGTGTGAGTGTGGATATGAGTTGATGAGTGTTGGTGTGAGTGAGTGTGTGTTGATGTGGGTGTATGTGTGTTTGTGTGTGTGTATTGGTTTAGATGGTTTTGGTGTGTGTGTCTGTTGGAGTTAATGTATGTGTGTGAATTATGCTGACGAATAGAAGTGTGTTGGTGTGTGTGTGGGTGGGGTGTGGGTATGTGTTGGTGTGGCTGTATTAGTATGGGTATGGGTCTGTGTGTGGGTGTCTGAGTGAGTTGGTGAAATCTCTTACTATTTTACATATCGCAAATAAGCATACAGAATAGGAGCAAGAATGGACCATTCAGCCCCTCAAATCTGCTCTGCCATTTAATCAGGACATTACTGTCATTGAACCTACAGCACAGAAAAAGACTTTTCAGCCCATTGAGTCTGTGCCAGTCAAAAACAACCACCTCATCCCAATTTTCAGCATTTGGCCCATTTCCGCTTTAATGCCCTGGCCTTGCAAGTGCACAGCTAAATACTATTGATATGGTATGAGGCTTTCTGCCTCGACCACCCTTACAGGCAGTGAAACTGATTGTGGTTCCAATTCCACATTCTTATCTAACCCCTGATATCCCTTCATTCCCCTGCCTCACAAGAATAACTAACTCTCCCTTAAAAATATTCAATGACCCCACTTCCATTGGCTCCAAGGTCATACAACTCTCTGAGAGAAAAGGGTGACTGTTCACTTTAAAACAGTGCCCCAAGTTCTGGACTGACCCACACGAGGAAACAATCGTTCTATGTCCACCTTGTTAAGACCATTCAGGATCTTATATATTTCAATCAAGTCACCCCTTGTCCTTCAAAACTCCAGTGAAAAGAATCTCAGACTGTCCAACTGTTACTCATTAGACAATCTACTTGTTCTAGGCGTCCAGTCATCCTCATGCTGTCTCCTTGGTGATATCATTCAAAAATAGAGTATTGCTTTCTGCATGTGCTCTAATAATATTTGGCTCTATCTCAGCCCAACCTTCACATCTTTTAATCCCTCTACTCCCTCCAACCAAGGGGAGGCCATCAGTTAAAGCAAAGCTCTGTGGCTAGCAATGAACTGGAAGAGTGAAACAGGAGGTGATTAAGTGGGTGAAAGCAGCTGGTGCTTACTGAAGGAGCTCCTTTCTTGTAGGCTTGCTGTGACTCGGAGATTGTGCATGTGCTCAGCTGGTTAAATTAGTAGCTGATGCTGAACTGGGAGGAGGCAGTGGAATTACAAGCAGAGTCTCTGAAATGGCAGTGAAGTGGATAAAAAAAAGCAGGACAGGCTAATCAAATACAGATGGAATTTTATGTTCTAAACGCTGCACATCAGACAGCCAAATTGACAACATGTGAATTCAGGAGTAGAGCAAAAATTGAGAAGCTGAAAGAGAACTTGGAAGAGAATTCCACATACTTATAACCCTCTGAGAGAAAGACAATCCTCCTTGTCTCTGTCTTAAATGGAGAACCCCTTCTTTTTAAACTGTGCTCAACCTTCCCAGATTCTGCCAAGAGGGGAATCATCTTCACTTTGTGCAAATCATACATGTTTCAATGAAATCACCTTGCATTCTTCTGAGCTCCAATCAGAATAGGCCTAACCTGCTCAACCTGTCTTCATAAGATGAACCCATCATCCCAGGAATCAATCGAGTGAATCTTCTAGATTAGAGTGGTGCTGGAAAAGCACAGGATGTCAGGCAGCATCCGAGGAGCTGGAAAATCAACGTTTCGGGCAAAAGCCCTTCATCGATTTTCCTGCTGCTTGGATGCTGCCTGACCTGCTGTGCTTTTCCAGTGCCACTCTAATCTAGACTCTGATTTCCAGCATCTGCAGTCCTCACTTTTGCCAAGTGAATCTTCTTCAACCATTTAATGAAAGTGCATCCGCATCCCTACTAAAGTAAAGATACCAAAACTGCACACAGTATTTTAGGCATGGCTGCATGCTGTGCAGCTGCAGCAAGACCATCCTCCTGTCAGACCCCATTCCCCCTTGTGTTAAAGGCAAACATTGCATTGGTGTTACCAACCACATGCTGCCTGCACATACTGACTTCCTGCGATTCACGTACAACAGCAATAAATTATATTCTACCTTTCTATTCTTCCGGACTCAATCTGCAGCCTTACAGTTTCCCACAGCATACTCCACTTGTCAATATTTGTGGCCCACCTATTTGTCTCCCTTTATACCCTCCTCACAATGTTCTCCCCTTTATACCCTCCTCACAATATTCACCCCTTTATACCCTCCTCACAATGTTCTCTCCTTTATACCCTCCTCACAATATTCTCTCCTTTATGCCCTCCTCACAATGTTCTCCCCTTTATACCCTCCTCACAATGTTCTCTCCTTTATACCCTCCTCACAGTGTTCTCTCCTTTATGCCCACCTCACAATGTTCTCCCCTTTATGCCCTCCTCACAATGTTCTCCCCTTTATACCCTCCTCACAATGTTCTCCCCTTTATGCCCTCCTCACAATGTTCTCCCCTTTATACCCTCCTCACAATGTTCTCTCCTTTATGCCCTCCTCACAATGTTCTCTCCTTTATACCCCCCTCACAATGTTCTCCCCTTTATACCCTCCTCACAATGTTCTCCCCTTTATGCCCTCCTCACAATGTTCTCCCCTTTATACCCTCCTCACAATGTTCTCTCCTTTATACCCTCCTCACAGTGTTCTCTCCTTTATGCCCACCTCACAATGTTCTCCCCTTTATGCCCTCCTCACAATGTTCTCCCCTTTATACCCTCCTCACAATGTTCTCCCCTTTATGCCCACCTCACAATGTTCTCCCCTTTATACCCTCCTCACAATGTTCTCCCCTTTATGCCCTCCTCACAATGTTCTCCCCTTTATACCCTCCTCACAATGTTCTCTCCTTTATGCCCTCCTCACAATGTTCTCCCCTTTATGCCATCCTCACAATGTTCTCCCCTTTATACCCTCCTCACAATGTTCTCCCCTTTATACCCTCCTCACAATGTTCTCTCCTTTATGCCCTCCTCACAATGTTCCCCCCTTTATACCCTCCTCACAATATTCTCTCCTTTATCCCCTCCTCACAATGTTCCCCCCTTTATACCCTCCTCACAATTTTCTCCCCTTTATACCCTCCTCACAATGTTCTCTCCTTTATGCCCTCCTCACAATGTTCCCCCCTTTCTACCCTCCTCACAATGTTCTCTCCTTTATACCCTCCTCACAATGTTCTCCCCCTTTATACCCTCCTCACAATGTTCTCCCCTTTATACCCTCCTCACAATGTTCTCCCCTTTATACCCTCCTCACAATGTTCTCCCCTTTATGCCCTCCTCACAATGTTCTCCCCTTTATACCCTCCTCACAATGTTCTCCCCTTTATGCCCTCCTCACAATGTTCTCCCCTTTATACCCTCCTCACAATGTTCTCCCCTTTATACCCTCCTCACAATGTTCTCCCCTGTATACCCTCCTCACAATGTTCTCCCCTGTATACCCTCCTCACAATGTTCTCTCCTTTATGCCCACCTCACAATGTTCTCTCCTTTATACCCTCCTCACAATGTTCTCTCCTTTATACCCTCCTCACAATGTTCTCCCCTTTATACCCTCCTCACAATGTTCTCTCCTTTATACCCCCCTCACAATGTTCTCCCCTTTATGCCCTCCTCACAATGTTCTCCCCTTTATGCCCTCCTCACAATGTTCTCCCCTTTATGCCCACCTCACAATGTTCTCTCCTTTATACCCTCCTCACAATGTTCTCTCCTTTATGCCCTCCTCACAATGTTCTCCCCTTTATACCCTCCTCACAATGTTCTCCCCTTTATACCCTCCTCACAATGTTCTCCCCTTTATACCCTCCTCACAATGTTCTCCCCTTTATGCCCACCTCACAATGTTCTCTCCTTTATACCCTCCTCACAATGTTCTCTCCTTTATGCCCACCTCACAATGTTCTCTCCTTTATACCCTCCTCACAATGTTCTCTCCTTTATACCCTCCTCACAATGTTCTCTCCTTTATACCCTCCTCACAATGTTCTCTCCTTTATGCCCTCCTCACAATGTTCTCCCCTTTATGCCCTCCTCACATTGTTCTCCCCTTTATACCCTCCTCACAATGTTCTCTCCTTTATACCCTCCTCACAATGTTCTCTCCTTTATACCCTCCTCACAATGTTCTCCCCTTTATGCCCTCCTCACAATGTTCTCCCCTTTATACCCTCCTCACAATGTTCTCCCCTTTATACCCTCCTCACAATGTTCTCTCCTTTATACCCTCCTCACAATGTTCTCCCCTTTATACCCTCCTCACAATGTTCTCCCCTTTATACCCTCCTCACAATGTTCTCCCCTTTATACCCTCCTCACAATGTTCTCTCCTTTATACCCTCCTCACAATGTTCTCCCCTTTATACCCTCCTCACAATGTTCTCCCCTTTATGCCCTCCTCACAATGTTCTCCCCTTTATACCCTCCTCACAATGTTCTCTCCTTTATACCCTCCTCACAATGTTCTCCCCTTTATACCCTCCTCACAATGTTCTCCCCTTTATACCCTCCTCACAATGTTCTCCCCTTTATACCCTCCTCACAATGTTCTCCCCTTTATACCCACCTCACAATGTTCTCCCCTTTATGCCCACCTGACAATGTTCTCTCCTTTATACCCTCCTCACAATGTTCTCTCCTTTATGCCCTCCTCACAATGTTCTCCCCTTTATAGCCTCCTCACAATGTTCTCTCCTTTATGCCCTACTCACAATGTTCTCCCCTTTATGCCCTCCTCACAATGTTCTCTCCTTTATGCCCTCCTCACAATGTTCTCCCCTTTATACCCTCCTCACAATGTTCTCCCCTTTATGCCCACCTCACAATGTTCTCTCGTTTATACCCTCCTCACAATGTTCTCTCCTTTATGCCCTACTCACAATGTTCTCCCCTTTATGCCCTCCTCACAATGTTCTCCCCTTTATACCCTCCTCACAATGTTCTCCCCTTTATGCCCACCTCACAATGTTCTCTCCTTTATACCCTCCTCACAATGTTCTCTCCTTTATACCCACCTCACAATGTTCTCCCCTTTATACCCTCCTCACAATGTTCTCCCCTTTATGCCCTCCTCACAATGTTCTCCCCTTTATGCCCTCCTCACAATGTTCTCTCCTTTATACCCTCCTCACAATGTTCTCTCCTTTATGCCCTACTCACAATATTCTCCCCCTTTATACCCTCCTCACAATGTTCTCCCCTTTATACCCTCCTCACAATGTTCTCTCCTTTATACCCTCCTCACAATGTTCTCTCCTTTATGCCCTACTCACAATATTCTCCCCCTTATGCCCTCCTCACAATATTCTCCCCCTTTATACCCTCCTCACAATGTTCTCCCCTTTATACCCTCCTCACAATGTTCTCCCCCTTATGCCCTCCTCACAATATTCTCCCCCTTTATACCCTCCTCACAATGTTCTCCCCTTTATACCCTCCTCACAATGTTCTCCCCTTTATACCCTCCTCACAATGTTCTCCCCTTTATACCCTCCTCACAATGTTCTCTCCTTTATACCCTCCTCACAATGTTCTCTCCTTTATGCCCACCTCACAATGTTCTATCCTTTATACCCTCCACACAATGTTCTCCCCTTTATACCCTCCTCACAATGTTCTCTCCTTTATACCCTCCTCACAATGTTCTCCCCTTTATACCCTACTCACAATGTTCTCCCCTTTATACCCTCCTCACAATGTTCTCTCCTTTATACCCTCCTCACAGTGTTCTCCCCTTTATACCCTCCTCACGATGTTCTCTCCTTTATACCCTCCTCACAATGTTCTCCCCTTTATACCCTCCTCACAAAGTTCTCCCCTTTATACCCTCCTCACAATGGTCTCTCCTTTATACCCTCCCCACAATATTCTCCCCCTTTATACCCTCCTCACAATGTTCTCCCCTTTATGCCCACCTCACAATGTTCTCTCCTTTATACCCTCCTCACAATGTTCTCTCCTTTATACCCTCCTCACAATGTTCTCCCCTTTATACCCTCCTCACAATGTTCTCTCCTTTATACCCTCCTCACAATGTTCTCTCCTTTATACCCTCCTCATAATGTTCTCCCCTGTATACCCTCCTCACAATGTTCTCCCCTTTATACCCTCCTCACAATGTTCTCCCCTTTATACCCTCCTCACAATGTTCTCTCCTTTATACCCTCCTCACAATGTTCTCCCCTTTATGCCCTCCTCACATTGTTCTCCCCTTTATACCCTCCTCACAATGTTCTCTCCTTTATACCCTCCTCACAATGTTCTCTCCTTTATACCCTCCTCACAATGTTCTCCCCTTTATGCCCTCCTCACAATGTTCTCCCCTTTATACCCTCCTCACAATGTTCTCCCCTTTATACCCTCCTCACAATGTTCTCTCCTTTATACCCTCCTCACAATGTTCTCCCCTTTATACCCTCCTCACAATGTTCTCCCCTTTATACCCTCCTCACAATGTTCTCCCCTTTATACCCTCCTCACAATGTTCTCTCCTTTATACCCTCCTCACAATGTTCTCCCCTTTATACCCTCCTCACAATGTTCTCCCCTTTATGCCCTCCTCACAATGTTCTCCCCTTTATACCCTCCTCACAATGTTCTCTCCTTTATACCCTCCTCACAATGTTCTCCCCTTTATACCCTCCTCACAATGTTCTCCCCTTTATACCCTCCTCACAATGTTCTCCCCTTTATACCCTCCTCACAATGTTCTCCCCTTTATACCCACCTCACAATGTTCTCCCCTTTATGCCCACCTGACAATGTTCTCTCCTTTATACCCTCCTCACAATGTTCTCTCCTTTATGCCCTCCTCACAATGTTCTCCCCTTTATAGCCTCCTCACAATGTTCTCTCCTTTATGCCCTACTCACAATGTTCTCCCCTTTATGCCCTCCTCACAATGTTCTCTCCTTTATGCCCTCCTCACAATGTTCTCCCCTTTATACCCTCCTCACAATGTTCTCCCCTTTATGCCCACCTCACAATGTTCTCTCGTTTATACCCTCCTCACAATGTTCTCTCCTTTATGCCCTACTCACAATGTTCTCCCCTTTATGCCCTCCTCACAATGTTCTCCCCTTTATACCCTCCTCACAATGTTCTCCCCTTTATGCCCACCTCACAATGTTCTCTCCTTTATACCCTCCTCACAATGTTCTCTCCTTTATACCCACCTCACAATGTTCTCCCCTTTATACCCTCCTCACAATGTTCTCCCCTTTATGCCCTCCTCACAATGTTCTCCCCTTTATGCCCTCCTCACAATGTTCTCTCCTTTATACCCTCCTCACAATGTTCTCTCCTTTATGCCCTACTCACAATATTCTCCCCCTTTATACCCTCCTCACAATGTTCTCCCCTTTATACCCTCCTCACAATGTTCTCTCCTTTATACCCTCCTCACAATGTTCTCTCCTTTATGCCCTACTCACAATATTCTCCCCCTTATGCCCTCCTCACAATATTCTCCCCCTTTATACCCTCCTCACAATGTTCTCCCCTTTATACCCTCCTCACAATGTTCTCCCCCTTATGCCCTCCTCACAATATTCTCCCCCTTTATACCCTCCTCACAATGTTCTCCCCTTTATACCCTCCTCACAATGTTCTCCCCTTTATACCCTCCTCACAATGTTCTCCCCTTTATACCCTCCTCACAATGTTCTCTCCTTTATACCCTCCTCACAATGTTCTCTCCTTTATGCCCACCTCACAATGTTCTATCCTTTATACCCTCCACACAATGTTCTCCCCTTTATACCCTCCTCACAATGTTCTCTCCTTTATACCCTCCTCACAATGTTCTCCCCTTTATACCCTACTCACAATGTTCTCCCCTTTATACCCTCCTCACAATGTTCTCTCCTTTATACCCTCCTCACAGTGTTCTCCCCTTTATACCCTCCTCACGATGTTCTCTCCTTTATACCCTCCTCACAATGTTCTCCCCTTTATACCCTCCTCACAAAGTTCTCCCCTTTATACCCTCCTCACAATGGTCTCTCCTTTATACCCTCCCCACAATATTCTCCCCCTTTATACCCTCCTCACAATGTTCTCCCCTTTATGCCCACCTCACAATGTTCTCTCCTTTATACCCTCCTCACAATGTTCTCTCCTTTATACCCTCCTCACAATGTTCTCCCCTTTATACCCTCCTCACAATGTTCTCTCCTTTATACCCTCCTCACAATGTTCTCTCCTTTATGCCCTCCTCACAATATTCTCCCCCTTTATACCCCCCTCACAATGTTCTCTCCTTTATGCCCTCCTCACAATGTTCTCCCCTTTATGCCCACCTCACAATGTTCTCTCCTTTATACCCTCCTCACAATGTTCTCTCCTTTATACCCTCCTCATAATGTTCTCCCCTTTATACCCTCCTCACAATGTTCTCTCCTTTATACCCTCCTCACAATGTTCTCCCCTTTATACCCTCCTCACAATATTCTCTCCTTTATGCCCTCCTCACAATGTTCTCTCCTTTATACCCCCCTCACAATGTTCTCCCCTTTATACCCTCCTCACAATGTTCTCTCCTTTATACTCTCCTCACAGTGTTCTCTCCTTTATGCCCTCCTCACAATGTTCTCTCCTTTATGCCCTCCTCACAATGTTCTCCCCTTTATACCCTCCTCACAATGTTCTCTCCTTTATACTCTCCTCACAGTGTTCTCTCCTTTATGCCCTCCTCACAATGTTCTCTCCTTTATGCCCTCCTCACAATGTTCTCTCCTTTATGCCCTCCTCGCAATGTTCTCTCCTTTATGCCCTCCTCACAATGTTCCCCCCTTTATACCCTCCTCACAATGTTCTCCCCTTTATACCCTCCTCACAATGTTCTCTCCTTTATGCCCTCCTCACAATGTTCCCCCCTTTATACCCTCCACACAATGTTCTCCCCTTATGCCCTCCTCACAATGTTCTCCCCTTTATGCCCTCCACACAATGTTCTCCCCTTTATACCCTCCTCACAATGTTCTCTCCTTTATACTCTCCTCACAGTGTTCTCTCCTTTATGCCCTCCTCACAATGTTCTCTCCTTTATGCCCTCCACACAATGTTCTCCCCTTTATACCCTCCACACAATATTCTCCCCTTTATACCCTCCACACAATGTTCTCCCCTTTATACCCTCCTCACAATGTTCTCTCCTTTATACCCTCCTCACAATGTTCTCCCCTTTATACCCTCCTCACAATGTTCTCTCCTTTATGCCCTCCACACAATGTTCTCTCCTTTATACCCTCCTCACAATGTTCTCTCCTTTATGCCCTCCTCACAATGTTCTCCCCTTTATACCCTCCTCACAATGTTCTCTCCTTTATACCCTCCTCACAATGTTCTCCCCTTTATACCCTCCTCACAATGTTCTCTCCTTTATGCCCTCCACACAATGTTCTCTCCTTTATACCCTCCTCACAATGTTCTCTCCTTTATACCCTCCTCACAATGTTCTCTCCTTTATGCCCTCCTCACAATGTTCTCTCCTTTATGCCCTCCTCACAATGTTCTCCCCTTTATGCCCTCCTCACAATGTTCTCTCCTTTATGCCCTCCTCACAATGTTCTCTCCTTTATGCCCTCCTCACAATGTTCTCTCCTTTATGCCCTCCACACAATGTTCTCTCCTTTATACCCTCCTCACAATGTTCTCTCCTTTATACCCTCCTCACAATGTTCTCTCCTTTATACTCTCCTCACAATGTTCTCCCCTTTATACCCTCCTCACAGTGTTCTCTCCTTTATGCCCTCCTCACAATGTTCTCTCCTTTATGCCCTCCTCGCAATGTTCTCTCCTTTATGCCCTCCTCACAATGTTCCCCCCTTTATACCCTCCACACAATGTTCTCTCCTTTATACCCTCCACACAATATTCTCCCCTTTATACCCTCCACACAATGTTCTCTCCTTTATACCCTCCTCACAATGTTCTCTCCTTTATACCCTCCTCACAATGCTCTCCCCTTTATACCCTCCTCACAATGTTCTCCCCTTTATACCCTCCTCACGATGTTCTCCCCTTTATACCCTCCTCACAATGTTCTCTCCTTTATACTCTCCTCACAGTGTTCTCTCCTTTATGCCCTCCTCACAATGTTCTCTCCTTTATACCCTCCTCACAATGCTCTCCCCTTTATACCCTCCTCACAATGTTCTCCCCTTTATGCCCTCCTCACAATGTTCTCTCCTTTATACTCTCCTCACAATGTTCTCCCCTTTATGCCCTCCTCACAATGTTCTCTCCTTTATACCCTCCTCACAATGTTCTCTCCTTTATACCCTCCTCACAATGTTCTCCCCTTTATACCCTCGTCACCATGTTCTCCCCTTTATACCCTCCACACAATTTTCTCCCCTTTATACCCTCCTCACAATGTTCTCCCCTTTATACCCTCCCCACAATATTCTCCCCCTTTATACCCTCCTCACAATGTTCTCCCCTTTATACCCTCCTCACAATGTTCTCTCCTTTATGCCCTCCCCACAATATTCTCCCCCTTTATACCCTCCTCACAATGTTCTCCCCTTTATGCCCTCCTCACAATGTTCTCCCCTTTATACCCTCCTCACGATGTTCTCCCCTTTATTCCCTCCTCACAATGTTCTCTCCTTTATACCCTCCTCACAATGTTCTCCCCTTTATGCCCACCTCACAATGCTCCCCCCTTTATACCCTCCTCACAATGTTCTCCCCTTTATTCCCTCCTCACAATGTTCTCTCCTTTATACCCTC
Source organism: Chiloscyllium plagiosum (assembly GCF_037043375.1). NCBI lineage: Eukaryota > Metazoa > Chordata > Chondrichthyes > Orectolobiformes > Hemiscylliidae > Chiloscyllium > Chiloscyllium plagiosum. The sequence continues at coordinate 35,906,876 of NW_028270183.1, forward strand.
CTCACAATGTTCTCTCCTTTATACCCTCCTCACAATGTTCTCCCCTTTATGCCCACCTCACAATGCTCCCCCCTTTATACCCTCCTCACAATGTTCTCCCCTTTATTCCCTCCTCACAGTGTTCTCTCCTTTATGCCCTCCTCACAATGTTCTCTCCTTTATACCCTCCTCACGATGTTCTCCCCTTTATTCCCTCCTCACAATGTTCCCCCCTTTATACCCTCCTCACAATGTTCTCTCCTTTATTCCCTCCTCACAATGTTCTCTCCTTTATACCCTCCTCACAATGTTCTCTCCTTTATACCCTCCTCACAATGCTCTCCCCTTTATACCCTCCTCACAATGTTCTCCCCTTTATACCCTCCTCACAATGTTCTCCCCTGTATACCCTCCTCACAATGTTCTCTCCTTTATACCCTCCTCACAATGTTCTCCCCTTTATACCCTCCTCACAATGTTCTCCCCTTTATACCCTCCTCACAATGTTCTCCCCTGTATACCCTCCTCACAATGTTCACCCCTTTATGCCCTCCTCACAATGTTCTCTCCTTTATACCCTCCTCACAATGTTCTCTCCTTTATACCCTCCTCACAATGTTCTCCCCTTTATACCCTCCACACAATGTTCTCCCCTTTATACCCTCCACACAATATTCTCCCCCTTTATACCCTCCTCACAATGTTCTCCCCTTTATGCCCACCTCACAATATTCTCCCCCTTTATACTCTCCTCACAATGTTCTCTCCTTTATGCCCTCCCCACAATATTCTCCCCCTTTATACCCTCCTCACAATGTTCTCCCCTTTATGCCCTCCTCACAATGTTCTCCCCTTTATACCCTCCTCACGATGTTCTCCCCTTTATTCCCTCCTCACAATGTTCTCTCCTTTATGCCCTCCTCACAATGTTCTCTCCTTTATACCCTCCTCACAATGTTCTCCCCTTTATACCCTCCTCACAATGTTCTCCCCTGTATACCCTCCTCACAATGTTCACCCCTTTATGCCCTCCTCACAATGTTCTCTCCTTTATACCCTCCACACAATGTTCTCCCCTTTATACCCTCCACACAATGTTCTCCCCTTTATACCCTCCTCACAATGTTCTCCCCTGTATACCCTCCTCACAATGTTCACCCCTTTATGCCCTCCTCACGATGTTCTCTCCTTTATACCCTCCACACAATGTTCTCCCCTTTATACCCTCCACACAATGTTCTCCCCTTATGCCCACCTCACAATGTTCTCTCCTTTATACCCTCCACACAATGTTCTCCCCTTTATGCCCTCCTCACAATGTTCTCTCCTACCTGTTCTGCAGCACCAACAATTGTGTCTTGAATAAATGTAAGAACCTATCTGCCACTACCTTCTGTTAGAGAATTGCATATTTTAATTCCTCACTGGCCACAGAGGAACTGCCAGACGACCAAAGAATGGCTCATGTGGTTCCACTTCTTAAGACGGATAGTAGAGATGAACCAGAACATTACAGACTGGTAAGTCTCACATTAGTAGAAGGAAAACTGTTGGAGAAAAGGAGCAAATTAATACCCACTTGGAAAAGCGTGTGTTAATTAGGAATGGCCAGCATGGCTTTATCAGAAGGAGATCATGCCTAACAAATTTGTTAGAATTTTTTGAAAATACAATGAAGTGTGCAGATGAGAGAAGTTCCGTTGATGTAATTAATATGGATTTTTAACAAAGTTGTTGACAAGATCCAACAAGGGAGACTGATAGAGAAAATTATATCTCATATAATTGAGGGAAGGTTGGTGAGATGGATCAGAAACTGGCTTAGTAATAGGATACAAAGGTAGTGCTGGAAGGCTGTTGTGAAGCAGTTGTAAAATCCATATTCAAAACCCATTTCCTATTACTCATTCCCCAAAATCCCCCTGTAAGAGTGAATGCTTCAAATATTTACAAAAGGCAATCTGTTCCTTTTCAGCAAAAAAGTCACAATGTGTTTTCTCATTTCTGCGTCTCCTTTCAGGACTTGCCAAAGGGACAGCAGGAGCACCACAAGGCAATTTCTCGAAAATTATTGCCTACATTCTCCTGGGACTCTTTGTTCTGCTGATCATAATATTTGTCGTTGGACTTCTGAAATGTAAGTTTCTGAACATGTGTGACATCTGCAAAGGCGAGCAAACCTAGATAGAGTATCGCAAAACTGTCGAGAAGGAATTGACCGGGGATTGATTTGCACAGCCCGAGGTTGGGGGAGTCACTGTGAGAGTTAGTGGTATGATATGAGGCTGTGGAGAGAGAGATTAAAAATTCTAGACACAATTTTCTCAATCCTTCTACAATATGATACAATGTTCCAAATGTGTTATAGATCTCTATGACTAAACAAAAGTTGTCATTAGTATACCTTTCATTTTATGTCAGGAAACAACATTAATGCAAGCTGTTATGATCTCCATAGAGACCAACAGATTTGTTTACAAGATTTCTGAATTCCCAGTGACTGAGTGAAAGGATCAGGATTTCACATTTATAGTAACAAATAAACCAAAAAGCAATGTCAATCATTTGTCAGTCATCTTATATTCTATAGAACATTCTTTAGTTGGCTTTTAGCAGGACCGAAGATCTTCCGTACAATTATACTTCACTCTGTCCCTTAAATAAACATTTCACTCTCCCAGCACCAAACCAAAGCTATTTTACACACCTCATGTCTTGTTTCTTTCTTCCTTTCCGAGCCAGGTAAATGTTAATCCTGGATTTGACTTCCATTGTGAGTGTTACAGTGAAAATTCCTTTGTTAGCTAAGGCTTGGGAAATCTTTGAGCCTCCTTTAAATCCTCAGGCTTCAATCTAAGCCTGAGCTCCCAGCCATAGCCTGAGCACTGCTTTAGGTACAGGAAAAGCTGCCTCTATTTCTTCCCTTTCTCTGTCAGACTTCTGCATTTGTATCTATAGGTTTCAGGGATATTGTAGAAAAAACTGGAATCCAATACCACAATTGCTTTCTGTGAACCATTCAACTCTGAATGGTCATCCCCATGGCAATGTCAATGACGTGGACTTGTATCCAGGTAGGAATGTACATAAGCTTCCTCCAAGTCTGTTTTTTCTTGTAATTAAGCAGACACCTCAAATAATTATTTATAAACTCTGACATTATTTGCACCCCCATCGGTTTTGGAAATGAACAAAATGCCCACAGTGGGTACGACTGCTCTCACCATTGTCATTGGGTGTGATCATCTAGCACATTGTTGCCAGTAAGGCAACCTGGGTCCATGTTAATATTCAACAGCTATGTCATCCAAGCTTTTTTGGTGGACAGATATATGATTGTCTTTATTCTTTTATGAATATTCCAATTAAAAACAGGAGAAGGCCATACGGCCCCTTGAGTCTGCTCCATCATTCAATTAGATCGTGGCCACAACTTCACTTTACCACTCACCCTTATAACCTTTGACTCTCTTGATGGTTGAGGATCAATCTTCCTCTGCTTTAAAAATACTCAATGGCACTGCCTCCTCCGCTCTCTAAGGAAGAGAATTCAAAAGATTCACAGTTCTCAAAGGGAGAACTGCAGAAGACATTTTGTTTTTATATAGTGCCCCCTAGTCCCACAAGAGAAAAGTATCCTTTCAGCATTCATCCTATCCAGTCATCTCAGAATCCTGCATGTTTCAACAAGATCGTTTCTTATTCTTCTAAACTCTAGTAGGTACATATAACCACCATTGATTGTCATAAAAATGCATTTCGTTCACTAACAGACTTTAAGGAAGGAAATCTGCAATCCTTACTCAGCCTTGCCTACATATGACTCCATGAATGAACTGAAAGATGTTCTATCTGGTAAATGTTTGCCCACTCACTTAGCTTCTAATCTCTTAGTAGATTCTTTCTGTCCTCTTCACAGCTTATTTCCCCATTTATCTTTGATGTCATCGTCAAATTTAGCAATCATGTATTCAGTCACTAAATCAAATTTGGGAGGTCACATTTCAGCTGGACAGGACATTGGTTAGGCCACTTTTGGAATATTGCGTGTAATTCTGGTCTCCTTCATACCGGAAGGATGTTATGAAACTTGACAGAGTTCAGAAAAGATTTACAAGAATGTTGCCAGGGTTGGAAGGTTTGAGCTATAGGGAGAGGCTGAATAGGCTGAGAGGTGTTTTCCCTGGAACGTCAGAGGCTGAGGGGTGACCTTATAGAGGTTTATAAAATCATGAGGATTATGGATAGGCTAAATAGACAATGTTATTTTCCCTGGATTGAGGTAGTCCAGAACGAGAGGGCATAGGTTTAGGGTGAGAGGGGAGAATTGTAAAAGGGACCTATCGGGCAATTTTTTCACACAAACGATGGTGCATGCATGGAATGAGCTGCCAGAGGAAGTGGTGGAGGCTGGTACAATTACAACATTTTAAAGGCATCTGGATGGGTATATGAATAGGAAGGGCAAATGTGACGAGATTAATTTAGGATATCTGGTCAGCATGGAAGAGTTGGACCGAAGGTTCTGTTTCTGTGTTGTACAGCTCTATGACTCCATAAAGAGAGTGTGATGGAAATGTGTTGCTGGAAAAGCGCAGCAGGTCAGGCAGCATCTAGGGAACAGGAGAATCGACGTTTCGGGCATTAGCCCTTCTTCAGGAATGAGGAAAGTTGGTCCAGCAGGCTAAGATAAAAGATAGGGAGGAGGGACTTGGGGGAGGGGCGTCGGAAATGTGATAGGTGGAAAGAGGTCAAGGTGAGGGTGATAGGTCAGACTGGGGTGGGGGCGGAGAGGTCGGGAAGAAGATTGCAGGTTAGGAAGGCGGTGCTGAATTTGATGGATTTGACTGAGACAGGCTGGGGGGAGGGGAAATGAGGAAACTGGTGAAATCCGAGTTCATTCCTTGTGGTTGGAGGGTTCCTAGGCGGAAGATGAGGCATTCTTCCTCCAACCGTCGTTTTGTTGTGGTCTGACGATGGAGGAGTCCAAAGACCTGCATATCCTTGGTGGAGTGGGAGGGGGAGTTGAAATGTTGAGCTACAGGGTGGTTGGGTTGGTTGGTCCGGGTGTCCCAGAGGTGTTCTCTGAAACGCTCCGCAAGTAGGCGGCCTGTCTCCCCAATATAGAGGAGGCCACATCGGGTGCAAAGGATGCAATAGATGATGTGTGTGGAGGTGCAGGTGAATCTGTGGCGGATCTTCTCTTTCCAATCCTCCCACTTCCTCCAAACAAAAGGAGTAGCCATGGGCACCCGCATGGGCCCCAGCTATGCCTGCCTCTTCGTAGGATATGTGGAACAATCCATCTTCCGCAACTACACTGGCCCCACCCCCCACCTTTTCCTTCGCTACATCGATGACTGTATCGGCGCCGCCTCGTGCTCCCATGAGGAGGTTGAACAGTTCATCCACTTCACCAACACCTTCCACCCCGACCTCAAATTCACCTGGACAGTCTCAGATTCCTCCCTCCCCTTCCTCGACCTTTCTATTTCTATCTCAGGCGACCAAATCAACACGGACATCTACTACAAACCAACCGACTCCCACAGCTACCTGGACTACACCTCCTCCCATCCTGCCCCCTGTAAAAACGCCATCCCATTCTCCCAATTCCTTCGACTCCGCCGCATCTGCTCCCAGGAGGACCAGTTCCAAAAACGCACATCCCAGATGGCCTCCTTCTTCAAGGACCGCAATTTCCCCCCCGACGTGGTTGACGATGCCCTCCACCGCATCTCTTCCACTTCCCGATCCTCCGCCCTTGAATCCCGCCCCTCCAACCGCCACCAGGACAGAACCCCACTGGTCCTCACCTACCACCCCACTAACCTCCATGTACAGCGCATCATCCGCCGCCATTTCCGCCACCTCCAAACAGACCCCACCACCAAGGATATATTTCCCTCCCCTCCCCTATCAGCATTCCGTAAAGACTACTCCCTCCGTGACTCCCTCGTCAGATCCACACCCCCCACCAACCCAACCTCCACTCCCGGCACCTTCCCCTGCAACCGCAGGAGGTACAAGACTTGCGCCCACACCTCCCCCCTCACCTCCCTCCAAGGCCCCAAAGGAAACTTCCATATCCGCCACAGATTCACCTGTACCTCCACACATATCATCTATTGCATCCTTTGCACCCGATGTGGCCTCCTCTATATTGGGGAGACGGGCCGCCTGCTTGCGGAGCGTTTCAGGGAACACCTCTGGGACACCCGGACCAACCAACCCAACCACCCTGTAGCTCAACATTTCAATTCCCCCTCCCACTCCACCAAGGATATGCAGGTCTTTGGACTCCTCCATCGTCAGACCACAACAACACGACGGTTGGAGGAAGAACGCCTCATCTTCCGGCTAGGAACCCTCCAACCACAAGGGATGAACTCGGATTTCACCAGTTTCCTCATTTCCCCTCCCCCCAGCCTGTCTCAGTCAAATCCATCAAATTCAGCACCGCCTTCCTAACCTGCAATCTTCTTCCCGACCTCTCCGCCCCCACCCTAGTCTGACCTATCACCCTCACCTTGACCTCTTTCCACCTATCACATTTCCGACGCCCCTCCCCCAAGTCCCTCCTCCCTATCTTTTATCTTAGCCTGCTGGACCAACTTTCCTCATTCCTGAAGAAGGGCTAATGCCCGAAATGTCGATTCTCCTGTTCCCTAGATGCTGCCTGACCTGCTGCGCTTTTCCAGCAACACATTTCCATCTCTGATCTCCAGCATCTGCAGACCTCACTTTCTCCATAAAGAGAGTGTCTCAACCAAAATAATTTTTAAAATCTCTTAGTGTATTTTTAACAAGATCGGTTAGTCTAATGCCCACAGTGAAAACTTATTTGATCAACTTCATAATTCTGGAAGCTTCCTTTGATTGTACCAAATCTCTTTCTGTCAGTTATTGAGACAGAAAATCCAGCTACACAAATGAAGAACTAGAAATCTGGGGTGAGGGTGAAGAGTGTGAGATTGTTTATATTGAAGAGGAAAAGTTTCAGAAGTTTCAGAGGAGAGTTTATGCAACTATTCCACATGTCTTCATAGACTAAGTTTCAACAAACTCATGCTGAAATCCTGAGGATGAAATAACAAGAATTTGTTAAACTGTATACGTTGTATAACCTGGGCTTGTATTTCCTTCAATATTGAAGATCAGTAGTGCTATCAGCAGCACCTGCTCAGCGATAACTAGTTTATTCACGCTCAGTTTGGGTTCGACTGACCTCATTACGGCCTTGGTTCAAACTAAATTCCAAAGGTGAAGGGAGAGTGATAGCCCTTGACATCAAAGCATTTGACCAAGTGTGGTATCAAGGAGCCAGGTCAAAGCTGGAATAAATGAGTTTCAGGAGGTAAATTCTCTGCTGGTTTGGGTCATACCTGACACATCGACATTTGGCTGTGGTTGTTCAAAGTCAGTCATCTCAGCTGCAGGGCATCCCTGCAGGAGCTCCTCAAAATAGTGTCTTAGGTCCAACTGTCTTCAGCTGATTCATCAATGGCCTTCTCTCCATCATAAAGTCAGAAGTGGGGATATTTGCTGATTGCACAGTGTTCAGCACCATTTTCAACTCATCAGATACAGAACCAGTCCATTTTCAAATGCAACAAGGTCTGGACACTATCCAGGCTAGAGGTGAAAAATTGCAATAATATTAGTGCTGTAACCATGGCAGGCAATGATTACCTCCAACATGGGAGGATCTAACCATCACCACTTGACATTCAATGGCATATCCATCACTGTATCATGCATTATTAACATCCTGAGTTTTACCATTGATCAGAAACTGAACTGGACTCGTCATATGAATAAGTGGCTACAAGAGCAGGTCAGACACTAGGAATCTGCAGATAGCAACTAATTTCCTGACTACTGAAAGCCTTTCTGTCACCTACAAGGAGAAAGTGATGACTGCAAATGCTAGAGATCAGAGTCAAGAATGTGGTGCTGGAAAAGCGCAGCAGGTCAGGCAGCATCCGAGTCGTAGGAGGGCTTATCCCCGAAACATCAATTCTCCTACTCCTCAGATGCTGCCTGACCTGCTGTACTTTTCCAGCACCACATTCTGGACATCATCTACAAGGTGCAAGCAAGAAATGTGATGGAATATTTCCCTCTTGCCTGGATGGGTGCAACTCCAGTAACATTTAAGAAGATTGACGCCATACCGACAAAGCAGCCCAATTGTTTATCACTCCCTCCACCACCGAAACACAACAACAGCAGTGTATACTATCTACAAGATACACTGCAGAAAGATCTTCAGACAGCACCTTCCAAGCCCAAAACTACTTGCATCTAGAAGGACAAGGGCAGCAAATAGATGGGAGCTCCTTGATATGCAGTTTCCCCTCAAAGCCACTCACCATCTTGATTTGAAAATATATCGTCTTCACTGTCACTGGGTGAAAATCCTCCTTAAGGGCACTATGGATTTGACTGCAGCACATAGACTGTAACAGTTAAGCAGGCAGCTCACTGCCACCTTTTCAAGGGCAAGTGGGGACCAGCAAAACATGCTGGTCCAGCCAGTAATACTCATCTCCCATGAACAAATGAAACAGATACCAAATTGAGGAGCTTAAGATGATGAAAAGAGTTGACTGGGCCAATAGAATGAAACTATTTCCTCTGGTACAAACAGTGCCGAACAATGGGACATAATCTTAAAACTAGAGCCAAGTTGTTCACGGCTGTCTTTGGAAAGCACTTCTTCTGGAATCACTCCCAAACCAACCCTCAAGTGAGAGCACAAATGTGAGGCTGATTAATTTTTATTCAACATGACTGTTAAGGGATATGGAGCAATAGCAGGTAGATGGAAGGTAAACATTTAGATTAGTCATTGCTGAACAGGGTGGAGACTGAATTGTCTGCTCTGTGATAACAGCCTGAAAGCTACCTTTAAAAACATCCAGCAATATTAGCTCTAGTCACACAGGCAGGGAGATGATTCTTTTCCTTGTCAAGATTGGAGCGTTGACATTGATAATTATGGTCTCCTTTCCAGTTAAACAGATATCCAATGAAATTAAAGATTTGAGGAATGATGTGACAGCCCAACTTGCAAACATGAAGCAAGGTAAGTGCTTGTCAACATACCTGTGTTTGAAATGGAACAAACAGCTGCATCAATGGGCCCCTCCTTGTTGCCTGGCATTATTGGGGAATTCAGACTGACCCTGTAGTGCCCTGATGTCCCAATGAGTGATCACAATGTGTGTTAAATGGTATGTTGGCTTTAATTGCAAAAGGATTAGAGTTCAGAAGTCAGGATATCTTACTGCATTTACACAAGGCCTTGCTGAGACCACACCTGGAGTATTACATGTAGTTTGGACTCCTTAACTATGGCAATATATTTAGTGAGTGTAGCAGAGGTTCTCTAGGCTGATGCTGGGATGCCAGGCCTGTCTTATGAGGGAAGATTGGTACAACTAGGCTTGAATTCACTCATGTCTGAATTGAATTTATTGTCATGTGTACCAAGGCACAGTGGAAAGTTTTGTCTTGCGAGCAATACAGGCAGATCACAGAGTTAAATGGCATAGATAGTAAATAATAGGTAAACAGCGGCAAAAACAAAAACACAGGTACAGGCAAATGTTAAGATTTTTTGAGTCCATTCAGTATTCTAACAACAGTAGGGTAGAAACTGTTTCGGAACCATCTGGTGCATATGTTCAGGCTTCTGTACCTTCTCCCTGATAGTAGAGGTTGTAGAAAAACATTGCCAGGGTGGGATGGAGCTTTGAGAATGCTGGTGGCCTTTCCTTGACAGTGGGCCTAGTAGATGTATCCTGTAGATGGGAGGTTGGCCTTTGTGATTGTCCAGGCCGAGTTCACCACTCTCTGTAACCATCTCCGATCTTGAATGGTACAGTTGCCATACCAGGTAATGATACATCCAGACAGAATGCTCTCGATGGTGCACCTATAAAGGTTGACAAGGGTATTCGCCGTCATGCCAAATTCCCTCAGCTGCCTGAGGAAGAAGAGATGTTGTTGGGCCTTTGTAACCAGTGCATCCACATGAAGAGTCCAAGAAAGCTTGTTGTTGGTGACCACTCCCAGGGGCTTGACACTCTCCACTCGTTCCACCTCTGTGTTGTTAATGTGTCGGGGGGGCCATGAGCAACATTCTGCTGAAGGTCAATAATGAGTTCTTTGGTTTTGCTGGCATTTGAGAGTTAGGTTGTCCTCATTGCACCATTTTCCCAGATCTGCCACCTCCTGTCTGAGATTTGACCGGCTATGGTGGTGTCATCAGCGAATGTGTAAATGACATTAGTCTGGTAGTTGGCGACGCAGTCATGGGTATGCAGTGACTACAGTAGGGGCCTGAGTACACACCCCTCGGAGGCTCCAGTGTTGAGTGTTAGTGAGAATGAAACATTGTCCCCAATCTTCACTGATTGTTGCCTGTGGGTCAGGAATCTGAGGATCCAGTTGCAGAGAGTGGAGCTTAGTCCAAGATCACTAACTTTAGTAATCAGTCTCAAGGGGATAATAGTGTTGAAGGCTGAAATGTAGTCAATGAGTAGGATTCTTAATTAGGTGTTCTTGGTGTCAAGATGTTCTCGGGAGGGGTGAAGGGCGAGTGATATGGCATCTGACATGGATCTGTGGGTCCAATAGCCAAATTGGAGTGGGTTAAGAGTAGTGGGGAGGCTGGAGTTGATTAATGCCATGACCAGCCTTTCAAAGCACTTCATAACCACCGAAGTTAGGGCCACTGGGTGGTAGTCATTGAGACATGCTGCATGAGCCTCCTTAGGCACAGGGATGATGTTGGCCTCTTGAAACAGGCAGGGACAGTGGCCTGCTGCAGGGAGAGGTTGAAGTTGTCCGTGAAGACCTCTGTCAGTTGATCTGCGCATGCCATGAGTGCACAGTCTGGTACTCCGTCTGGTCCCATCGCTTTCCTTGGATTCACAAACTGATTTGACCGCTGATGCAGTGACTGTTGGGATAGGTTCGTCAGGACTTGTCGGAATAGGTGTTACCTCTCCACCAAAATTCTGCTCAAAGCGAGCATAGAAGGCGTTGAGATGATCCGGGAGGGATATGTCATCGCCTGCGATCTTGCACTGTCTCTTTTTTGAATCTGTGATGTCATTCAGTCCTTGTATAGTCGCTGGGTGTCTGTCTGGGTCTCTAGTTTGGATCAGCACGTGGAAGATACAGAATGTAGGGAAATAGATGGTGACATCTTGAAACATGTCCATATTACAGAAGAGGAGGTGCTGGATGTCTTAAAACTCATAAAGGTGGATAGATCTCCAGCACCTGATCAGGGGCACCCTAAAATGCTGAGGGAAGCTAGGGAAGTGATTACTGGGCCCCTTGCTGAGATATTTGGATCATTGTTAGTCACAGTTGAGGTGCTGGAAGACTGGAAATTGCCTAACGTGGTGCCACTATTTAAGAAATGTGGTAAGGTAAAGCCAGGGAATCCTGAGGGACAGGATTTATATGTATTTGGAAAGGCAAGGACTGATTCGGGATAGTCAATGTGACTTTGTGCGTGGGAAATCATGTCTCACTAACTTGGTTGAGCTTTTTGAAGGTATAACGAATAGGATTGATGAGGGCAGAGTGAGGACATGATCTATATGGACTTCAGTAAGGCATTTGGTAAGGTTCCTCATGGTAGACTGTTTAGCAAGGTTAGATCATGGAATACAGGGAGAACTAGCCATTTGGATACAGAATGTGTTCAAAGGTAGAAGACAGAGGGTGGTGGTGGAGGGTTGTTTTTCAGACTGGAGGCCTGTAACCAATGGTGTGTCACAAGGATCGATGCTGGGCCCACTGCTTTTCATCATTTAGAGAAATGATTTGGATGTGAAAACAGGAGGTACAGTTAGTATGTTTGCAGATGACACCAAAATTGGAGGTGCAGTGGACAAGGTTTTCAGATGCGCCAATGGGCCGAGGAGTGGCAGATGGAGTTTAATTTAGACAAATGTAAGGTGCTGCATTTTGGGAAGGCAAATCAGACCAGGACTTATACACATAAAGGTAAGATGGTAAGGTCCTGGGGAGTGTTGCTGAACAAAGAGACCTTGGAGTGCAGATTCATTGTTTCTTGAAAGTGGAGTTTCAGATAGATAGGATAGTGAAGAAGGCATTTGGTATGCTTTCCTTTATTGGTCAAAGTGTTTCATATTGGAGTTGGCAAATCATGTTGTGGCTGTACAGGACACTTTTGGGATATTGTGTGCAATTCTGGTCTCCCTCTGATAGGAAGGATGTTGTGAAATTTGAAAGGGTTCAGAAAAGATTTACAAGGATGTTGCCAGGGTTGGAGGATTTGAGCTGTAGGGAGAGGCTGAACAGGCTGGAGCTGTTTTCCCTGGAGTGTTAGAAGCTGAGGGGTGACCTTATAGAGATTTATACAATCATGAAGGGCATGGATAGGATAAATAGACAAGGTCTTTTCCCTGGGTTAGGGAGTCCAGAACTAGAGGGAATAGGTTTAGGATAAGAGGGGAAAGATTTAAAAGGGGCAACTTTTTCACGCAAAGTGTGGTGCACGCAGAGTATGGAATTAGCTGCCAGAGGAAGTGGAGGAGGCTGGTACAATTGCAACATTTAAAAGATATCTGGATGGGTACATGAATAGGAAGGGTTTAGAAGAATATGGGCCAAGTGCTGGCAAATGAGACTAGATTAATTTAGGAAAACTGTTCGGCATGAATAAGTTGAACCGAAGGGTTTGTTTCATGCTGAACATCTCTATGACTGGGTCACAAGGCGTATTGGGGTGTTGGGGTACAGAAATGCAGTTACAGAATGATTTCATGGTATTATGGTATGGGCTACTTACCAATGGGTCGGAGAGTGATTAGTGGGTATAGGGGTATGGGATACAGAGCATGCAGTCTCAGAATGAGTCAGGGATTGGAGAATAGGGGTACAGAGAACTGGGTCACTGAATGAATCAGGGGTTACTGTGGAATTAGGGTACACAATATGGGGTTACAGAATGAGTCAGGAAGGTACCAGAGTATGGGGTACAGACCACTGAGTCACAGAGTGAGTCAGGGGTATTTGGGGTTTTGAGTTCAGAGCATGAGTTCACAGAGTGAGTCGAGGGCCAAACAGTGAGTTGGGGGATAATGAGATACGTGGTACAGGGCATGGGGTCACAGAGTGAGTCAGGGGATATTGGGGTATGGGGTACAGAGTTCTGGGTCACAGAGTGAGTCAGGGAGGTTTTGGGGTATGGGGTATAGAGCATGGGGACACAGAGTGAGTCAGATTGGTATTGGGGTGTGGGCTGAAAATGTGTTGCTGGAAAAGTGCAGCAGGTCAGGCAGCATCCAAGGAACAGGAGAATCGACGTTTCGGGCATGAGCCGTTCTTCAGGAATCACTTTCCTCACTTTCTCCATTGGGGTGTGGGGTACAGAGTACTGGGTCACAGAGTGAGTCAGGAGGTATTGGGGTATGGGGTACAGAGTACTGGGTCACAAAGTGAATCAGGAGATGTTGGGGTGTGGGGTAAAGAGTATTGTGTCACAGAGTGAGTCAGGAGATATTGGGGTATGGGGAAAGTGAGGACTGCAGATGCTGGAGACCAGAGTTGAAACATGTGGTGCTGGAAAAGTGCAGCAGGCACGCAGCATCCGAGGAGCAGGAGAATCAACGTTTCGGGCTTAAGCCCTTCTTCAGGAATGAGGCTGGTGTACCAAGCAGGCTGAGATGAAAGGTGGGGGGTGGGAGGGAATTTGGGGAGGGGCGCTGGGAATACGGTAGGTGGAAGGAGGTGAGGGTGAGGGTGATAGGCCGGAGAGGGGGGTGGGGCGGAGAGGTCGGGAAGAAGATTGCAGGTCAAGAGGGTGGTGCTGAATCCGGGGATTGGGACTGAGATAAGGTGGGGGGAGGGGAAATGGGGAAGCTGGAGAAATCTACATTCATCCCTTGTGGTTGGAGGGTTCGTAGGTGGAAGATGAGGCGCTCTTCCTCCAGGAAATGGAGAGGTCTAGGACGGGGAGGGAGGAGTCTGAGACGGTCCAGGTAAATTTGAGGTAGGGGTGGAAGGTGTTAGTAAAGTGGATGAACTGTTCAACCTCCTCGTGGGAGCACAAGGTAGCACCGATACAATCATCGATGTAGCGGAGGAAAAGGTGTGGGGTGGTGCCAGTGTAGATGTGGAAGATGGACTTCCACATATCCGGCGAAGAGGCAGGCATAGCTGGGACCCATGCAGGACATCCAGTCCCGATACACTTCCATCCGCCATCACGAAGGCCTCCAAGCCCTCCGCTTCTTCCTCTCCCGCCGACCCAACCAGTACCCTTCCACTGACACCCTCCTTCGACTGACTAAACTGGTCCTCACTCTGAACAACTTCTCTTTCCAATCCTCCCACCTCCTCCAAACCAAAGAAGAAGCCCCAGCTATGCCTGCCTCTTCATTGGATATGTCGAACAGTCCATCTTCCGCAGCTACACTGGCACCACCCCCCACTTTTTCCTCCGCTACATCGATGATTGTATTGGTGCTACCTCGTGCTCCCATGAGCAGATTGAACAGTTCATCCACTTTACTAACATCTTCCACCCTGACCTCAAATTTACCTGGACCGTCTCAGACTCCTCCCTCCCCTTCCTAGACATTTCCATTTCTATCTCGGGCGACTGACTCAACACAGACATTTACTACAAACCGACCAACTCCCACAGCTACCTAGATTACACCTCCTCCCACCCTGCCCCCTGTAAAACGCCATCCCATATTCCCAAATCCTTCGCCTCCACCGCATCTGCTCCCAGGAGGACCAGTTCCAATACCGAACAACCCAGATGGCCTCCTTCTTCAAAGACCGCAACTTCCCCTCCGACGTGGTTGACGATGCTCTCCACTACATCTGCTCCACTTCCCGCTCCTCTGCCCTTGAACCCCGCCCCTCCAATCGCCACCAGGACAGAACCCCACTGGTCCTCACCTTCCACCACCAACCTCCGGATATATTGTATTGGAGTGTAGGGTACAGAGTACTGGGTCACAGAGTGAGTCAGGAGGTATTAGGGTATGGGGTACAGAGCACGTGGACACAGTGTGAGTCAGGAGGTATTGAGCTGCCAGGGCTCAGTGGAACTCATTCCTTTGTGATGGTGTCATGTGAACCACTGTCTTAAAGTTAAAAGCAGGGATACGTGAAGATATGAAACCCTAGATTTTCACCCCACCATCGCCCATCCCAGAAACTGGGGCTACCAGATAAGAATGTGAAAGTCCATTCGGACAGTATCAGCAAGTGATCCCACTAAGGATTCAGTGTGACTTTTCCATGCAGGCTCTCAACACAAATCAAAAAGGTTAAATATTATTCCAGGTTAACAAACGTTGGGATGAGCTACAGCAGGGTCAAGTTTTGTTCGTGGTCATGCAGTATGCTTGGATCGGACTGTGCAGAATATGTCTGGATCACACTACGCAGTGTATTTTTGGATCGCACTTTGCAGAGTGTGTTTTTGGATTGAACTATGCAGTGTGTTTTGGATCGCACTGTGTAGTGTGTGTTTGGATCACTCTGTGTCGAGTGTGTTTGGATTGTACTGTGTAGAGTGTGTTTGAATTGCACCGTGTAGAGTGTATTTGGATCATACTCTGTAGATTGTGTTTGGATTGCATTGTGTAGTGTGTGTTTGGATCGCACTGTGTAGTGTGTGTTTGGATCGCACTGTGTAGTGTGTGTTTGGATCGCACTGTGTAGTGTGTGTTTGGATCGCTCTGTGTCGAGTGTGTTTGGATTGTACTGTGTAGAGTGTGTTTGAATTGCACTGTGTAGTGTGTGTTTGGATCACACTCTGTAGAGTGTGTTTGGATCGCACTGTGCAGTGTATGTTTGGATCACACTTTGCAGTGTGTGTTTGGATCACACTGTGTAGAGTGTGTTTGGATCGCACTGTGTCAAGTGTGTTTGGATCACACTGTAGAATGTGTTTGGATCGCACTGTGCAGAATGTGTTTGGATCGCACTGTGCAGAATGTGTTTGGATCGTACTATGTAGAGTGTGATTGGATTGCACTGTATCGAGTGTGTTTGGATCGTACTCTGTAGAGTGTGTTTGGATCGCACTGTGTAGAGTGTGTTTGGATCGCACTGTGTAGAGTGTGTTTGGATCGTACTCTGTAGAGTGTGTTTGGATCACACTGTGTAGAGTGTGTTTGGATCACACTGTGTAGAATATGTTTGGATCGTACTGTGTAGACTGTGTTTGGATCGCACTGTGTATACTGTGTTTGGATCGCACTGTGTCGAGTGTATTTGGATTACACTGTGTAGACTGTTTGGATCATACTGTGTAGAGTGTGTTTGGATCATACTCTGTAGAGTGTGTTTGGATCGTACTGTGTAGAGTGTGTTTGGATCACATTGTGTAGAGTGTGGATGACACTGTGTAGATTGTGTATGGATCGCACTGTGTCGAGTGTGTTTGGATCGCACTGTGTCGAGTGTGTTTGGATCACACTGTGTAGACTGTTTGGATCGCACTGCGTCGAGAGTGTTTGGATCGCACTGTGTAGAGTGTGTTTGGATCGTACTCTGTAGTGTGTTTGGATCACACTGTGTAGACTGTGGTTGCATCGCTCTGTGTCGAGTGTGTTTGGATCGTACTGTGTAGAGTGTGTTTGGATCGTACTGTGTAGAGTGTGTTTGGATCACACTGTGTAGAGTGTGTTTGGATCGCACTGTGTAGAGTGTGTTTGGATCAGACTCTATAGAATGTGTTTGGATCGTACTGTGTTGTGTGTGGATCGCACTGTGTAGAGTGTGTTTGGATTACACTGTAGAGTGTGTTTGGATCGCACTGTGTAGAGTGTGTTTGGATCAGACTCTATAGAATGTGTTTGGATCGTACTGTGTTGTGTGTGGATCGCACTGTGTAGAGTGTGTTTGGATTACACTGTAGAGTGTGTTTGGATCGCACTCTGTAGACTGTGTTTGGATCGCACTGTGTAGAATGTGTTTGGATCGTACTGTGTAGAGTGTGTTTGGATCACATTGTGTAGAGTGTGGATGACACTGTGTAGACTGTGTTTGGATCGCACTCTGTTGAGTGTGTTTGGATCACACTGTGTAGACTGTTTGGATCGCACTGTGTCGAGTGTGTTTGGATCGTACTGTGTAGAGTGTGTTTGGATCGTACACTGTAGTGTGTTTGGATCACACTGTGTAGACTGTGTTTGCATCGCTCTGTGTCGAGTGTGTTTGGATCAGACTCTGTAGAATGTGTTTGGATCGTACTGTGTAGAGTGTGGATCGCACTGTGTAGAGTGTGTTTGGATTACACTGTAGAGTGTGTTTGGATCGCACTGTGTAGAGTGTGTTTGGATCGCACTGTAGAGTGTGTTTGGATCGCACTGTGTAGAGTGTGTTTGGATCGCACTGTAGAGTGTGTTTGGATCGCACTGTGTAGAGTGTGTTTGGATCGTACTGTGTAGAGTGTGTTTGGATCACACTGTGTAGAGTGTATTTGGATCGCACTGTGTAGAGTGTGTTTGGATCAGACTCTGTAGAATGTGTTTGGATTGTACTGTGTAGAGTGTGGATCGCACTGTGTAGAGTGTGTTTGGATTACACTGTAGAGTGTGTTTGGATTACACTGTAGAGTGTGTTTGGATCGCACTGTAGAGTGTGTTTGGATCGCACTGTGTAGAGTGTGGATCGCACCGAGTAGAGTATGCTTGGATTGTACTGTGTAGAGTGTGTTTGGATCATACTCTGTAGAGTGTGTTTGGATCGCACTGTGTAGAGTGTGTTTGGATGGTACTCTGTAGAGTGGGTTTGGATTGCACTGTAGAGTGTGTTTGGATTACACTGTAGAATGTGTTTGAATCGCACTGTGTAGAGTGTGGATCGCACTGTGTCGAGTGTGTTTGGGATTACACTGTAGAAAGTGTTTGGATCACACTGTGTAGACTGTATGGAACACACTGTGTCGAGTGTGTTTGGATCGTACTGTGTAGAGTGTGTTTGGATCGTATTCTGTACTGTGTTTGGATCACACTGTGTAGACTGTTTGCATTGCTCTGTGTCGAGTGTGTTTGGATCGCACTGTGCAGTGTGTATTTGGATCGCACTGTGTAGAGTGTGTTTGGATCGCACTGTGCAGTGTGTTTGGATCGCACTGTGCAGTGTGTGTTTGGATCGCACTGTGCAGTCTGTTTGGATCACACTGTGCAGTGTGTTTGGATCGCACTGTGCAGTGTGTGTTTGGATCACACTGTGTAGAGTGTGTTTGGATTGCACTGTGCAGTGTGTGTTTGGGTTGCACTGTGTAGAGTGTGTTTGGATTGCACTGTGCAGTGTGTGTTTGGGTTGCACTGTGTAGAGTGTGTTTGGATCGCACTGTGCAGTGTGTGTTTGGATCACACTGTGTAGAGTGTGTTTGGATCACACTGTGTAGAGTGTGTTTGGATCGCACTGTGCAGTGTGTGTTTGGATCACACTGTGCAGTGTGTATTTGGATCACACTGTGTAGAGTGTGTTTGGATCACACTGTGTAGAGTGTGTTTGGATTGCACTGTGTAGAGTGTGTTTGGATCACACTGTGTAGAGTATGTTTGGATCGCACTGTGCAGTGTGTGTTTGGATCACACTGTGTAGAGTGTGTTTGGATCGCACTGTGCAGTGTGTGCTTGGATCGCACTGTGCAGTGTGTGTTTGGATCGCACTGTGTAGAGTGTGTTTGGATCGCACTGTGCAGTGTGTATTTGGATCACACTGTGTAGAGTGTGTTTGGATCACACTGTGTAGAGTGTGTTTGGATTGCACTGTGTAGAGTGTGTTTGGATCACACTGTGTAGAGTATGTTTGGTTCGCACTGTGCAGTGTGTGTTTGGATCACACTGTGTAGAGTGTGTTTGGATCGCACTGTGCAGTGTGTGCTTGGATCGCACTGTGCAGTGTGTGTTTGGATCGCACTGTGTAGAGTGTGTTTGGATCGCACTGTGCAGTGTGTGTTTGGATCACACTGTGCAGTGTGTGTTTGAATCGCACTGTGCAGTGTGTGTTTGGATCGCACTGTGCAGTGTGTGTTTGGATCGCACTGTGCAGTATGTGTTTGGATCGCACTGTGCAGTGTGTGTTTGGATCGCACTGTGCAGTGTGTGTTTGGATCGCACTGTGCAGTGTGTGTTTGGATCGCACTGTGCAGTGTGTGTTTGGGTTGCACTGTGCAGTGTGTGTTTGGGTTGCACTGTGCAGTGTGTGTTTGGATCACACTGTGCAGTGTGTTTGGATTGCACTGTGCAGTGTGTGTTTGGATCGCATTGTGCAGTGTGTGTTTGGATATCACTGTGTAGAGTGTGTTTGGATTGCACTGTGCAGTGTGTGTTTGGGTTGCACTGTGCAGTGTGTGTTTGGATCACACTGTGCAGTGTTTTTGGATTGCACTGTGCAGTGTGTGTTTGGATCGCACTGTGTAGTGTGTGTTTGGATCACACTGTGCAGTGTGTTTGGATTGCACTGTGCAGTGTGTGTTTGGATCGCATTGTGCAGTGTGTGTTTGGATATCACTGTGTAGAGTGTGTTTGGATTGCACTGTGCAGTGTGTGTTTGGATCACACTGTGCAGTGTGTGTTTGGATCGCACTGTGCAGTGTGTGTTTGGGTTGCACTGTGTAGAGTGTGTTTGGATTACACTGTGCAGTGTGTGTTTGGATTGCACTGTGCAGTGTGTGTTTGGGTTGCACTGTGTAGAGTGTGTTTGGATTGCACTGTGCAGTGTGTGTTTGGGTTGCACTGTGTAGAGTGTGTTTGGATTGCACTGTGCAGTGTGTGTTTGGATTGCACTGTGCAGTGTGTGTTTGGATCACACTGTGTAGAGTGTGTTTGGATTGCACTGTGCAGTGTGTGTTTGGATTGCACTGTGCAGTGTGTGTTTGGATCACACTGTGCAGTGTGTGTTTGGATTGCACTGTGCAGTGTGTGTTTGGATCACACTGTGCAGTGTGTTTGGATCACACTGTGCAGTGTGTGTTTGGATCGCACTGTGCAGTGTGTGTTTGGGTTGCACTGTGCAGTGTGTGTTTGGGTTGCACTGTGTAGAGTGTGTTTGGATTGCACTGTGCAGTGTGTGTTTGGGTTGCACTGTGTAGAGTGTGTTTGGATATCACTGTGTAGAGTGTGTTTGGATCACACTGTGTAGAGTGTGTTTGGATATCACTGTGTAGAGTGTGTTTGGATTGCACTCTGCAGTGTGTGTTTGGGTTGCACTGTGTAGAGTGTGTTTGGATTGCACTGTGCAGTGTGTGTTTGGATTGCACTGTGCAGTGTGTGTTTGGGTTGCACTGTGTAGAGTGTGTTTGGATTGCACTGTGCAGTGTGTGTTTGGGTTGCACTGTGTAGAGTGTGTTTGGATCGCACTGTGCAGTGTGTGTTTGGATCACACTGTGGAGAGTGTGTTTGGATCACACTGTGTAGAGTGTGTTTGGATCGCACTGTGCAGTGTGTGTTTGGATCACACTGTGCAGTGTGTATTTGGATCACACTGTGTAGAGTGTGTTTGGATCACACTGTGTAGAGTGTGTTTGGATTGCACTGTGTAGAGTGTGTTTGGATCACACTGTGTAGAGTATGTTTGGATCGCACTGTGCAGTGTGTGTTTGGATCACACTGTGTAGAGTGTGTTTGGATCGCACTGTGCAGTGTGTGCTTGGATCGCACTGTGCAGTGTGTGTTTGGATCGCACTGTGTAGAGTGTGTTTGGATCGCACTGTGCAGTTTGTATTTGGATCACACTGTGTAGAGTGTGTTTGGATCACACTGTGTAGAGTGTGTTTGGATTGCACTGTGTAGAGTGTGTTTGGATCACACTGTGTAGAGTATGTTTGGATCGCACTGTGCAGTGTGTGTTTGGATCACACTGTGTAGAGTGTGTTTGGATCGCACTGTGCAGTGTGTGCTTGGATCGCACTGTGCAGTGTGTGTTTGGATCGCACTGTGTAGAGTGTGTTTGGATCGCACTGTGCAGTGTGTGTTTGGATCACACTGTGCAGTGTGTGTTTGGATCGCACTGTGCAGTGTGTGTTTGGATCGCACTGTGCAGTGTGTGTTTGGATCGCACTGTGCAGTATGTGTTTGGATCGCATTGTGCAGTGTGTGTTTGGATCGCACTGTGCAGTGTGTGTTTGGATCGCACTGTGCAGTGTGTGTTTGGATCGCACTGTGCAGTGTGTGTTTGGGTTGCACTGTGCAGTGTGTGTTTGGGTTGCACTGTGCAGTGTGTGTTTGGATCACACTGTGCAGTGTGTTTGGATTGCACTGTGCAGTGTGTGTTTGGATCGCATTGTGCAGTGTGTGTTTGGATATCACTGTGTAGAGTGTGTTTGGATTGCACTGTGCAGTGTGTGTTTGGGTTGCACTGTGCAGTGTGTGTTTGGATCACACTGTGCAGTGTGTTTGGATTGCACAGTGCAGTGTGTGTTTGGATCGCACTGTGTAGTGTGTGTTTGGATCACACTGTGCAGTGTGTTTGGATTGCACTGTGCAGTGTGTGTTTGGATCGCATTGTGCAGTGTGTGTTTGGATATCACTGTGTAGAGTGTGTTTGGATTGCACTGTGCAGTGTGTGTTTGGGTTGCACTGTGCAGTGTGTGTTTGGGTTGCACTGTGTAGAGTGTGTTTGGATCGCACTGTGCAGTGTGTGTTTGGATCACACTGTGGAGAGTGTGTTTGGATCACACTGTGTAGAGTGTGTTTGGATCGCACTGTGCAGTGTGTGTTTGGGTTGCACTGTGTAGAGTGTGTTTGGATCGCACTGTGCAGTGTGTGTTTGGATCACACTGTGGAGAGTGTGTTTGGATCACACTGTGTAGAGTGTGTTTGGATCGCACTGTGCAGTGTGTGTTTGGATCACACTGTGCAGTGTGTATTTGGATCACACTGTGTAGAGTGTGTTTGGATCACACTGTGTAGAGTGTGTTTGGATTGCACTGTGTAGAGTGTGTTTGGATCACACTGTGTAGAGTATGTTTGGATCGCACTGTGCAGTGTGTGTTTGGATCACACTGTGTAGAGTGTGTTTGGATCGCACTGTGCAGTGTGTGCTTGGATCGCACTGTGCAGTGTGTGTTTGGATCGCACTGTGTAGAGTGTGTTTGGATCGCACTGTGCAGTGTGTATTTGGATCACACTGTGTAGAGTGTGTTTGGATCACACTGTGTAGAGTGTGTTTGGATTGCACTGTGTAGAGTGTGTTTGGATCACACTGTGTAGAGTATGTTTGGATCGCACTGTGCAGTGTGTGTTTGGATCGCACTGTGTAGTGTGTGTTTGGATCACACTGTGCAGTGTGTTTGGATTGCACTGTGCAGTGTGTGTTTGGATCGCATTGTGCAGTGTGTGTTTGGATATCACTGTGTAGAGTGTGTTTGGATTGCACTGTGCAGTGTGTGTTTGGGTTGCATTGTGCAGTGTGTGTTTGGATCACACTGTGCAGTGTGTGTTTGGATCGCACTGTGCAGTGTGTGTTTGGGTTGCACTGTGTAGAGTGTGTTTCGATTGCAATGTGCAGTGTGTGTTTGGATTGCACTGTGCAGTGTGTGTTTGGGTTGCACTGTGTAGAGTGTGTTTGGATTGCACTGTGCAGTGTGTGTTTGGGTTGCACTGTGTAGAGTGTGTTTGGATTGCACTGTGCAGTGTGTGTTTGGATTGCACTGTGCAGTGTGTGTTTGGATCACACTGTGTAGTGTGTTTGGATTGCACTGTGCAGTGTGTGTTTGGATTGCACTGTGCAGTGTGTGTTTGGATTGCACTGTGCAGTGTGTGTTTGGATCACACTGTGTAGAGTGTGTTTGGATTGCACTGTGCAGTGTGTGTTTGGATCACACTGTGCAGTGTGTTTGGATCACACTGTGCAGTGTGTGTTTGGATCGCACTGTGCAGTGTGTGTTTGGATCGCACTGTGTAGTGTGTGTTTGGATCACACTGTGCAGTGTGTTTGGATTGCACTGTGCAGTGTGTGTTTGGATCGCATTGTGCAGTGTGTGTTTGGATATCACTGTGTAGAGTGTGTTTGGATTGCACTGTGCAGTGTGTGTTTGGGTTGCACTGTGCAGTGTGTGTTTGGATCACACTCTGCAGTGTGTGTTTGGGTTGCACTGTGTAGAGTGTGTTTGGATTGCACTGTGCAGTGTGTGTTTGGATTGCACTGTGCAGTGTGTGTTTGGGTTGCACTGTGTAGAGTGTGTTTGGATTGCACTGTGCAGTGTGTGTTTGGGTTGCACTGTGTAGAGTGTGTTTGGATTGCACTGTGCAGTGTGTGTTTGGATTGCACTGTGCAGTGTGTGTTTGGATCACACTGTGTAGTGTGTTTGGATCACACTGTGCAGTGTGTGTTTGGATTGCACTGTGCAGTGTGTGTTTGGATCACACTGTGTAGAGTGTGTTTGGATTGCACTGTGCAGTGTGTGTTTGGATTGCACTGTGCAGTGTGTGTTTGGATCACACTGTGTAGAGTGTGTTTGGATTGCACTGTGCAGTGTGTATTTGGATCACACTGTGCAGTGTGTTTGGATCACACTGTGCAGTGTGTGTTTGGATCGCACTGTGCAGTGTGTGTTTGGGTTGCACTGTGCAGTGTGTGTTTGGGTTGCACTGTGTAGAGTGTGTTTGGATTGCACTGTGCAGTGTGTGTTTGGGTTGCACTGTGTAGAGTGTGTTTGGATATCACTGTGTAGAGTGTGTTTGGATCACACTGTGTAGAGTGTGTTTGGATATCACTGTGTAGAGTGTGTTTGGATTGCACTCTGCAGTGTGTGTTTGGGTTGCACTGTGCAGTGTGTGTTTGGATCACACTGTGTAGTGTGTTTGGATTGCACTGTGCAGTGTGTGTTTGGGTTGCACTGTGCAGTGTGTGTTTGGATCACACTGTGTAGTGTGTTTGGATTGCACTGTGCAGTGTGTGTTTGGGTTGCACTGTGCAGTGTGTGTTTGGATCGCACTGTGCAGTGTGTGTTTGGATCGCACTGTGCAGTGTGTGTTTGGATTGCACTGTGCAGTGTGTGTTTGGGTTGCACTGTGCAGTGTGTGTTTGGATTGCACTGTGCAGTGTGTGTTTGGGTTGCACTGTGCAGTGTGTGTTTAGATCACACTGTGTAGTGTGTTTGGATTGCACTGTGCAGTGTGTGTTTGGGTTGCACTGTGCAGTGTGTGTTTGGATCGCACTGTGCAGTGTGTGTTTGGATTGCACTGTGCAGTGTGTGTTTGGATTGCATGTGTATAGTATGTTGGATTGCACTGCTGGGTGTGTTTGTATCATACTGTCATCCAAATCTAACACCTGGCCTGGTTCATTACCCAGTACCAAATCCAATGTGGCCTCTCCCCTTGTTGGCCTGTCTACAAACTGTGTGAGGAAACCGTCCTGCACAAAATGGACAAAGACTGACCCATCTAAAGTACTCAAACTGTAGTATTTCCAGTCATACTGTGTAAAATATGTTTCTATTGCACTGTGCTGGGCATGTTTGGATTGCTCTGTACTGGATCAAGGGTGTGGTGCTGGCAAAACTCAACAGTTGAGGCAGTATTCGAGGAGCAGGAGAATTCCTAATGAAGGAATCGAAAGGTCGATTCTCCTGCTCCTCAGATACTGCCTAACCAGCACCACACTCTCGAATCTGATCTCCAGCATCTGCAGTCCTCACTTTCTACTTGCCCTGTGCTGGTTTGCTTGGATTGCTCTGTACTAAGCATGTTTGTGTCAGTGTTGACCAATGATCTGAGCCACTGTTTATCTTCCTTTGCAGAGTTGGCCAATGATATACACAGTAGCCGCAAACAGTTATTCCAAAGGCAGACAAATATACTGCAAGCTGGTAAGTCCATACTCTTCATAGTTTCATCATATCATATTAAGGAGTAGGCCATTTAACTCGTCGAGCCTGCTACGCCATTCATTACAATCATGGCTGATATATCCATTGTCTCAGCTCCTTCTACCTGTATTATCTCCATACCCCTTAATTATGCTCTTAGCTCTCTCTTCAGGTCTTTCCTAGCAAACTTGTAACTTTCGAGCGCCCTAACTGAGCCTTCACGTCTCATCCTAACATAACCTTTTTACTCTTGACAAATAATTCAACTTCTTTAGTAAACCATGGCTCCCTCACTCGACTACTTCCTCCCTGCCTGACGGGTACATACTTATCAAGGACCTGCAGTAGCTGTTCCTTGAATAAGCTCCACATTTCAATTGTACCCATCCCCTGCAGTTTCATTCTCCATCCAATGCATCCTAAATCTTGCTTAATCGCATCATAATTGCCTTTCCCCCAACTATAACTTTTGCTCTGTGATATATGCCTTTCCCTTTCTATCACTAAAGTAAACATAACCGAATTGTGGTCACTATCACCAAAGGGCTCATCTACCTCCAAATCTAACACCTGGCCTGGTTCATTACCCAGTACCAAATCCAATGTGGCCTCTCCCCTTGTTGGCCTGTCTACAAACTGTGTGAGGAAACCGTCCTGCACACATTGGACAAAGACTGACCCATCTAAAGTACTCAAACTGTAGTATTTCCAGTGAATATTTGGAAATCTAAAGTCTGCCATAACAACTACCCTGTTACTCTCACTCCTATCCAGAATCATTTTTGCTATCCTTTCCTCTACATCTCTAGAACTAGTCGGAAGCATATAGAAAACTCCCAACAGGGTGACCTCTCCTTCCTTGTTTTTAACCTCAGCCCATACTATCTCTGTAGACAAGTCCTCAAACATCCTTTCTGCCACCGTAATACTGTCCTTGACTAACAATGCCACACCTCCCCCTCTTCTACCATCTTCTCTGTTCTTACTGAAACATCTAAATGCCGGAACCTGCAACAACCATTCCTGTCCCTGCTCTATCCACGTCTCTGAAATGGCCACAACATTAAAGTCCCAGGTACCAACCCATGCTGCAAGTTCACCAACCTTATTCCGGATGTTCCTGGTGTTGAAGTAGACACACTTCAAACCACCTTCCTGCTTGCTGGTGAACTCTTGCGACTTTGAAATCTTATTTCTGACCTCACTACTCTCAACCTCCTGGACACTGGAGCTACAATTTAGGTTCCCATCCCCCTGCTGAACAGCATTAGGAAACTTCTGGTTCAGGTACCCCTCTGGTTCAGGTGTAGACCATCCTGTTTGTAGAAGTCCCACCTACCTCAGAATGACACCCAATTATCCAGGTATCAGAAACTCTCCCTCCTGCACATCCCTGTAGCCATATGTGCAACTCTCTCCCATCCTCATCCTCACCTCACTAGTACGTGGCACGGGTAACAACCCAGAGATAACAACTCTGCTTGTTCTAGCTCTAAGCTTCCACCCAAGCTCCCTGAATTTGTGCTTTAAATGCCCACCCCTTTTCCTACCTATGTCATTGGTGCCTATGTGGACCATGACTTGGGGCTGCTCCCCCTCCCATCAAGGATCCCAAAAACAAGATCCGAGACATAACGAACCTTGGCACCTGGGAGGCAACATACCAGCCATGAGTCTCTCTCATTCCCACATAACCTCTTATCTGTCCCCCTAACTATGGAGTCCCCAATGACTTGTGCACCACTCATCTCCCCCTTTCTCTTCTGAGCAACAGGGACAGACTCGGTGCCACAGACCTCTACCCCTATAGCTGACCTCTGGTAAGTTGTCCCCCCAACAGTATCCAAAACGGTATACTTGTTGAGGGGAACAGCCTGCAGGTTCCCTTTCCATCCCCTGACTGTAACCCTTTTTCTTATACCTGAGGTATAACTACCTCCCTGTAACTCCTCTCAATCACCCCTTCACCTCCCGAATGATCCAAAGTTCATCCAGCTCCAGCTTCAGTTCCAGTTCCCTAATGCTGGAGTTGGGTGCACTTCCTGCAGATGCAGTCAGCAGGGACACTCGTGGTGACCCTCACCTCCCACATTCTGCAAGAGGAACATTCAACTGCTCTCACCTCCATTCCCAATATTCGAACTTCCCAAAGAGACTATTGAAAAATAAAAAATAACTAGTT
Organism: Chiloscyllium plagiosum; assembly: GCF_037043375.1. Lineage (NCBI taxonomy): Eukaryota > Metazoa > Chordata > Chondrichthyes > Orectolobiformes > Hemiscylliidae > Chiloscyllium > Chiloscyllium plagiosum. The sequence goes on from NW_028270183.1 coordinate 35,933,884, forward strand.
ATCTTACCAATCCAGCACACAGGACTCTTTTTGTTTAGTTAGAGGAGGAGGATGGGTGGGAGACAGTAGTGTTTCGGTTAACACAACCGCCCAAAGATATTACCTCATTTACACAGCAGTACCATGTCCATCCCTGCTCAACGTGCGCTCCACCTATTCATGAGGTATGTTTTAAAAGCAGTCATTTACCTTCTGGGCAGCCCCCAGTCGACGCTCCTGCTCTTCTTGCTGCAAAATAAAAATGGAGGGCCCTGACACTCAAGGTAAATTTTTAAATCAGTAATTCACCTTCCCGGCTGCCCCTAGTTGTTGCTCCCACTCCCCCCGCTGCTAAATAAAAATGGAGGGCCTTGATACTTGAGGTAAGTTTTTAAAACAGTCACTTACCTTCCTGGCAGCCCCCTGATCATTGCTCCCAATCTTCCTGCTGCTAAACAAAAATGGACGGCCCTAATACTTGAGGTAAGTTTTTAAAGCAGTCATTTACCTTCCTGGCAGCCCCTGATCATTGCTCCCAATCTTCCTGCTGCTAGACAAACAACGTTGTGTTGGCTTTCATTAGCAGGGGGATTGAGTTTAAGAGCCACGAGGTTATTCTGAAGATCTACAAATCCCTGGTTAGACTACATTTGGAATATTGTGTTCAGTTCTGGTTGCCTCATTATAGGAAGGATGTGGAAGCTTTAGAGAGGGTATAGAGGAGATTTACCAGGATGCTGCCTGGACTGGAGAGCATGTCTTATGAAGGAAGGTTGAGGGAGCTAGGGCTTTTCTCATTGGAGCGAAGAAGGATGAGAGGTGACTTGATAGAGGTGTACAAGATGATGAGAGGGATAGATAGAGTGGATAGCCAGAGACTTGTCCCCAGGGCAGAAATGGCCATTCACAAGGGGGCATAATTTTATGGTGATTGGAGGAAGGTTTCGGGGAGAAGTCAGAGGTAGGTTCTTTACACAGAGAGTGGTGGGTGTGTGAAATGCACTGCCAGCGGTGGTAGCGAAGTCAGATACATTAGGGACATTTAAGTGACTCTAGGATAGGCACATGGATGATAGTAAAATGAAGGGGGTGTGGGTTATTTTGATCTTAGAGTAGGATAAAAGGTTGGCACAGCATTGAGGGCCGAAGGGCCTGTACTGCACTGTACTGTCCAAGTTCTATGTACTCCCCTGCCCATTGCTATAATTCTTTCATCCATTACTCATTAAAAATCTGTCTATCTCCTCCTTAAATTTACTTCATGTCCCAGCGTCCACCACACTCTGGGGTCGTGAATTCTACAGATTCACAACCCTTTGAGAAACCCTTTTCTCTGTTTTAAATCTCTGGCATTTTATCCTAAAACTGTGAGCTCTTGTTCTCGATTGCCCCACAAGGGAAAACATCCACTCCAAGATCATTTTGTCAATCCGTTTTGTACCTCAGTTAGATCTTCTCTCATTCTACCAAACTCCAGAGAGTATAAGGTTACACTGATGAATCTTTTTTTCATTGGACAAACCCCTCATCCTTCAAATTAATCCAGTGAGCTTATTCTGAGCTGCCTCCAACCCAATTACATCCCTCCTCAGGTTAAAGATTCCAAAATTGTACGCAGTGCTCCAAGTGCAGTCTCACTAATGCCTTGTAGAGTTGAACCAACACTTCACTACTTTTATACTGTATTCCTTTAAAATGAATGTGTAAATGCCTCTCCTTACCTTCTGTGTTTCTTTTATATTTGTATTGACAAATGTTGACAATATCCTGTGAATAAAAAAAGAAAATAGATCAGCCTCCTTATATGTTGCCATGTTTAACCTCATTCTATCTAATTTAATTTCTTTTTATGGCCATTTCTTCAAATTATTTTGACCTTTCCAGTTTAACATCATTGCTCGCTGACCCTAGTCTTGCTTCCCATGCCCGAAAGACAGGACGCCAACTTGCGAAACATTTCAGAGAACACCTCTGGGACACATTCATTAAACAACCCCACCGTCCTATGGCCGAACATTTTAACTCCCCCTCCCACTCTGGCAAGGGCATGCAGGTCCTGGGCCTCCTCCCCCACCAAACCCTAACCACCTGACACCTGGAGGAAGAACGCCTCATCTTCTGCCTTGGTACCCTTCAACCACATGAGACCAATGTGGATTTCACCAGTTTCCTCAATTCTCCTCCCTCCACCCTATCCGAGATCCAACCTTCCAACTTGGCACCGTCTTCTTGAACTTTCCTACCTATCCACCTAAGCCATCTATCCACTCCACCCTCCTCTCCGACCTATCACCATCACCCCCCACCTTTATCTACCTATCGCATTCCCAACTACCTTCCCCAGCCCTATCCCCCACCCATTTATCTCTCAGCCCCCTTGGGCCATCCCCTCATTCCTGGTGAAAATCTTGTGTTGAAACGTCGATTCTCCTGCTCCTCAGATGCTGCCTGACCTGCTGCGCTTTTCCAGCACCACACTCTTCGACTCTGATCTTCAGCACCTGCCGTCCTCACTTACTCCTTGCCTGCCACTGCCAGGCCTTGCCTGCTTCTCACCCGCCTCCCCCTTTGCCATTAACCTGTTTGATTCTGTCAGCTGCCATTCTTATTATTCTCATTCCCAGTGAATAGCTCCATAATAGTGAGACATTGGTGGGTGGAGGTGGTGCCTGCACCAACCAACCTCTGCCAGTAGGAGGACCCTGTTTAACCTAAAAATATACTGTGCAAAATACCAATGTATTTTTTAAATGTTGTATTGCTGTTATCTTAAGTAGTGTATTAGTTTGCAAGTTAATGCAGTTGGGAATGCATAATGATGGCTTTGTGTGGTGTAATAATAAAATATCTACATTTTTTTCCAAGCAAGAAAATATCCATAGGATAAGAAAATATTAATAAGATCCTAACTCCAGTTTGAAAAACGATCCCCTGTGGGAACCCTTGATTTGCCTCATGTCAATAAATGCATAGGAGCAAATTTGAAGATTTCAGTATGCTCCTGAATTTGTGCAGCCTTCAGCTAGAGTTCAAATTCATTTTCAAGAATTGCACAATCTCAGGTTTCCCTGGCTCCCAGTTAACTGAGTATCCCTTTGTTGACAAGTTTAAAACCACATACTTTGCTTTGCAGCCTCCTCCTCCATGCAGCCTCTCTGTACTCCTTCTTGCAACCTCCCCTTCCCCACATGCTGTGCAATCTCCCTGTGCTTCTGTCTGCCTCACTCGTGAACTTATCAAGTTCTTACCAACTAGCAGGCGTGGGAGAGAAACAGCTTATGATCAGAAGGGCAGCTCCTCACCGATTTTACACCATCTGTGAAGTCTGGTGACTTTTCTATGATTGGTCACCAGTATGACTTTTTTCCCAACAGTTCAATGGCAAGGCTGCCTACCACCAAGTTATTTTGAGAGCTGGATCCTTGCTTAACAAACATCGACCAATATCAGTATTGAAGTTCTCATCTGACAGGGTTTCAGATTTCTACTTATGCAAAATGTTTCCTGACATTAGCCCCCATTTTGACTCTCCCACCATGGGTGATCATACTTCTCGATCTACCCTGACAAATAATTTAATCACTGTAAACACTTCAAACAGATTCTTCAGTGCTAAGTATGAGCAAACAGCCCTGGACTACTGAGAAACCTCCATTCGGATTCTTGTTCTGTCTGACAACACTTAGTTCTGTCAAAGTGCACCTACATCCTGAGGTCAGATCCATAGAATCCATCAGATTAGAGTCAGTATGGTGAGTGGTGGTAAGAGGGGAACCTGCCTGTTCCCATGTACCTGCTGCCTAGTTTCAGTGAATTGCTGCCATGTCTCTTGTAGATAGTGTGCACTGCTGCTTCTGAACATTGGTGGTGGTGGTGGAGAGAGTAGATGTTTATGAATGTGATGCCAATCAAATGGTCTGCTTGTCCTGGATGGTGTCAAGTCTCTTGAGAGTTTTTGGAGCTGCACTGATCCAGACAAGTGAGAAGTATTCCACCACTCTTTCTCACACTTGCTCATCAAATATATTGAAAAGGAGGATAGTGGAAAAGTCATCAGTTCTGGAAGATGGGTGCATTGTATAGGGAAATCAATTCTTCCCACGTGTAAATAGCACAATTGTCTTATTTTACAACCAACAGATCCTGCATAAAAAATTCTTCTTTTTACAGTTGCATCAGTCTCCGAAGATGTGAAGCAGAGTCAGTCAAAGATAAAAAATGACAGTAAGTAAAAGATTTATTTTCTTTCTGTTTCATTCAGCCTGATCATGTCTGAGTTGTAGGTTTTATTCAGTTTTTCATCTGTGTGAATTACCATCAACCCCATTTGCTTTAATATCTTGTGCGCCCACTATTTGCATTTGGAATTTCATATGTAAACCACTGATCACAACATAATCCTGCTCCCTGTAGAGGTACTGCAGTGCCAGAGTAGGGAGTGCTGGTCGGTTTATTTGATGACAGCACCCTGGTTCTGACACTGGGCTTTATGCAGTGAGATGTGGTGCCACGAAAAACACAGGAGGCAGATCAGAGGCAAAGGAAACTCTGATTTTATTAAAACAAGCAAAATTGAGAATATATCTATAATCCCTGACAAGAAAATTAATATTTGGAAAAAAACAATGCTATGCATCAAGTGAAATAAGACTTGTCTGGCAACTGCGAACACCCCAACTAACCCTTGCAGCTCCAACATGGAACAGTTTTGAATTAAGATTAGAGTGATGTCAGGAAGCATCCAAGGAGCAGGAAAATCGACTTTTCTGGCAGGAGCCCTTGACTCTAACCTCCAGCATCTGCAGTCCAAACTTTCACACAGTTTTGAATTACACAGCTGTTAATTGCTGAATGACAGGGGAAAAGAGAGAAAAAGAGAGTGAACGCAAATCCCGGGGTCCTATCCTGTTACCCTTCCCTGAGGAGTGCCCTGTACTGTTGGACCCAAAGTCTACCTTCCTACTCTCTCTTACTAAGCTGGGACAGTAGGCCTCAATGACCTTATGCTCACCCCTGGAGTAGCTCCTGTTGGCTTGGACAGGGGTAGATGTCACTGGCTTTACCCAGTCGGTCTCCCAGCTCTCCAGTCTCTACTCATCAGTACATGGAGGCTTCAGGATGAGAAGATTGCTCTCTCTTCTTCTTTTCCCAAGTCTGAAACTGACTGTGGCTGACTCTTTTGATGCTAGTCAGACCTCTTGCTGAACAAACCGCAGAGAGCAGGGTTACCCAGTTATACTGACTGTCGGTTTCCCTTATCTCCCGCCAAATCTGGATTGAACCACTGAGCTGTTGTTCCTCCTCTCAGGGCTGAGTGAGCTTCCTGAGTGTTAGATGAGATTAGATTAGATTACTTACAGTGTGGAAACAGGCCCTTCGGCCCAACAAGTCCACACCGACCCGCCGAAGCGTAACCCACCCATACCCCTACATTTACCCCTTTACCTAACACTACGGGCAATTTAGCATGGCCAATTCACCTGACTTGCACATCTTTGGACTGTGGGAGGAAACCGGAGCACCCGGAGGAAACCCACGCAGACACGGGGAGAACGTGCAAACTCCACACAGTCAGTCGCCTGAGGCGGGAATTGAACCCGGGTCTCTGGCGCTGCGAGGCAGCAGTGCTAACCACTGTGCCCACTAAGGTGTGAATGGTTTTCCAATTGAAATGAGTGGGTTTCCGATAGCTTTGAGTGCCCATTATTTCTCTTAGACGGATGTAGGTTAAGGTGATGCTGATAGTGTGAAGGTCTTCCCATTCATGGCAAACGGGTTTGCATGTTGTACAATGGTGTGGAATGTTCACTATCACTCTGTCCAAGCAAATGTTGAAAAATTGAATGGTTTTGTATTTTTATAAGCTCCAGAATATCTCAGTTGTATGCTCTGCTCTTTGGTGTTAAATTGTTTTTTAGCTGAGGCATTTGTGGGGGTCTTCCTTTTACACGCTAAACCCTTGTTCCAGACAGCTTGCATATTGCCAAGTCTGTCTCAGCCTGAGGGCTCAGTGACTTTTATTTCAAATGTGACTTCCACTAAACTCATGTCCCAAGTTTAGAGGGTTTTAGTCCAGGGTATCTGATGGGACTTTTTGCCCCACCTTGCAATCCCTCTTATGTAGACTATCACTTTGGATGGGCAAAAACCATTGAGACCTCAAAACCAGCTTCACAGATAACCAAAACTAATCTGCCACCCCCTCACCTCGCTTTCCCCCGCCGCTCCGGTTCCCCGAGAAAGGTAAAATGCAAGTTTAGGAAGGGGTATAGTATATACAATCACAAACTTAACAGCAAATGTTTACATTGATCAGGCCTTATACAAAACCATCACATCATACAGTTTATACACTCCATGTCCATGGCTTGGGACTCACACTGGGGTCTCGAGGAGGTGTTTAAGTGCTGGGATCACAGTGTTTCATGTACACCCCAGTTTGAAAACCCTGACAGGTCAATCCCTGTCATAGAGTGCTCTCCACTTTTTACCATAGGGCGGGACTATTTTGAAACGGACATGTACCCATCCACGAATGACTCCAATATTCACTCGCCCCTCCAAGGGTCCCTGTGATTGTCCAGTGGGCGTCACTATCCAGTCATTCCCAGACAATGGTCTGGTCCCTGGTGGAGAAAGTGAGGTCTGCAGATGCTGGAGATCAGAGCTGAAAATGTGTTGCTGGAAAAGCGCAGCAGGTCAGGCAGCATCCAGGGAACAGGAGAATCGACGTTTCGGGCATAAGCCTCTTCCTGAAGAAGGGCTTATGCCCGAAATGTCGATTCTCCTGTTCCCTGTATGCTGCCTGACCTGGTCCCTGGTGTCCCTGCTCAGTCTCCTGAGCCACCACCAGCTACCCAGAGGGACATCCCCCCTTACAACTGAGACATACCTGTTTACCTTCCACCACCCTAACCCAGGCAGCCACTATTTTAATCCTCGGGCATGAAACGGACGCCTCCCCATAGGTGAAGCTGGCATGACTGAAGTACCAAGTCGAATTCGACCCCAGTCACCCTGGCCACTTTCCCCAGTGGAAGTAGGAGATGATTCCTTCCGTGCTGGGTGAGCCACCTCTGGTGCTGCTGCTAGGGGCTCTCCCTGCTCCGCGCATCGATAGAAAAGTGATTCCTCAGTATCACCCCGTGTCCAATGCTGACTCTGATCAGAGTGACCAGCACTAATACTCAGTCCATTTCCAAGGGTTTCATCCTGTAAGACACAATGCAAGCATTCCCAGGCTCGGCTCCCAATTACCCAAACTTAAACTTACAAAAATGACACAAAACTCCATAAGATTTGCCCAAACACTGGCACATCAAATAAAAGCAAAGTAGTTCCAAAATATACTGTAGACATAGCTCAAACTATACAGTGCCACCTGTCTCCGGGGTGGCCAGGCTAGAATCTGACCATGCTGACCCTGCTGTAGCCTCTGATTAGCCAATTCTCTGGGGACCATGGAGTCCTTGGCTTTGGGGTTCACAGGGTTCTCCACAATGCTCCCTCTTTGCTTAACAGGGGCCCTCCTGAGTCTCATACTACGGTTGGGCTGGCCTGTGCCAAGGGTGTTTTTGGCTGGCCCTAGCTCTGCGGCCAGTGGGACCGTGTCCTCCTGACAGTAGTACTGAATGGAGAGCATTCTGGCACTGCAGCACTCCCTCAGTATCACACTGGAGGGCAAGGCTGGTTTAAAGGTGAGACTACTACCCACTGAGGCACTGACCACATAGAGAACCGCAGCCACTTTAAACATTGTCTTGTCCTTAGATATCAAGACCAGCTGATCCATGTCTGTTGACACATAAACCCTGGAGACTGAACACCTCCTATCAGCAATCGCAGAAGGTGCAGCACCTGCCCCTTTATCTCTTCCATGCTCACCATCCAAGGCCCCTGACAGTCATTTCAGATTAAGCAGCGTTTCACTTGTACCTCTTTCAATTTGGTCTATTGCATTCGTTGCTCCCAATGTGGTCTCCTCTATATCAGAGAGACAAAACGCCGACTGGGTGATCGCTTTGCTGAGCACCTTCGGCCTGTACGCAATCAGGTCCCGGACCTTCCTGTGGCTTACCACTTCAACACACAACCCTGCTCCCATGCCCACATGTCTGTCCTTGGCCTGCTGCACTGTTCCAGTGAAGCTCAATGCAAACTGGAGGAACAACATCTCATCTTCCAACTAGGCACGTTACAGCCTGCCGGTGTCAACATTGAATTCAACAACTTCAGATAATTTTATTTCATTTATTTTATTTATCCTTTTTTTAATTTATTTTTTTCACTGTTCTGTACCTCTTATTTCTTGATTGTCTCTTTCTCTTGCTCCCCACTCTCTCATCACCTTTTTCCTCTCCTCTTATCCCTTTTTTTTTTAGATTAGATTACAGTGCGGAAACAGGCCCTTCGGCCCAACAAGTCCACACCGACCCGCCGAAGCGAAACCCACCCATACCCCTACATTTACCCCTTACCTAACACTACGGGCAATGTAGCATGGCCAATTCACCTAACCTGCACATTTTTGGACTGTGGGAGGAAACCGGAGCACCCGGAGGAAACCCACGCAGACACGGGGAGAACGTGCAAACTCCACACAGTCAGTCGCCTGAGGCGGGAATTGAACCCGGGTCTCTGACGCTGTGAGGCAGCAGTGCTAACCACTGTGCCACCGTGCTGCCCACCTTTGCTACCCTTCTCCCCTGTTTTCCATTTTGCCTCTGCTTCACCCCTCCTCCCCCACTTCCCCCCTCCCCCCCATCCCCCACATATTTTGTCACACAGCACTGGCTTCAGCCTTGGTCACTCACAGCTCCTAATCTCCCTATAATCTCTCTGTGCACTGTCATTATCACCTCTTTATTGCTACCTTCGCTTCTGGAGCCATGACTCACCTTCTCTCAGCCTCGTATAAATACCTCCCTATTCCTCCCCTTTTTTTTAGCTTTGACAAAGGGTCAGTTAGACTCGAAACGTCAGCTCTTTCCTGTCCTTACAGATGCTGCCAAACCTGCTGAGATTTTCCAGCATTATCTCTTTTGGTTTCAGATTCCAGCATCCGCAGTAATTTGCTTTTACCTCCTATCAGGATGTCATCTTGCAAATGTGGATCTGGAATTCACAGATTATCTCCATTGTTTAATTGCTCGTTCTGATATACTGTATCGTGTTCCCACCATCCACCAGGCTTGACAGCAGAAATCTGAGTTTAGAAGGTGGCACAAGTCTTCTTCTTACCTTGGGGACTTGTATAGCTCTGCTGATACCCTGGCTCAGTAGAGAGTGCTGTTAACAGTGCTTGCAGCATTACCATTATCACTGCGTTTCATTTTCAGTTGCAAATCTGGCCTATCAAACACGCCGAGGACATGACGACATTACAGATCAGCTGAAAGAGATGAAGGAGAACTGTAAGTAGCTCTCGGGTGGCTTGGTACAAACACTGAACTATTTTCAGTCATTTTGTGTGTTAATATGCAAAGTGCATTAGACAATTCAGACACTTGTTAAGTGAAGAAACTTAATAAATCATCTGAAAATTGCTCGCATATTCCACAAGGCTCAGTCTTGTTAAATTTTGGAAGATACATGATCACAGAGGGGAGATTTGGAAACTGGTGAATTCAACGTTAAGGCGGTGTAGTTGTACGCCCCTGAGGTGGAAGATGAGGCGTTCCTCCTCCAGTTTGTGGGTGGCCTTGTTTAGGCAGTGGAGGAGGTCCAGGACAGACATGTCCTCAGGGGAGTGGGAGGAGGGACTTGATACGGTTGGCCATGGGAAGGTGGAGTTAATTAGTGTGTACGGATCAGGGATGTTCCCTGAACTGGTCTGTGAGTTTGCACTCGGTCTCTCTGATGTAGAGGAGACCACATCAAGAGCAACAGATGCAATAAATGAGTTTCGATGATATGCAGGTAAATCTCTGCCAGATTTGCAATGATCCTTTGGGGCCTTGGACGGAGATGAGCGGGGAGGTGAAGGTGCAGCAGCAGCAGGGGAAGGTGCCAAGTGTGAAGGAGAGAGGGGTGGGTTTGTTGGGGAGTGTGGACATAACAAGGGAGTATCAGTGGAATGGCCCCTACAGAATGCAGTTAGGGATGTGGAGGGAAATGTATGAGGTGGTGAGGTCTGACTTTCGGTGATGAAAATGGCAGAGGACGATGCACTGAATTTGGAAATTAGTGGGGTGGAATGTGGGGACTAGGGGGATTCTATCCTTGTTGGGGTTCATTAGACAACTACCTGATGAAGAAACATAGCTCCAAACTTGCAAACGTTTCGTCCCCTGGCTAGGCGACATCATCAGTGTCTGGGAGCCTCCTGCGAAGCGCTTCTTTGATGTTTCCTCCGGTGTTTATAGTGGTCTGTCCCTGCCGCTTCCGGTTGTCAGTTTCAGCTGTCGGCTGTAGTGGTTGGTATATTGGGTCCAGGTCGATGTGTTTGTTGGAGTTTGTGGATGAATGCCATGCCTCTAGGAATTCCCTGGCTGTTCTCTGTCTGGCTTGCCCTATGATAGTAGTGTTGTCCCAGTCGAATTCATGTTGCTTGTTGTCTGCGTGTGTGGCTACTAAGGATAGCTGGTCGTGTCGTTTTGTGGCTAGTTGATGTTCATGTATGTGGATTGTTAGCTGTCTTCCGGTTTCTCCTATATAGTTTTTTGTGCAGTCCTTGCATGGTATTTTGTACACTACATTCGTCTTGCTCATGTTGGGTATCGTTCTGGTGAGTTGTTGTCTGAGCGTGGCTGTTGGTTTGTGTGCCGTTATGAGTCCTAGGGGTCGCAGTAGTCTGGCTGTCAGTTCTGAGATGCTCCTGATGTATGGTAGTGTGGCTAGTCCTTTTGGTTGTGGTATGTCCTCGTTCCGTGGTCTTTCTCTTAGGCATCTGCTGATGAAGTTGCGCGGGTATCCGTTTTTGGCGAATACCTTGTATAGGTGTTCCTCTTCTTCTTTTTGCAGTCCTGCTGTACTGCAGTGTGTTGTGGCCCTTTTGAATAGTGTCCTGATGCAGCTTCGTTTGTGTGTGTTCGGGTGGTTACTTTCATAGTTTAGGACTTGGCTTTCCTGTATACCCTTGTGGTGAATTCTCCGTTCGGTGTTCTCTGTACCATCACGTCTAGGAATGGGAGTTGGCTATCCTTTTCTTCTTCTCTCGTGAATCGGATGCCTGTGAGTGTGGCGTTGATGATCCGGTGTGTTTTTTCTATTTTCGTGTTTTTAATGATTACAAACGTGTCATCGACATATCTGACCCAGAGTTTGGGTTGAATTTGTGGTAGGACTGTTTGTTCTAACCTTTGCATAACTGCCTCTGCTATGAGTCCCGAGATTGATGATCCCATGGGTGTTCCGTTGATTTGTTCGTAAATCTGGTTGTTGAATGTGAAGTGTGTTGTGAGGCACAAGTCCAGTAGTTTAAGTATGCCGTCTTTGTTGATAGGTTCAGCGTCCTGTTTTCTGTTCTCTATGACCAGTCGGTTGGCTATTGTTTCTCTGGCTAGGGTTTTGTCAATCGAAGTGAACAGTGCCGTCACGTCGAATGATATCATGGTTTCTTCTTTGTCTATGTGTATATTTCTGATGATGTCCAAGAATTCCTGTGTTGATTGTATAGAGTGTTTGGATCCGCTGACCAGGTGTTTCAGTTTCTGTTGTAGTTCTTTGGCCAGTTTGTATGATGGTGTCCCTGGTAGTGATACTATGGGTCTGAGTGGGATGTCTGGTTTGTGTACTTTAGGTAATCCATAGAATCTGGTGTGTTGTTGCTTTCCGGTTTCATTCTTTGTAGGTCAGCTCTGGTTATCTGTCCGTTTTTTTGTAGATTCCTTAGTGTAGATTCAGTACACAAACTTTAGTACACAAACCAGACATCCCACTCAGACCCATAGTATCACTACCAGGGACACCATCACAGACACAGAAAGAACAATACTGGCCAAGGGACTCGACTACAACCACAGGGACGCCAAGACAGCAGACTTCCTAGCAGCACTAGGATGCACACTCAGGAACAATGGACTGACAGAAGAGACACAGCAAACAGTGAGACAAACTGTCGTACCTATGATAATAAGGAAAAGACAAACACATAACCTCAACACTAAGGAGAGGGAAGCACTGAAATCACTAAGAAACGATAAGAACATAATCATACTCCCAGCAGATAAAGGCAGAATGACAGTCATCCTAGATAAATCTGATTACATCCAAAAAGCACACCAACTACTTACAGATATCAACACCTACCAAATGAAGGAATTTGACCCCACACCACAACTCACCAATAGGATAAATAACACACTAAGGAATCTACAAAAAAACTGACAGATAACCAGAGCTGACCTACAAAGAATGAAACCGGAAAGCAACAACACCCCCAGATTCTACGGATTACCTAAAGTACACAAACCAGACATCCCACTCAGACCCATAGTATCACTACCAGGGACACCATCATACAAACTGGCCAAAGAACTACAACAGAAACTGAAACACCTGGTCAGCGGATCCAAACACTCTATACAATCAACACAGGAATTCTTGGACATCATCAGAAATATACACATAGACAAAGAATGGGACAGCAGGGAGAGATCAGGAACAAGGAGGGGACAGCAGGGAGAGATCAGGAACAGGGAGGGGACAGCAGGGAGAGATCAGGAACAGGGAATGGGACAGCAGGGAGAGATCAGGAACAGGGAGGGGACAGCAGGGAGAGATCAGGAACAGGGAATGGGACAGCAGGGAGAGATCAGGAACAGGGAGGAGGCAGAAGGGGAGATCAGGAACAGGGAGGGCTCAGCAGGGAGAGATCAGGAACAGGGAGGGGGCAGCAGGGAGAGATCAGGAACAGGGAATGGGACAGCAGGGAGAGATCAGGAATAGGGAGGGGGCAGCAGGGAGAGACCAGGAACAGGGAGGAGGCAGAAGGGAGAGATCAGGAACAGGGAATGGGACAGCAGGGAGAGATCAGGAACAGGGAGGGGACAGCAGGGAGAGATCAGGAACAGGGAGGGGACAGCAGGGAGAGATCAGGAACAGGGAATGGGACAGCAGGGAGAGATCAGGAACAGGGAATGGGACAGCAGGGAGAGATCAGGAACAGGGAGGGGACAGCAGGGAGAGATCAGGAACAGGGAGAGATCAGGAACAGGGAGGGGACAGCAGGGAGAGATCAGGAACAGGGAGGGGACAGCAGGGAGAGATCAGGAACAGGGAGGGGACAGCAGGGAGAGATCAGGAACAGGGAATGGGACAGCAGGGAGAGATCAGGAACAGGGAATGGGACAGCAGGGAGAGATCAGGAACAGGGAGGGGACAGCAGGGAGAGATCAGGAACAGGGAGAGATCAGGAACAGGGAGGGGGCAGCAGGGAGAGATCAGGAACAGGGAGGGGGCAGCAGGGAGTGGAGGGCAAGGCAGGGAAAGATTCTGTGGTCCTTGTCTTCTTGTCAATCCACATTTACAAACACCAACTAGCAACTAAATGCCATGACAAGCTTAGTAGCCATACACACAGATGACAAGCACCACAAATTCAACTTGGACAGCACAGTGATCATAGGACAAGCCAAACAGAGGACAGCCGGAGAATTTCTAGAAGCGTGGCCCTCTTCCACAGACTCCATCAACATACTCATCGACCTGGGTCCAATATTCTGGCCACTACAACTAGCAACTGGAACCGGCAACCAGAAGCAATATCAACGGAACCGAATAAATTCAAGAAGGGACAGTACAGCAGCACTTCACAGGAGGTTCAGAAGCACTGAAGATGTCACCTAGACAAGGGACGAAACGTCTGCAAACCAACTTGCCAGCTCAGTGAACATACCCACACGCACAATAAAACAGGAGCAGGAATACACAGATCATTCTCTCATTGGTAGGCTGTGACTGGTGAGGTTTCACGAGTGCCCAAACTGTTCACAATGCACATCAATGATTTGGAGTTGGAGACCAAATGTAATATTTCCAAACTGTGGAAAATTCCAAAAATGGGAATGCATTTCCTGTGGAAGATGTAAACTGGCTTCAGGAAGATTTGGACAGGGCAAGAACATGGCAGCTGGAGTACAATGTGAGAAATATCAGGTTATTTAATTTAGTCGGGGAGATTCATTCCTCCTATCGAATCGACTCAGTTTTACATGCCATCTGTATTCACCTATCAACCTCTCCGCCCAGCTCCCCACCCATAACCTACCCCCCCCCCCACACCCCCCACACCACCATCTGTGTTCCCCCTAACCCCATCTAAATTCCTAAAGAAGGGTTTTACCTGAACTGTCAACTTCTCCACCTCCTGATGCTGCATGACTTGCTGTATTCTTTCCGCTTCCTGCTTGTCTGTTTTGGATTCCAGCATCTGCAGTTTTTTTTGTTTCTAACTAAATCGTTAAAAGCTAACTGGCAGGTACAGCAAGTTGTTAGTAAGGCTTACGGAATGTTAAGTCTTGCTTCAAATTGACAGAAGATTAGTTAGACCACAGATGGAGAACTGTGTGCAGTTTTGGTCTCCTTATCTCAGCCACAGAGAGTGCAATGAAGGTTTACCAGATTCTTTTCTGTGATGGCAGGGATGTTCTGTAAAGAGAGAATGGGCAAAGTGGGCCTGTATTCTCTAGACTTCCGAAGACTTAAGAGGTGATCTTATTGAAACTTACAAAATTCTTCCAAGAATAGGCAGAGTAGATACAAAGATGTTTCTGCTGACTGGGGATTCTGAAATTAGATTAGATTAGATTACTTATAGTGTGGAAACAGGCCCTTCGGCCCAACAAGTCCACACTGACCCGCCGAAGCGTAACTCACCCAGACCCATTCCCCTACACCTAACATGGCCAATTCACCTAACCTGTACATTTTTGGACTGTGGGAGGAAACCGGAGCACCCGGAGGAAACCCACGCAGACACGGGGAGAATGTGCAAACTCCACACAGACAGTCACCCAAGGCGGGAATTGAAGCTGGGTCTCTGGTGCTGTGAGGCAGCAACGCTAACCACTGTACCACCGTGCCGCCCACAATGAGGGCACAATTTAAAATAAGGGAGATGGCATTTAAGACTGGGATGAGAAAAAGTGTATTTACCCAGAGGATTCTGAATGTTTGGAATTCTCTCCCCCAGAGAGCTATGGAAGCTCAGCCTTTGAGTATATTTAAAAATGACGGTCTGGGTTAAAGGTACTGAAGAGTTTGATCACCCGTGATTGTGCTGAATAGCGGAGTAGCCTTGATCGGCTGAATGGTCTGCTGCTATTCCTATATATACCCACAATGCTGTTAAGGATGGAGTTATAGGATATCGTCAGAGTAATACTGAAGGAACGGCGATATATTTCCACTTCATGATGATGAGTGAGTTGGAGGGGAACTTGTAGGAGGTGGTGTTCCCATGTACCTGCTGTCCTTGACCTTCTTAGTGGGAGAGATTGTGGATTTGGAATGTGCTGTCTAAGTTGCCTCAGTGAGATGCTGCTATGCATCTTGTAGATAGTACACACTGCCTGCTACTGAGCATTTGGTAGTGCAGGGAGTGGATATGTATGAATGTGGTGCCAATCAAGTGGGTTGCTTTGTCTTGAATGATGTCATACTTCTTGAGTATTGTTGGAGCTGCACCCATCCCAACAAGTGGGGAATATTCCATCACACTTATGACCTGTGCTTGGTAGGTGGTGGACAGGCTTTGGGAAGTCAGGAGGTGAATTACAGGATTCTGACCTATTGTTGTAGTCATAATAATGGTCAGTGGTAAATCCCAGGACATTGACAACAGAGATGGTAATATCAATGAATTGTCAATAGCAGATGGCTTGACTCTCTCTTGTCGGTGATTGCCTTTGCCTGACATTAGTTTTATGTGAATGTTATTTTGCAGTTATCAATCCAACCCTGGATGTTCCTTTCTACATATAGTCATGACTGCTTTTGTATTGGAGGAGTAATGAATGGAGGAATCATGAATGGTGCTGAATGCTGTGAAATCATCAGTAAACATCTTAAATGCAGAGCTGTTGTGGAGGATAACCCAGTTACCACTGCCATTCCCAATCCCAGCTTTCAGGTTATCACACTCATGCCCAGGCCCAGTTACCAGGTTAGCTCAATCTTCCCAGACCAATTGCCAGATTAGCATTGTCATTCCTAGTCTCTCTTACCAGATTACCCCAATCTTCCCAATCCATGTTACTGAGTTACCATGGTAACTCCTAGTTGGCCTACTGTGGTTTAGAGAAACAGTTGGCACCAGCTTGGGGTTTTCTTCACCCAATTCCAGCACCAACGCCATATAAACAGGAAAAGAGGCACCTACCAGGAGCTGGTCTCTTACCCACCCGTCACCCAGTTAGAGGGTTCGATAGGGTGGACAGTGAGGGCCTTTTTCCTCAGATGGTGATGGCACATACTTTAAATTGAGGGTGAAATAGGACAGATGTCAGAGGTAGTTTCTTTACCCAGAGAGTAGTAGGGGTGTGGAACGCACTGCCTACAACAGTTCTAGACTCACCAACTTTAAGGGCATTTAAATGGTCATTGGATGAACATATGGATGAAAATGGAATAGTGTAGGATAGAAAGGCTTCAGGTTGGTTCCACAGGTCAGCACAACATCGAGGGCCGAAGGGCCTGTACTGCGCTGTTATGTTCTATGTTCACCTTTGCCTTTTGGGTTGGACAACAGACGTAGTTGAAGCAAGTAGTAGTGCTGGCAGAGGGGTGAAATACAGCACCTCATTCACCCATTCTCTCTGTCACTCAATCTCGTCAGTATTCCCTGACAATTCACTAAGCTGAGTATTTGCTCACATTCAAAGTTTAGGTTGTGGGTAAGGAAGTGACCCGGGTGTAAAGCCCGTGGAGGTTTGAGTATAATGTGGGTTCCAGTGCAGGTTGGTACTGACTTGTTGAGAATATGAGTTTGAAGTAGTTTATTCAGTTATATAGATAGAGCGAAGAGGTTGGAACTGTTTGCTTCAGGGTAGACAACATTGTGAGGAGATTTGTTACCTTCTGGAATTCTGCAATCAGAGACAGCAGCAGCAAATATGGACGAAGAGCAGTGTTGGCTGGAAGTCCGGTGTGTGGAATAGGATGTGGGCCCGGAGCAGTGTTGGCTGGAGGTCCGGTGTGTGGAAGAGGCTGTGGGCCCGGAGCAGTGTCAGCTGGAGGTCCGGTGTGTGGAAGAGGCTGTGGGTAGGAGCAGTGTCGGCTGGAGGTCCGGTGTGTGGAAGAGGCTGTGGGCCCGGAGCGGTGTCAGCTGGAGGCCCGGTGTGTGGAGTAGGGTGTGGGCCTGCAGCAGTGTCAGCTGGAGGCCCGGTGTGTGGAGTAGGGTGTGGGCCTGGAGCAGTGTCAGCTGGAGGTCCGGTATGTGGAAGAGGCTGTGGGCCTGGAGCAGTGTCGGCTGGAGGTCCGGTGTGTGGAAGAAACTGTGCGCCCAGAGTGGTGTCAGCTGGAGGTCTGGTGTGTGGAAGTGGCTGTGGGCCTGAGCGGTGTCAGCTGGAGGTCCGGTGTGTGGAAGAGGGAGTAGGCCTGGAGCGGTGTCAGCTGGAGGTCCGGTGTGTGGAAGAGGCTGTGGGCCTGAGCGGTGTCAGCTGGAGGTCCGGTGTGTGGAATAGGGTGTGGGCCTGAGCGGTGTCAGCTGGAGGTCCGGTGTGTGGAAAAGGGTGTAGGCCTGGAGCAGTGTCAGCTGGAGGTCCGGTGTGTGGAATAGGGTGTAGGCCTGAGCGGTGTCAGCTGGAGGTCCGGTGTGTGGAAGAGGGTGTGGGCCTGGAGCGGTGTCAGCTGGACATCCGGTGTGTGGAATAGGGTGTGGGCCTGAGCGGTGTCAGCTGGAGGTCCGGTGTGTGGAAGAGGGAGTAGGCCTGGAGCGGTGTCAGCTGGAGGTCCGGTGTGTGGAAGAGGCTGTGGGCCTGAGCGGTGTCAGCTGGAGGTCCGGTGTGTGGAATAGGGTGTGGGCCTGAGCGGTGTCAGCTGGAGGTCCGGTGTGTGGAAGTGGCTGTGGGCCTGAGCGGTGTTGGCTGGAGGTCCGGTGTGTTGAAGAGGCTGTGGGCCTGAGCGGTGTCAGCTGGAGGTCCGGTGTGTGGAATAGGGTGTGGGCCTGAGCGGTGTCAGCTGGAGGTCCGGTGTGTGGAAGAGGGCGTAGGCCTGGAGCGGTGTCAGCTGGAGGTCTGGTGTGTGGAATAGGGTGTAGGCCTGAGCGGTGTCAGCTGGAGGTCCGGTGTGTGGAATAGGGTGTGGGCCTGAGCGGTGTCAGCTGGAGGTCCGGTGTGTGGAAGTGGCTGTGGGCCTGAGCGGTGTTGGCTGGAGGTCCGGTGTGTGGAAGAGGCTGTGGGCCTGAGCGGTGTCAGCTGGAGGTCCGGTGTGTGGAATAGGGTGTGGGCCTGAGCGGTGTCAGCTGGAGGTCCGGTGTGTGGAAGAGGGTGTAGGCCTGGAGCGGTGTCAGCTGGAGGTCTGGTGTGTGGAATAGGGTGTAGGCCTGAGCGGTGTCAGCTGGAGGTCCGGTGTGTGGAATAGGGTGTGGGCCTGAGCGGTGTCAGCTGGAGGTCCGGTGTGTGGAAGAGGGTGTAGGCCTGGAGCGGTGTCAGCTGGAGGTCCGGTGTGTGGAAGTGGCTGTGGGCCTGAGCGGTGTCAGCTGGAGGTCCGGTGTGTGGAATAGGGTGTGGGCCTGAGCGGTGTCAGCTGGAGGTCCGGTGTGTGGAAGTGGCTGTGGGCCTGAGCGGTGTTGGCTGGAGGTCCGGTGTGTGGAAGAGGCTGTGGGCCTGAGCGGTGTCAGCTGGAGGTCCGGTGTGTGGAAGAGGGTGTAGGCCTGGAGCGGTGTCAGCTGGAGGTCTGGTGTGTGGAATAGGGTGTAGGCCTGAGCGGTGTCAGCTGGAGGTCCGGTGTGTGGAATTGGATGTGGGCCTGGAGCGGTGTCAGCTGGAGGTCCGGTGTGTGGAAAAGGGTGTTGGTCTGAGTGGTGTCAGCTGGAGGTCCGGTGTATGGAATAGGGTGTGGGCCCGGAGCGGTGTCAGCTGGAGGTCCGGTGTGTTGAAAAGGGTGTAGGCCTGGAGCGGTGTCAGCTGGAGGTCCGGTGTGTGGAATAGGGTGTGGGCCTGAGCGGTGTCAGCTGGAGGTCCGGTGTGTGGAATAGGGTGTGGGCCCGGAGCGGTGTCAGCTGGAGGTCCGGTGTGTGGAAGATGGTGTAAGCCTGGAGCGGTGTCAGCTGGAGGCCCGGTGTGTGGAATTGGATGTGGGCCTGGAGTGGTGTCAGCTGGAGGTCCGGTGTGTGGAAGAGGGTGTAGGCCTGGAGCGGTGTCAGCTGGAGGTCTGGTGTGTGGAATAGGGTGTAGGCCTGAGCGGTGTCAGCTGGAGGTCCGGTGTGTGGAAGAGGGTGTAGGCCTGGAGCGGTGTCAGCTGGAGGTCCGGTGTGTGGAATAGGGTGTAGGCCTGAGCGGTGTCAGCTGGAGGTCCGGTGTGTGGAAGAGGGTGTAAGCCTGGAGCGGTGTCAGCTGGAGGCCCGGTGTGTGGAATTGGATGTGGGCCTGGAGTGGTGTCAGCTGGAGGTCCGGTGTGTGAAAGAGGGTGTAGGCCTGGAGCGGTGTCAGCTGGAGGTCTGGTGTGTGGAATAGGGTGTAGGCCTGAGCGGTGTCAGCTGGAGGTCCGGTGTGTTGAAAAGGGTGTAGGCCTGGAGCGGTGTCAGCTGGAGGTCCGGTGTGTGGAATAGGGTGTGGGCCTGAGCGGTGTCAGCTGGAGGTCCGGTGTGTGGAATAGGGTGTGGGCCCGGAGCGGTGTCAGCTGGAGGTCCGGTGTGTGGAAGAGGGTGTAGGCCTGGAGCGGTGTCAGCTGGAGGTCCGGTGTGTGGAATAGGGTGTGGGCCTGAGCGGTGTCAGCTGGAGGTCCGGTGTGTGGAATAGGGTGTGGGCCTGGAGTGGTGTCAGCTGGAGGTCCGGTGTGTGGAAGAGGGTGTAGGCCTGGAGCGGTGTCAGCTGGAGGTCTGGTGTGTGGAATAGGGTGTGGGCCTGTGCGGTGTCAGCTGGAGGTCCGGTGTGTTGAAAAGGGTGTAGGCCTGGAGCGGTGTCAGCTGGAGGTCCGGTGTGTGGAATAGGGTGTGGGCCTGAGCGGTGTCAGCTGGAGGTCCGGTGTGTGGAATAGGGTGTGGGCCCGGAGCGGTGTCAGCTGGAGGTCCGGTGTGTGGAAGAGGGTGTGGGCCTGAGCGGTGTCAGCTGGAGGTCCGGTGTGTGGAAGAGGCTGTGGGCCTGAGCGGTGTCAGCTGGAGGTCCGGTGTGTGGAAGAGGCTGTGGGCCTGAGCGGTGTCAGCTGGAGGTCCGGTGTGTGGAAGAGGCTGTGGGCCTGAGCGGTGTCAGCTGGAGGTCCGGTGTGTGGAAGAGGCTGTGGGCCTGAGCGGTGTCAGCTGGAAGTCCGGTGCGTGGAAGAGGCTGTGGGCCTGAGCGGTGTCAGCTGGAGGTCCGGTGTGTGGAAGAGGCTGTGGGCCTGAGCGGTGTCAGCTGGAGGTCCGGTGTGTGGAAGAGGCTGTGGGCCTGAGCGGTGTCAGCTGGAGGTCCGGTGTGTGGAAGAGGCTGTGGGCCTGAGCGGTGTCAGCTGGAGGTCCGGTGTGTGGAAGAGGCTGTGGGCCTGAGCGGTGTCAGCTGGAGGTCCGGTGTGTGGAAGAGGCTGTGGGCCTGAGCGGTGTCAGCTGGAGGTCCGGTGTGTGGAAGAGGCTGTGGGCCTGAGCGGTGTCAGCTGGAGGTCCGGTGTGTGGAAGAGGCTGTGGGCCTGAGCGGTGTCAGCTGGAGGTCCGGTGTGTGGAATAGGGTATGGGACTGAGCTCAGTTTGGTCAGAGCGAGCTGAAGTGACAGTGACGGAGATTACCTGGCATCAGTGGCATCAAGAGCAAGAAGCCAAAGGTTTCCAGGGAATGGGCCAAAGCAGAGGAGACCGGGCCCTTGCAGAAAGTGCACTTAGGAAAGACCGTTGAGCTATTACCTTTGTTCCTTTATTTTTCCACTTACTGCTAGGAAGGTCTATAAAGTTAACTTCTAACTTCATTTCTTTATTTTTCCTCTCATACTAAGAACAACAGTAATATTTTACTTTTAACTTTGTTTCTCTATATTAGTACCATCATGTGAGGTGACATTATACACTTTTCACTGTATTCCTGTATATCTGTACTTGAGTACGTCTGGTAATAAAGCTTAAATCAAATTAAAATCAAGCATTAAACACTCCCTCTGGTGGATGCAGTGGAATATTGTGAATAGTTTTTGTCCCCTTATCTAAGGAAAGGTGTAATGGCATTGAAGGCAATCCAGAGATGGTTTGCTCAACCAACACCAGGTATGGAGGGAATATCTTACGGGGTGAGGTTGAATAGTTTCAGCCTATATGCACTTTATTGAAACGTACAAGATTCTCAGGAGGCTTTACAGTAGATGTGGAGAGGTTGTTTCCCATTGTGGGAGAGTCTATGCTTAGAGGGTATAATCTAAGTAAGGACTCACACATTTAAGACCCAGATGAGGAGGAATTTTTTCTCTCAGAGGGTAGTGAATCTGTGGAATCCTTTACTGCAGAGGGCTTTTGAAGCTGGGTCATTATATAGGCTGAAGGATGATGTAGACAAATTTTTAGTCAATGAAGGAATCGAGGCTAATGAGGAAAAGGCAGTAAAGTGGTGTTGAGGATTATTAGATCAGCCATTATCTCATGAATGGCGGAGCAGACTTGACAGGCTGAATAGCCTACTTCTGTTCATACATCTTATTGTCTTGTGATCAACACCATGTGGGCACAGGTTTAAGGCAATTGGCAAACAAATCGATACAGATACTTGGAAAAGATCATACACAGCGAGTGGTTAGGGTCTAGAATGTGCTTCCTGAGAGTGTGGTAGATGTGGATTCAATCGAGGCTTTCAAAAAAGGAATTGGATCATTATGTGGAAAGGAAAAACATGGACCAAGGGCAGGCAGAAGGGATTAGTTTAATTTGGCATTATGTTCAGCACAACATCATAGATCAAAGAGCCTGTTTCTTTGCTGTACAGTTCTATGTTCTGTGTAAAGCTGCAGAGAGAAGCCGGGATAGTGACACTAAGTCCAGGACACAAATGGAGGACTGAATGGCTGCCTTCTATTCTGTAATAACTCTGTATTTAATTCTCCTTCACAGGTCAGCCCCAATTCGAGTGTCCTGACCAATGGACAGAATTCCACCAAAAATGTTACTACTTTTCACCAAACACAGAAGATTGGTCAACATCGCAGAAATTTTGCTTATCGAAGATGTCCAATCTGGTTGTTATTAACAGTGCCGAGGAACAGGTTAGAATTCTTCTGGAGGTCTTTCAAAGTGACATCAATGGCCTGAGAAGTCCCTAGCAGCTGTTCCCACCCAGTCCCTGCAAGGCAGATGACTCCCTAGCTCCTGGGTGTAACCAGGATTGCTACTACAGTCTTGGTGAAAGAAGGTCAGGAAAGAGGCATCTGAGGATGTCCCATATACCTACACACAGTGGAACTAATTGTCTTTGCAGATGGTTAGGACAGTCACATGTTAAATATATCAAACCCGCATGTTTCTGGGTATAATGCAGGCAGGACAGTGGGAGCAGCTGACCAACCTGCTTTCAGGATAGGCCAGTCACCTAGCTATTATAATAAGGCTCCATGCCTTAGATTCTTTCATGGGCCGTGGCATCATTATCATTGACTATCCCTAATTGCACTTGAACTGAATGGGATCCAGAGTCCATTTCAGTGGGCAATTTAGAGTCAATGACACTGCTGTATGTCTGGAGGCACATGTAGCTGGGCCAGACCAGGTAAGGATGGCCTAAAGGACACTAGTGGGCTTTTATGATAACTGACGATAGTGCTCACCATTACTGAGATTAGTTTCAATTCCATCAGCTTTATCGTGGAATTTGAATGTACATCTTAAAACCAGTAACTCAGACATAGGTCAGACATTCCCAGACCTATTTACCACTACATCACCATCTCCTCACGTAACTCTTGCCCCAGTCTAACATTGGCTGGTTGGATTTTACAGGCCTCAGGAAGCTCTGCAGCTAATAGGAGGTGAGACTTTCTGAATGGAACAGTCAAACATATTTTAAACACTGCTTGGTGGCCAAGAAGAGCTGGTGAACTACATCCTTGATCATCTCCCCTTCCCCAAAACTTACTTCCCTCCTTCCATCACTCCCTCCCACCCTGAGTCTAGTAACGAGGGTGTGTGGGACAAGCCTGTCAAGCTGGCTTCCTGAATAGGAAACAAACTCTGCAGGGAGATATTGGTAATGTGGTAATGTCCCTGGACTAATGACCTGGAGGGGATATACGTTTAAATCCCACATTGGAGCCAAGTGGGAATTAAATTTAATTATAAACTCTGGATGTTTAAAACAGTTTTAATTAATGATGACTATGACAATTATTATTGATTGTAGTAAAAGCCTATCTGGTTCAGTATTGTCCTTTAGAGAAAAAAATCTGTCTGTTTGAAGTCACATAATGATATGATTGACACCGAATAGCTCTCGAAGAACAATTAGGGATGGGCACCAAACATTGGGAGTACCCATGATGAGCACATCCCATGAAAAGATAGATTGAGAAATGAAGCATTTCCGGACCACAACTCATTTGCCCTCTAAAAAATCCTGTTGAGATTTGGGTCTGTGCTTCTGTCTGTTGTCTATTATTGTTGACCCTCTGCGATCACAAATCCATTCACATAATGATAAATATCATTGCTCTCCCCAGCCTGTCATAAATACACAATGACAATTCCTTGTGAGTACACAAGTCAGATGTTCCAATTGTTGTCTACCCTTATCCTGTTCTTGTAGAAATATGGACTGAATCTCTGTGTGAAGTTCTCTTTGCTACTCAACGTAATGAGTGTCAATTTGAAAGTTGCTATTGATGAGGCCTCGGAAGGGTCAGCCTGAATTTAAGCTTTCATTCCTCAGGCTTCCCCAAGATCCTTATGTGCACGAGATGGCGGGCAGGAAACACATGTTCATTGATCTTAGCCTGTGTTGTACTTGCCGACTTATCAGAAAAGCAGGAAATGATATGTGTCCTTGCCCCAAGTCTAGAGCAGGTATAGGGCCCAAGGACTTAGTTCAAATCTTACTCCGAGTTTGATTTTCCAGGGAGACACTAGCTTGCCATCTGGCCGAAAGCTCAGTCTGAAGGGGACTGAGAAGCGAAAATGATAATCTAAATGAGGAATTAGAAGGAGAAGGAATGGTCACCTTAATCCACAGTAAAGGAACCTCTTTGCTCCCTAACTTCATCCTTGATTTGTGACTTTTGATCTCCCTGTGGATTAGATTAGATTAGATTACTTGTAAGTAATCTAATCTAATCTAATCCACAGTAAAGGAACCTCTTTGCTCCCTAACTTCATCCTTGATTTGTGACTTTTGATCTCCCTGTCCCTGAATCCCAACACCACACACACACACACACAGAGTCCCCAGGCCATCGCTCACCAGTAAGTCTCAGACACTCTAATAACCTTCACACACTCATCATCCTGCAGTTTAATAAGCTCTAAGACCAAACATCCAGATCATGTCTTTCCTATACAGGCGTACTTACTTGCACAGCTGTGATCACTCACGACATCCTAATGGCTACTACCAACTTATGTGACACACTGACATAGTTTTCACGTAGTTTTGTTAAAACTGCACTTACATTGAGATTTTATTTGGACCCCCACAGGGATTTTTGAATAAAGGAATTGAATCAAATCGACACTGGATTGGACTCAACGAGACAAATAACATGGATAATTGGGGTTGGGTGGATGGAACACAATATAATACTACATTCAAGTAAGTAAGCTTTTTATACACTCAGTCTTTGTGTTAAAATGGCCTGCATGTTCTCTTTCTGTAAAGCTCTATGATGCTAAGCTGTATACATCAAACAGAAAGCAGCTTTTGGCGGTCAGTTCCCAATGTCATTTGGTTTTGGCCATGTCCAGTATCCAAGCCATGCATTTCCTCACCCCCCACCAAGTTCTACTAAGAGCAACTGAAACTGGAACTGGAGTACATGATGTGGACAGGCTGGTGTTGGACTGGGGTGAACAAAGTCAGAAATCACACAACACCAAGTCATAGTCCAATAAGTTTATTTGAAATCACAAGCTTTCGGAGCGCTGCTCCTTCGTCGAGATTTCATTTGATGAAGAAGTAGCGCTATGAAAGCTTGTGATTTCAAATAAACCATTGCTGGACAATAACCTGGTGTCATGTGACTTCTGACATTGTAGCTGGAGTAGATCATTCCGCCCATCGAACCTGCTACACTAATCAATATGATCACACCTGACCCTGGGTTCAACCGTTGCCTGCTCGCTCACTGATAGCCCGAGACATCAAAGATCTGTCAATCCCAGTCTTCAATATATTCAACAGTGGAGCATCCACAACCCTTTGAGGGAGAGAATTCCAAAAATTCAGAAGCCTCTGAGTGAAGCAATTTCTCCTCTTCTCAGTCCCAAGCAATTGCCCTTCTCCTGACACTTGTGCAGCTGTCATCTCCTCCAACCCTCATCTCCAAGGGGACCAGGTTTGCTAGTGCTTCAAGGGAGGGTTTAAAACTAGATTGGCAGGGGATGGGATCCCCAACAGCAGGAGGGCAAGTGCAAGGCTGGAAGGAGACACAGTAATCAGAAACTGTAAAGAGAAGAGAGAGGTCAGGCTGGAACATGACAGGGAGCAAGGAGCGCCTGTTGGATTAAACTGCATCAATGCAAGAGGTCTGACAGGTAAGGCTGATGAACTCAGGATGTGGATAGGTATGTGGGACTGAGATATTATAGAAACATGGCTAAGGGAGGGACAGGACTGGCAGCTTAATGTGCCAGGGTACAGGTGCTTTAGGCAGAACAGAGGTGGTGGAAAGAGAGGACGGGGAGTTGTATTTTTGATTAAGGTGAGTGTCACAGCAGTAATCGGAGATGAAATGATTGAAGTATCATCCAGTCAGGCTTTGTGGGTGGAACTAAGAAATAAAAAGGGGATGATGACGTTATTGGGGTTGTACTATCAGCCCCCAAATAGTCAACAGGAATTAGAGGAACAAGTATGCAGGGAGACTGGGGAGATTTCTAGGAGCAATAGAATTGTCATAGTAGGGAATTTTAATTTTCCAAACATAGACTGGGATTGCTGGGGTGTTAAGGGTTTAGCTGGGGTGGAATTTGTTAAGTGCACTGAGGAAAGTTTCCTCAAGCTCCTACTCGGAAAGGGGAACACTTGACCTACTCTTGGGAAATAGGGCAGGATAGGTGATAGGTGACAGTGGGGGAGCACTTTGGAACCAGTCAGCATAGTTCCATTAATTCTAAAACAGATATGGAGAGGGACAAAACTGGTCCACAGATTCAAGTTCTAAACTGGGGCAAGGTGAATTTTCATGGAATTATACAGGAGCTTCAAGGGGTTGATTGCAGGCAAAGGGACCACCAGCAAGTGGGAGGCCTTTAAAAGTTATGACATGGGGTAAACCACTCCACGAATTTAAACCAGCAACACAGATAAAATTTACCCCGTGCTGTAATCTGTTAAAATTTGAGAGGCAAAGAATTATCCCAAAAGTCACTATTTAAAGTAAAAACTAACAACTTTATTCTTTAAGTCTAACAGAGAATATTAACTAACAACTATTTACAACTCCTTTCTCTTAAACCTATCTTTTACCTCCCCCTCTACAATACTAATCCAATAACAAAATCCTGATTACGATTTACAAAAAAAAATCACGTTTCAAAACCAGTCAGCTTTGTTGAGTTTCCTCTGTAGATTTTTCTGTGTTCTTTTCTGCTTCTTAGTGATTCTGCTTCACAGATCTTTGATAGATAAAGGTACCTTTTAGAGAGCAGATCTGCTGACAGTCTGTAGTAGTTGGTGGCTTGCTGCTCTTTGCCACTTGGCTAACTCATAGAGTCATAGAGATGTACAGCATAGAAACAGACCTTTCGGTCCAACCCGTCCATGCCGACCAGATATGGCTAGTTCACAATGTCCAGTTTTATACCTCGTAACATCGGATCGTTTCATTGGTTTTAATATTGTCAAAATACTAAATTCAAACTTGATAGGAGTTTGGTGTCTTGGGGCATAATTTAAACTGATTGGCCGAATTTGTATTTGTTTTTGTCTCATAGCAATCCAGCTGTTGTTAGCTGTTCAACCAAATATTACATTTTAAATTTTCCAGCACTCTGTGTGTTTGCTAAGTCCTTGCCAGCCTTTCAACTCTCTTAAAGGTACATTACACCTCAACTTAATAACAATATTAAAGGAAAAAGAATACTACAGAGAGAATAGTACCCCTCAAGGACCAAAGTGGACATGTACGTGTTGAACCGCAAGAGATGGGTTAGGTTCTCAATGAATATTTCTCCTCTGTGTTTACCATGGAGACAGACATGAAGACTTGGGAAGGTTAGTGGTCTATCTTGGGGACATCCATATCACAGTAGAGGAGGTGTTAAATATATTAGAATGTATGAAGGTGAATAAATCTCCTGGTCCTGGTCAGATATATCCAAAAAAACTGTCAGAGGCTAGAGAAGAAATTGCAGAGGTCCTGGCTAATATTTTTGCATCAATGTGAGCCATGAGTGAGGTCCTGGAAGACTGGAGGGTAGTGAATGTTGTGCCCTTATTCAAGAGGGGGCTACAAAGAAAAACCTGGGAACTATAGACAGTAAGTTTAACATCTGTGGCTGGTAACCTACTTGAGAAAATTTTGAGAGATAAGATACTTGTGTATTTGGAAAGACAGGGTTTGATTAGGAATAGTCAGCATGGCTTTGTGAATGGATGATCATGCCTCACAACTTTGTTAGAGTTCTTTGATGAAGTGACCAGAAAGGTTGACGAGGGCAGTGCAGCAGACATTGTCTATATGGATATCAGTAAGGCCTTTGATAAGGTTCCATATGATAGGTGGCTTTGGAAGGTTAGATCAGATGGAATCCAGTGGGAGCTGGCAAATTGGATACACAATTGGCTTGATGGCAGGAAGCAGAGGGTAATAGTGGAAGGATGTTTGTTGGACTGGAGACCTGTGACTAGTGGAGTGCCTCAGGGGTCGGTGCTAGGCCCACTGCTGTTTGTTATCGATATCAATGATTTGAATGATAAGTAAGTTTGCAGATGACACAAAAATAGGTGGTATCACGGACAGTGAGGAAAGTGATCAGGAATTGCAGTACATTGATCAGCTGGGGAAAGTGGGCTGAGAAATGGCAAAGGGAGTTTAATAGAGATAAGTGTGAGTTCTTGCATTTTGGAAAGTCAAATCAAAGTAGGAGTTTCATGGTGAATGATGGGGCCTTAAGAAGTGTTGTGGAACAGAGGGACCTTGGAGTTGAGGTGCACAGTTCTCTGAAAGTGGAATCCCAGGTAGACAGGGCAGTGAAGAAGGCTTTTGGCACACTGGCCTTCATCAGTCAGGGCAGTGAGTATAGACTTTGGGAAGTTATGTTGCAGTTGGACTGGACATTGGTGAGGACGCACTTGAAGTATTGTGTTCAGTTTTGGTCACCTTGCTACAATGAGGATGTTATTAAACTGGAAAGGGTGCAGAAGAAATTTACAAGGATGTTGCCAGGAGTCAAGAGTCTGAGTGCAAGGGTGAGGTTGGACAAGCTTTGTTTAGAGCATAGGAGATTGAGGGGGGAATCTTATAGAACTGTATAAGAACATGAGAGGCATGGATAGGGTGAATGCACTCAGTTTTTTTCCCAGGGTTGGGGAATCGAGGACTAGACGGCATCAGTTTAAGGTTAGAGGAGAAAGAATAAAAGGAAACCTGAGGGGCAACTTTTTTTATGCAGAGGGGGGTACGCATATGGAATGAGCTGCCAGCAGAAGTGATTGATGTAGGTACATTAACAACATTTAAAAGGCATTTGGATCAATACATGGATAGGCACGGTTTAGAAGGATACGGGCCAAGTGTAAGGAAATGGGGTTAGTGTGGATGTACATTTTGGTCAGCATGGACCAGTGTGGGCCGCAGGGCCTGTCTCTGTGCTGTAGGACTCTATGACTCTAATCCTGGCCCCTGAAACCGCCTGGATTTCAATCCATAGATTATTTACAGCGATGAAAGACATACCTTTTGAGGAGAGATTGAGCAGTTTAGGTCTATACTTGCTGGAGTTGAGAAGAATGGGAGGAGATCTAACTGACGTATATAAGATGCTAAAAGAGATTGATAAGGTAGATGTAGAGCAGTTGTTTCTCTTTGTGGGGCAACCCAGAATGAGAGGTCATAGTTTTCAGCTAAAGGAGGAGCAGATTTAAAACAGAGATGAGGGAGAGTTACTTTTCTCAAAGGGCTCTGGATGTGGTGGGTGCTGGAACATTGAATAAATTTAAGGAGGAGATAGGCAGATTTTTAAGTACTGATGGATAAAGGAATTTGGGAAGTGGACAGGAAAGTGAAGTTGGGGCTAAAATGAGATCAGCCATGATTATGTTAAATGGCAGAGCAGGCTCAAAGGGCTGAATGGCCTATTCCTCCTCCTAATTCTTATAAGTGTTTGTGGGTGTTTCTTCAGCTTCCTGGGACTTAAGCTTGGAGTTCCCTCTGTAGCCTGTATGTCTCTCGACCTTAGATTATCACTTTTTGAAAGAGCTTTCTAATGCCTCTGTGTGTACCTTGCCAATGAATTCCATTTGATAATGCCCTTGTGAAATGTCTTGGATATTTTACTCCTTATGGTTAGTGCCATTGTTCATAAATCACTGTAAATTAGCATTCAAATAGAACAAGCAGTTCTGAAGATAAATGACATGTTAGCCTTTATCATAAGATGACTTAATATAAGATTAAGCAATTCTTGCTTCGAGTGTATCAAACATTGGTGAGGCAGCCCTTGGGGTATTGTGCACAGTTCTGGTCCATTTCCTCAAGAAGGAAGGGACTTATCTACTCAAGAGGAATGTAGCAGAGGCCAAGCAGACTGATTCCTGGAATGATGGGACTGTCCTGTGATTTGATTTGATTTGATTTGATTTATTACTGTCACATACCAAAATACAATGAAAAGTATTGTTTTGCCTGCTATGAGGAGAGATTGCGGAGATTAGACCCGTATTCCTAGAAAAACTAATCTTAAAGTGTTGGACAGAGTAGATGCAGAAAGGATGTTTCCTGTGAGTGTAATGTGTAGAAACAGTAAACAATCTCAGAACAAGGGATTGGCCATTTAGGACTGAGACTGGGAGGAATTTCTTTACTTAAGGGGGGGTGAATTGTTTCGAATTTTCAACTGCAAAGGCCTGTAGAGGCACAGCCACTGAGTGTGTTCAAGAAAGAGACTAATCGATTTCAGTTATTAATAACATCAGAGTGCAGGGATAATGTGGGAATGTGGTGTTGAGGTTAATGTCCGGCTGCAAGCTAGAATGGTAGATCAAGGAACTGAATGGCCAATACCTGCACTTCTGTTCCTAACGACATTAATGGCATTATATTAATGTAAATTGCTGATCTGAGCCACATCCTGCTGAAATTTGGGAGGTACACATCTAAAATCAAGAGAAACCTAGTACAGGCCAGCTCCACAAGCAGGAAGCCCAGTGAGTCAGATGGAATGCTCCTGTCCAATGTAGCACCAATCACCCATCCCAGTACACTCCTGAAGGAGTATGTATTTCACTCACAACCCCAAGTTGTCCTCTCAGGTGGACGTCTTTCTGTTGTCCTGAACAACATGTTTTTATTCCTTCACGGGGTGTAGGCATCACTGGCAAAGCCAGCATTTGTTGCCCATCCTTAATTGCCCTTGACTGGCATTTCAGAGGCCAGTTAAGATTCACGAGAGTCACATTTAGGCCAGACCAGGTAAAGATGGCAGATTTCCTTCCTGAACTGACATGAGTGAACCTATTTACAACAAACAATGCTAGTTTCGCAACATTATTTTAAATACTCCAGATATCTGAATTGACTTTAAATTCTACCAGCTGTCACAGTGTGAAATCATTGAGTCATGCAGCACAGAAACAGACCCTTCGTTCCAACCAGTCCATGCTGACCATAATCCCAAACTAAACTAGTCCTGCCTGCCTGCACTTGGCCAATATCCACCCTAACATTTCTCGTTCATGTGCTTATCCAAACAGTCTTTAAATGTTGTAACCGTACCCGCATCCACCACTTCCTCTGGAAGTTCATTGAACACAAGAACCACTCCCTGTGTAAAAATAGTTGTGTCTCATGTGTTATTTAAATCTTTCTCCCCTAACTTTAAAATTATACTGTCTAATCTTGAAATGTCCCACCCTAGAAGACTATACCTCTCATGATTTATTAAACCTCTATAAGGTCACCCCTCAAACTCCTTCATTCCTATGGAAAAGGTCCCAGCTTATCCAGCCCCTCCTCATCACTCAAACTCTCCATTCTGAGCAACATCCTGGGAAATCTCTTCTGCATCCACTCCAACTTAATACCATCCTTCCTATAACGGGGTAACCAGAACTGGACACAGACTCTAGAAGATGCCTCAACAACATGTACAAATTCTACATGATGTCCTACCTCCTGTACTCAAAGATCTGAGCAATCAAGACAAGCCTGCTAAATGCCTTCTTAACCACCCTATCTATATGTGAAGCAAACAATTATGTACCTGCACTCCAAAGTCTCTCTTTTCTATAACATGACGTAAGGCCTTACTTTGAATTATATAAGCCGTGCCCTTATTTGTTTCACCAAAATGTAATACTTCACATTTATCCAAATCAAACTTCATTTGCCACTCTTCAGCCCATTGATCCAATTGATCAAGATCTCTTTGTAATCATAGATAACCTGATTATGGATAGTCAACATGGCTTTGTGCGTGGGAAATCATGTCTCACAAACTTGGTTGAGTTTCTTGAGGAAGTAACAAAGAAGATTGATGAGGGCAGAGCAGTAGATGTGACCTATATGGACTTCAGTGAGGCGTTCGACAAGGTTCCCCATGGGAGACTGATTTGCAAGGTTAGATCTCATGGAATACAGGGAGAACTAGCCATTTGGATACAGAACTGGTGCAAAGGTAGAAGACAGAGGGTGGAGATGGAGGGTTGTTTTTCAGACTGGAGGCCTGTGACCAGTGGAGTGCAACAAGGATTGGTGCTGGGTCCTCTACTTTTTGTCATTTACATAAATGATTTGGATGCGAGCATAAGAGGCACAGTTAGTAAGTTTGCAGATGACACCAAAATTGGAGGTGTGGTGGACAGCGAAGAGGGTTACCTCAGATTACAACAGGATCTGGACCAGATGGGCCAATGAGCTGAGAAGTGGCAGATGGAATTTAATTTAGATAAATGTGGGATGCTACATTTTGGGAAAGCAAATCTTAGCAGGATATATACACTTAATGGTAAGGTCCTAGGGAGTGTTGCTGAACAAACAGACCTTGGAGTGCAGGTTCATAGCTCCTTACAAGTGGAGTCACAGGTAGATAGAATAGTGAAGAAAGCGTTTGGTATGCTTTCCTTTATTGGTCAGAGTATTGAATACAGGAGTTGAGAGGTCATGTTGCAGCTGTACAGGACATTGGTTAGGCCACTGTTGGAATATTGCATGCAATTCTGGTCTCCTTCCTATTGGAAAGATGTTAAGAAACTTGAAAGGGTCAGAAAAGATTTATAAGGATGTTGCCAGGATTGGAAGATTTGAGGTACAGGGAGAGGTTGAATAGGCTGGTTCTGTTTTCCCTGGCACCTCATAGGCTAAAGGGTGACCTTATAGAGGTTTACAAAATCATGAGGAGGATGGATAGAGTAAATAGACAAAGTCTTTTCCCTGGGGTGGGGGAGTCCAGAACTAGAGGGCATAGGTTTAGGGTGAGAGGGGAAAGATATAAAAGAGACCTAAGGGGCAACGTTCTCACACAGAGGGTGGTACGTGTATGGAATGAGCTGCCGGAGGAAGTGGTGGAGGCTGGTACAACTGCAACATTTAAGAGGCATTTGGATGGGTATATGAATAGGAAGGCTTTGGAGGGATATGGGCCGGGTGCTGGCGGGTGGGACTAGATTGGTTTGGGATATCTGGTTGGCATGGATGGGTTGGACTGAAGAGTCTGTTTCCATGCTGTGCATCTCTATGACTCTTTATGTCCTCTATACCACCAAATTTGATGTCATCTGCAAACCTACTAACCAAACTTTCTACATGCTCGTCTAAATAATTTATGTAAATAACAAACAAAAGTGGACCCAGCACCAATCCCTATGGAACGCTGCTGGTCATAGGCCTCCAGTTTGAAAAACAACCCTCCACCACCTGTCTTCTACAATCAGGCCAATTCTGTATCCTATTGGCAAGTTCACTCTGGATCAAATGTGATCTAACTTTACTAATTAGTCTACCATATGGAACCTTTACTGAGGTCCAAGTAAAGTTGTCTATTGCTGTGCCCTCATCTTAGTTACTTCCTCAAAAAACTCATAACATTTTTTACATTTACATTACATTACAGTGTGGAAACCAGCCCTTCGGCCCAACAAGTCCACACCGACCAGCCGAAGCACAACCCACCCATACCCCTACATTTACCCCTTACCTAACACGACGGGCAATTTAGCATGGCCAATTCACCTGACCTGCACATCTTTGGATTGTGGGAGGAAACCGGAGCACCCCCACACAGACATGGGGAGAACGTGCAAACTCCACACAGTTAGTCGCCTGAGGCAGGAATTGAACCCGGGTCTCTGGCGCTGTGAGGCAGCAGTGCTAACCACTGTTCCACCGTGCCGCCCACAAACTCAATCAAGGTTTGTGAGACATAGAGTCATAGCGATGTACAGCACGGAAACAGATCCTTCGGTCCAACCCGTCCATGCCGACCAGATATCCCAACCCAATCTAGTCCCACCTGCCAGCACCCGGCCCATATCACTCTAAACCCTTCCTATTCATGTACCCACCCTGATGTTGTATTTGTACCAGCCTCCATTCCCTCACACAATACCACAAATTGACATCCCCAGAATATTAGCCTGGAACCTTCAGATTACTAGTTCAGTGACATTACCACCTGGCCACTGACTCCACTTAATCAACCAGTAACAAATTATATGATAGTTATCAATTTACTGCTTCCAGCCACTTTCTTTCCCACCCCAACATAACTGGTGCTCCTCATCCTTGGTGCTCCCTTAATCAATTTGCCCGATATCCTCTCTGAAGTTTCAATATCCTTCCTAAAATATGGTGCCCAGCCCTGGACAAAATGTTCCAGCTGAAGTTAAGTTAGTGATTTACAAAGGTCCTATAATATTGTAATGTAAACCTTTCTTAATAAGTTTCAGGATTGCGCACACAACAGACAGAGGAGAGACAATGGACTGAATCTTAACGGGTTTTTCTTTTTGGCGATGTGTTAGTTTTTAGGAGTTGCCAGTCAGGATGGCGCCTGCTGGTGAAGTCAGTGTAAGTCGTGCTCATGGAATCTTTTTATTATTATTTAGGTTTTGGGCCCCCGGTGAACCAAAAGACCTTGGGAGTTATGAAGCTTGTGGCGGTATGAAGAGTGATGGGAGATGGAATGTCTACTCGTGTAGTCAGAAACTGAACTACATTTGTGAACGCCCAGTTTTCTGTCATTTCAAATAACGTGCTGTCCAGACATTAGGGAAAAACCTGAACTTATTTTTGTTTCCATGTCTACCTTCTGATTTTAGATATGAATCTTGGCCTCATCAATCAGGCTAACTCCCCTGCCCAAGGTACAATAACCTCTCATCTTTTTAATTTCAGTTGTTCAAAATACCAAAACAAACAGCACATCTTACCCCTATCTTTAAGGCACATCAGAAAGAAATACCTGACAGAATTTAATTCTGCCTGTTTTTTTTCCTGCCTAGAAAACTTATTTCAACCAATTTTATTGTATTATTCTGCTTAATGTCATGCTATAGTAATTGTCTGAACCAGGAATGTATGTATCTGTGAGAATTTTACATTTTCTACTCAATGTCCACTCTGCCAGAGATGAGCATGCGCTATAAATTTTGAACACCAGCCACTTCATGGCAAGCTTAACTTTCTGTTTGTATTCACCCTCCTCAAGTATTTTCCAAGTTGCAGATCTTTTTTGGGGAATCAAAGCAAAGAAGGGCTGCCACAGCTATCTAATGACACCTCCTCCCTGCTCTGAGGCACCAGGGCATTTTTGCCCTTCACCTTTTGAATTCTGGAGCCCAGGCTGTGAGTGTTAGTTACGCAGGAACGAAACATCAGCTGACTCCACTGCAAAATCCTCCCTGATGCCTTTTCTCGTTTTGAATCTGGAATAGCCCCTCTATGTGATAAATGTGTGCAAGAATTTAAACCTTTGCTTGTTTGGAATGTTTACAGTGTGGATCAGACCACTTCAAATAAAACAAAATACAGTTCTTTCATTTTATTGTCTTGTGGTCAGAACAGAAATGTTAGCCTGAGAGCAAGGTGATTTATTGAAAAGGCAAGCAACTAGGAGGTAACGGTCATTCCTACAGACAGAATAAAGGTGCTCTGTAAGGTGGTCGCCCAGTCAGTGTTCATCTCGCCAGCATAAAGGATACCACACTCTGAGCAGTGAGTAAAGTAGACAATATTCAAATATATAAGCTAATGCTGCTTCACCTAGAATGTGTGTACTGATCTTTGGAGAGTGAAGATGGAGAAATATTAGCAGTTGCTAACTATTGTACAAAAAGTCACATAATTACAGGATACAATTCTAAAGGGAGTGCAGGAGTGGAGGGACTTGGCTGTATATATACACAGATCACTAATGGTGGGAGGACAGGCAGGGAGAGCAGTAAATCAAGCATTCAATTTCCTCAACGTTACTAATGGGAATGTATTGTACAAGGTACAAGTTGTACCAGAACCTGTTAGACCTCCATATAGAGTTCAACAACTTTAGGTCTGCAGGTGTCACATGTAGAGTATTGTATACAGTTGTGGGTGCCACATAATAGGAAAGACGAGAATTGGAGAGAACACACAAGTGATTTACAAAAATGTTTCCCGGAATGAGAAAGTTATGAAGATAGACTGAAAAATGTGGGACTGCTCTCCTTGTAAAGAAGATGGCTAAGAGGAGATTTGATAGACGTTTTCAAAATCATGAGCATGCTGGATAGAGTAGATAGGGAGAAATCGTTCCTGCTCAAGGAAGGAACAAGAAGAAGTCAACACATTTAAAGTGATGCTTGCTTTCATTCAGTCAGAGCTTGAGTACAGGAATTGGGATGATTTGTTGCAGCTGTCCAAGATGTTGGTGATGCCATAAAGAATAACAGAAATTGCTGGAAAATCTCAGCCGGTCTGGCAGCATCTGTGGACAGAAATCAGAGTTAACATTTCACGAGGAGTGACCCTTTTCAGAAGAGATGGTAGCTGGAAAAATGTCAGATTTTATACAAAAGATACAGTGGAGGAAGAAATAAGGAGAAAACTATATGTGGAGATAGAGCCCAGAGACAGAGAAAAGGGGGATTTATTTTAGAGCAGTCACGGACTGTATGCGAAAAGAACTCCTTGAGGAAGTGGTAGATGCAGGTACAGTTACAACATTTATAAGACATTTGGACAGGTACAATAGGAAAGGTTTTAACGGAAATGAGCCAAATACAGGCAAATGAAAGTAGTCATTGTGAAACTTGGTCAGCATGGACGAGGTGGACTGATTGAGTGTCTGTTTCTATGCTGTATGTCTCTGCTGGACAGACAAAGGAGTGGATAATGATCTGGCTGGGAGGGTGAATAGCTATTAATAGGGACAGTTCATGGTGAACAATGAGTTGTGTGTAATAGCAGGCTGTGATAACAAGGCCTGGTGTGTGGGGGTAGGGGTAAGGACACCTCCAGACCTAAAGTTGTTGAACTCTATATGGAGTCCAGAAGGCTGCAGAGTCCCCAAGTGGAAAATGAGGTGCTGTTCTTCCAGCTTGCACTGAACTTTGCTGGAGCACTGCATCAAGCCTGAGACCAGGGAACAAGGCCAGGGAACAAGGTACTGGGTGGAGACAGACAACTGTAAGCTCTTTTAGCTGGCAGAGCATAGATGTCCTGCAAAACGATCACCCAGTCTATGCTTTCTTTCCCCAACATAGAGGAGACCGCATTATGAGCAGTGAATGCAGTAGACTAGACTGAGTAAAATGCAGGTAAAGCACTTCCTCACCTGGAAGGTGTACTTGGACCCTTGGATACTGAGGAAGTAAATGGATAGGTGTTACAGCTTTTATAGTTACAGTAGAAGGTGCTGGGAGTGAAAGAGGAGTGGATCAGGGTGTCTGGAAAGAATGGTCCCTGCAGAAAACTGACAAAAGAAGGAAGGGAAATGGGTCTGGTGGTGGGCTCACACTGGAGGTGGCAGATATGGCAGCTTCTGATCCTCTGGATGAGGATGTTGAGAGGATGGTAGATGAGGACATGGGGATCCTATCATGGAGTCATAGAGACCTACAGTACAGGCAGGCCTTTTGGCTGAAACTGGTCCATGCCGACCAAAAAGACCATCCACGCTGACTCCATTTCCCTGCACTTAGCCCATATCCTTCTAAACCTTTCCAATCCATATATTTGTCCAAGTACTTTTAAATGTTGTTAATGTACCCACTTCAACTGGCAGCTCATTCCATGTGCATACCACCCTCTGTGTAAAAGAGTTACCCCTCAGGTTCCCTTTTATTTTTTCTCCTCTAACCTCAAACTGATGACCTCTAGTCCTTGATTCCCAACCCTGGGATAAAAAAAACTGATCCCCATGTCCTCATCTACCTTATGCATGCCTCTCATGATCTTATGAGACCATAAGAAATAGGAGTGGATGTAGGGCCATTCGGCCCATCGAGCCCACTCATTCAGTCATGGCATTTCTATAAGATCACCTCTCAGTCTCCTATGCTGTAATGAAAGAAGTCATAGCTTGTCCAACCTCTCTCTATAACTCAGGCTCTTGCATCCTGGCAACATCCTTATAAATTTCTTCTGCACTCTTTCCATTTTAATAAACTCCTTCCTATAGCAAGGTGAACATAACTGAACACAATACTCCAAGTGCAACCTCACCATCGCTGTTGTGGGAGAGAAGAGAAGGGGGTGAAGGCTGAAGTGCAGGAGATGGAGCAGGTCTAGGTGAGGGCCCTGTCAACTATGGTGCTGGGGAATCCTCGGTTGAGGAAAAAAGTGGATATTTTGGAACAAATGCAACACACAAAGGAACTGGGAGAATGAAATAGAGTCTTTCCAGGAAGCATTGAGGATGTACAATAAATGGTAACTGAGGGAGTCAGTTAGCAAAGGAACAGATGTCGTGGAAAGGAAAGGAAGGGAGGAGTCAGAGACAAACCATGTGTAGGTGAGAGCAGGGTGGAAATTGGAAATAAAATTGAGAAACTTATTCAATTCCAGATGAGTGAGGGAGGAAACACTGATAGTAGAGATACTGGAGAAAGAGTTGTGGGCGAGGACTAGAACTATGAGCGTTCCACATACCCCACAAAGACAGGCGTACCTGGGGCCAATGGCCACCTCTGACCTGAGGTGAGAGGTGTTTCAGAGTGAAGATGAGTGAGCTCAGACAGGCAGAAGTGGCTAGTGCTGGATAGGGACTGTTGAGGCCTTTTTGTCCCAGGAAAAGCAGAGAGCCCTGAGACCAACTGATGATGGAATGGATGTGTAAAGGAATTGCATGTACATGGTATAGAGGTGGCAGCTGGAGCCTACAAGCTGGAAATTCTGAAACTGGTGACAAAGTCTCAGAGAAATCACAGATGTAAGTGGGCAGGAACTGGATGAGGGGAGAAGAAAAACGAGTTCAGGTAGAATGAGATGAGTTCTGTGGGGAAGCAGCAGGCAGAAACATCATGCCTCTCCAGGTAGTCCTGTTTGTGGATTTTGGAAAGGAGGTAGAAGCAAGCTGTGCAGGGTTGGGAGACTGTCAGCTTGGAGGTAGGATCACCAGATGAAATGAGATTGGTGACTGTAGTGGACACAGTGGTCTGATGTTCTATGGTGGGTTCGTAGTCCAGGGGAGGTCCAGTTGGTGAGGCCACATTTGAAGTACTGCATGCAATTCTAATCTACTATAGGAAGGATATTAAAGTAGAAAGATTGCAGAAAAGATTTACCAGGATACTACCTGGACTGGAAGGCTTGAATTATAAGGAGAGGCTAGAACTTTGTCCTCCCCGGAGAGTAAAAAAATGATGGGTGACCTTGTAGTTGTCTATAAAGTCATGAGAGAACACAGATAAGGTAGCTCGCCAACAGCTTTTCCCATGGTAGGGGAGTCAAAAACTGGAGGGCATGGGTTAAGATGAGAGAGGAAGTACACAAAAGGGTCTAGAGGGGCAATTTTTTCCCACTCAGGATGGTGATTCTTCATAAGACATGCCCTCCAGTCCAGGCAGCATCCTGGTAAACCTCCTCTGCAACAGCTTGGTCAGATGGGCAGAGTAGTGACAGATGGAATTTAACCAAGAAATATGTTGTCATGCACTTTGTAAGAAGGAACAAGACAAGGGCGTGATCAAATAGCAAAACCCTAGAAAGATCAGAAGCAGAGACATTTTGTCATGCTTGTCTGCAGACCCCTGAAGGTGGCAGGACAGGTTAACAAGGTAGTTAAAAAGGTATTTGGGATGCTTGACTTTTTCAATCAAAATATGGATTATAAGAGCTGGGAGGTCCTGTTGGAGCTGTACAGGAATTTGTTTAGGCCATAACTGAAGAAGTGAGTGCAGTTCTTTTCTGTGGTGTGGTGACCAGCTGTGATTGCACTAGAGAGGGTGTAGAGGAGCTTCACCAGGATGTTGCCTGGGATGGAGCATTTCAGTGATGAAGAGAGACTGGGTGAGGTCAGGTTGTTGCCTTTGACAGTAGAGATAGCTGAGTGGGACCTGGTAGGGGTGTATAAAGTTACGAGGGGCAGTGACAGGGTGAATAGTTGTTGAAGCTGTTCTTGTTAGTTGTAAAGTCAATACTGGAAGGAGCATAATATTAAGGTGAATTGTAGGACGTTTAGAGGAGATTTTAGGGCAGATATTTTCATTGAGGGTGATGGGTTCTAGAAACTACTGTCTGGGAGGGTAGTGGAGATTGGAAACCTCACAACCTTTGAAACGTACTTGGATGAGCATGAAGTGTCAGAACTCGAAGTGTCAGAACACTTAAGGCTGTGGGCCTATTGTGGGACAAGTGGAAGTGAAAGTGTACTTTTTTTCAGAAATTGAAAGGCCTTTGTATTTTGATTCAATGACCTGCTTGAAGTCTATCCCAGTTAATAAAATGGAGATTATCACCAATATGAAGACAGGAGTATGAGATGGTCACTCTTACTGAGAGTCATTGACACATGTATCTGCAGCTAGCAGATTGGTGAGGATGGAGTCAAGTATTTTTTTTCCCTCTTAGTGATCCCTCACCAGCTGTTGCTGAACCAGTCTAGCAGAAATATCCTTTAGGACCTGATCAGCTCAGTCAGTAGTGAGGCTGCTGAGCCAGTCTTGATGCTGGTCATTGACATCCACAGCCAGAGTCCACTCTGCCATCTTCCTACCCTCTGTGCTTTCTTGAAATATTGCTTGACCTGGAGTAGCACTGATTCATCAGTGTGTGTTTTGTAGGAACCAGCAGGTGGTTTCCTTACCTATGTTTGACCTGATTGCATGAGACTCCATGGGCACCAATATTGACAACTCTGACTGTTTCCCATTTTGCTGCCACCTCTTGGCTATGAGACAGAAATGGATGGGGATAGTAGTGTCTAGAATGTTACGTATAAAGGTAGGATGCAGTGACTGTCAGACTGTTTGACTAGCCTCATGTTGCAGAGCTTTGACAGCATTGAGGGACTTGCAACAAACTTCCCAATAGATTTGGGTCACCACCCACCCTCTCCACCTCCTCCATGACTTTTGTTTCCCTGGACTCCAAACCCTCATCTTCACTATGGACATCTAGCCCCTGTACATATCCATCTGCTGTGGTGAAGGCCTCCAGGCCCTCAGTTTCTTCCTCTCTTGCCGACCCAACCAGTGCCCCTCCTCTGACACATTCATTTGATTGGTGGGACCGGCCCTCACCCTCAACAACTTCTCTTCAAACCCTCCCACTTCCTTCGAACCAAAGAGTAACCATGGGTCCCCACATGGGCCCCAGCTATTGCTTGCCTCTTCGTAGAATACGTGGAACAATCCATATCCTGCAGTTACACCGGCACCATCCCCCACCTTTCCCTCTGCTACATTGATGACTGTATTGTTGCCACCTCATGCTCCCATGTGGAGGTTGAACAGTTCATCAACTTCACAAAACACCTTCCACCCTGAACTTAAGTTCATGTGCATA
Organism: Chiloscyllium plagiosum; assembly: GCF_037043375.1. NCBI lineage: Eukaryota > Metazoa > Chordata > Chondrichthyes > Orectolobiformes > Hemiscylliidae > Chiloscyllium > Chiloscyllium plagiosum. The sequence continues at coordinate 35,975,254 of NW_028270183.1, forward strand.
ATCTCTGACATCTCCCGCCCTTTCATAGACCTCTCTGTCACTATCTCTGGTGACCGACTCAACGTGGACATCTGTTTCAAACCCACTGACTCCCACCTCCCCTCCTCCTGTAAAATGTTATCCCTTTGTCCCAATTCCTCCATCTCTGCCATATCTGCTCCCAGGAGGAGCAATTCTAATCCAGGGCCTCCCACATGTCCTCCTATTTCAAGGACTGCAATTTCCCTTCCGTGTGATCAACAATGTCCTCCAGCACATCTCCTCCACTTCCCGCCCTTGAATCCCACCGTTCCAACTACAAGGATAGAACCCCTGGTCCTCACCTTCAACCCCACTAATCTCTAGATACTGTCCATTATCCTCTGCCTTTTCCACCACCTACAATTAGACCCCAACACCAAACATATATTTCCCATTCCACCCCAATCAGCATTCCGCAGAGACCACTCCATCCGTGATTCCCAACGTTAGGACCACGCTCCCCCTGCATCAACCCACCCGCCACACCTAGCACCTTCCCTTGTCGCCACACTTCCCCCTCCCCCCCCCCCCCCCCTCCATCCAAGGCCCCAAAGAATCTTTTCACATCCGACAGATTTTCTGTGCATCCGCCCACCTCATCCACTGTGTTCATTGCAATCGATGTGGTCCTCTCTACATCGGGGAGACAGGACGTCGACTCATGGAGCATTTCAGGCAACATCTCTGGGACACATGCACCAACCAACCCACTGCCCTGTGGCCGACCACTTCAACACCCCCTCTCACTCCACCAAAGCCGTACAAGTCTTGAACCTTCTCCACCGTGGAGGAGAAAGTGAGGACTACAGACGCTGGAGATCAGAGTCGAGAGTGTGGTGCTGGAAAAGCACAGCAGGTCAGGCACCATCCGAGGAGCAGGAGAATCAACATTTCCGGCATAAGCCCTCCTCCACCGCCAAATCCAAGCCACCCACCAACTGGAGGAAGAATGCTTCATCTTCTGCCTTTGACCACATGGCATCAACATTGACTTCATTGGTTTCTAAGTCTCCCCTCTTCCCACCTCATCCCAGATCCAACCCCCCAACTCAGCACCACCTTCTTGACTTGTCCATCTTCCTTTCCACCTATCCGCTCAAACCTCCCCACCACATACAGCCTTCACAGCTACCTTCCCCACCGATCCCCACCCTGGTATTTATCTCTCAGCCCCCTTCCCCCTCCGTATTCCTGCTGAAGGGCTTAGGCCCAAAACATCAATGCGCCTGCTCCTCAGATGCTGCCTGACCTGCTGTGCTTTTCCAGCACCACACTTTTGGACTGACAGTGCTGTTTGTGGCACCTAGAATAAAGCCAGGTTCTCCATCCAGTTTTATTCAAGGCTTTGGCTGGTGGATACACCTGACCTGCTGGCTCTCAATTACAGAGGGTAAAATACAACTCCCTTCTAATGGGACTAGAGTCAGATGTAAGGCTGCAGATTTCTTTCCCTGAAATGGTATAAGGCAGATGCTATTCTGCAGTTAAACATTTCTATGATCCTATTTCAATTAAAAGAGCTGTCTATCCAGTTTCCACTCCGGGTATCATGTTAATGCTCATTTTCCTGAGAAATGATACCTCCTTCACATTCTCACTGATCACATACAGGTGAGAACACACCGATTGGTGTAACCCAGTGTCCATCCTCTGAAGGCTGCAGACATTTTGTGTAGTTAACCACATCTTTCCCCACTGCTTGTCATTAGCCTGGTGATGGGACTAACCTCACCTAGATCCCAAGCTGACTGAGGCAGTTACAGGCAGAGAATCCACTACAGCACCATTCTCCAGGCTGCTTTATACTCATGACTCCACAGCCACCCCCAGCATCAGATAGAAACCTCAAAACCCTAACGCTTTCCACATTTATCCTGACCACACCCAGCTCCCTTCCCCTCTCTCATGAAAGAGGCTACCAGTATGGAGACCAACTCAAAATTAAAGACTGCAGACATTGATTTCAGTCCTTTTATTAAATCAGTTTCCCCAACTGATGCATTATTGACTGAACTGAACCAGACTTTAAAATAACACACCAGAAAACACCGCCCTGTTCTAGAGGTGCCAGTGCAGTCAAAGGAATTCAAAGAATGGAACTCTGGGTCCATCAATATTCCAACATGTGGCTGTGATCATTTGACTGTCCTGGAAACAGAGGTCTTTCAGGACTCACTGACATCAATTCCAGAACAGCTCCTCAGCCCCATATTGTTTAAATTTCTCACCATGTTTAGTTCAAAGTCATTTTCCTCTAGATTAGGTTTTTGAACAGCAAGTGCTCAATGACTTTCCATTCATGAGTTAGATCTAAAACTGGCTTTGAGCAGGATTCAGAGGATCGTGGTTGAATGCTGTTGGTGTGGCGAGAGCCGAGTGTCCAGTGGTGTACCACAGGTATCAGGGCTGGGTCCTGGCTTATTTGTTATAAACGGAGATGAGAATATGGTGGGGATGATACAAAGATTAGCTGAGTGGCTGACAGTGAGGAGAAAAGTGTCAGGATACTAATATGCAGATGAGAATTACCCCCAAGAAATGTGAACCAAAGCACTTTGGAGCAAGGAACAACTCAATGAATGGCAGGACAGGCATTTCAATGATGGAGGAAGGCTGGATAAGGTCAGGCTGTTGCCATTCTAGGAGAGAATTGTCAGTAAGGACCTGGTAGCAGGGTATCAGATTTTAGGGACAGGGACAGTTCCTCCCACCCTAGAATCAGGTTCTGTTTCTGACACCCAGCACTGAGGCCAACTCAATATGGAGAAAGCTGTAGGCATTTCTCAGACCCTGCAGCAAGTCATTTCCCAATGGATGCCCCACTCTGGCTGACTGAACTATGGAGACAGTAACAGTGGGAATCCACTTGGACACTTCCGAAGAGGATCAGAACAGACTGGAAACACCAGCTGTTTCACCCTCAGATGCTGCCACATCTGAGCAGTTCCTGCAGAATGTTCTGCAAACAGCGATTTAATCAGATTCAGAAACCCTTTTCCAGTGAGGTCGACAGCCCTCTGTACTCACTGGATAAAGCAAACTGCAAACAATATCTTCAATAACCCAATCAATCATCCTGGAAGCTCAATGCATGGATTGGACAGGCCAAGCCCAGAGATTGTACCCAGGAATATTTTAACAAGAGGATGCAGAAAAACCAGCTCCAGACAGAAGACACCATGAATCACTGCTTTATTGACTATGTCATCACAGGTTGATGGGTGTTCGCTTGTGTTTCCTGTACAGGACCAAGGCCAGCAATGAAGCAGAGATCAGACAGACCACTGTCACAGTCAGGGTCACCATCACAACCAACTCCACACCTACAGAACAAGGAGAAACCAATGGTTACTGAGAGAAACAGGGACAGAAAGGGAAACTAGCAGGCAGGCAGCTCCCCACCTGGAGACCTCTCCTGTATCCTTCCTTCAACCTCAGGCAGGGGCTCAGTTGCCAGGTTGGTCAGCCCAGTATCCAGGATGATCAGGGGGCCAAGTGAGGCCTCCCCTTCCCACTTGAATCCAGCTTCACTCTCTGCAAGATCAAACATTTCAGTCAGGGAGTGATGGAGATGGGAGGATCCACAACATCAAGATGGTCAATGTCCTACCAGCTTCAGGACCAAGGTCTCTCCTTCCTCTGGAGGGGAACAGGATCTCCCTTGTGCTCCCACAGTTCCCCACATGGCAACAGGCACAAGTGTCACTATCAGATTCCTCCAATGGGGCCCAGCTAAACAAGAGAACCAGCCCATCAACCACATGGTGCATCACCTCTCCCAACAACAACATCCCTGAGGGACAGAGAGGGAACTTACATATTCTGCAGCTTCTGGAAAGTACAAGCTTTGTTCCTGGAATCTCCCTGATCCACTGCAGCAACTTTCAGGTGACAGATGATGAAAATCTGAGGGACACATTCAGAACAAGTCAGTATTTAGTGACTCCCTCTCACCATGGAGAAGCCAATCAGCAGCTTTCTCTTACCAAGGAATGCTCATCGCCATAGAAACGAAACGCATCCAGGTCAAACCTGAGCTTGTCTGGCTCCCGCCCGTCTCCCGGCAACACAAAGGATGAAAAGGAGTCCTCAGCTTTGCTGTCCAGGAGGCAACTGCAGATGGATAAAGGGCCGTGAAGTGAATGGAGGGAAGCCATTGAGATGGGAACAGTTGGAGATAGCAGAGAGCTCCTTACCCATTGTAGTCAATGATCCTGTATCTCGGGGTGGAGTCCTTGTCTGGGCTCAGTGTAGCTACACAGCGATCAATGTACAGCTTCAGGGGCACGTGATGGACCATTGAAACAGACGCCTCAATGTGAATGAGGTCTCCCAGAGAGTAGACAGTGGAAGGGCGCTCTGTGAGCCAGTCACCTGAAGTACAGGAGGACAAGGGTTGGAGACAGTGAATGTAACTCGCAGTGAGTGACACCAGGAGATCCCTCCCCAGTCACCCATCACGTACCATTCATTAGGCGCAGGGAGAATGACAGATGGCCTTCTCCAGACCTGGTGGAGCTGAATGGGATCCAGGTGGGATTGATGGGGTTACTGCTCACATTGCCCTTCCTGGGGAAGAGACAGGGCAGACATTTTAGGACAGGGTCAGACAACAGCAGTAGCTGGGGATCATATTGACAATCAAGTAGATTCTCACTTCAAATAACGACACTCAATGGGAACAACAGCCCCATTGGTTCTCACAATGACAGATCCAGGATAGTTTGGGGTGTGGGTCAGGTGGGTGGTGTAGATCAGGAAATCCCCAGTGATCTGAAAGATACCAGGTTAAGGAATGGGGAACTGATCTGAAATGAGAAGGATCTACACGGGGTTCACAATGACATCATCCCATTGCAACAATTCTTCAGGGAGTGTGACCGGCTCAGAGCCAGGAGACTTCTTCCTCCCAGAGCTGAGGAGTGTAGTATTAGAGGCAATAATCTCAAGGTTAGGGGTTAGTCATTTACCTCAGCATGGCGGTACAATGTCTCAGTGTGAGGGTTCTGGGTTCAATTTCACCCTCAGTCAACTGCCTGTGTGGAGCTTGCACATTTTCCCTGTGTATGTGTAGGTCCTCTCTGGGTGCTCTGCTTTTCTCCCACAGTCCATAGATGTGCAAGTCAGGTGAATTGGCCATGCTAAATTTCAATTAATGCTCAGAGATACGGAAGCTAGGTGGGTTAATGATAGTGGGCGGCATGGTGGCACAGTGGTTAGCACTGCTGCCTCACAGCGCCTGAGACCCGGGTTCAATTCCCGACTCAGGCGACTGACTGTGTGGAGTTTGCACGTTCTCCCCGTGTCTGCGTGGGTTTCCTCCGGGTGCTCCGGTTTCCTCCCACAGTCCAAAGATGTGCAGGTCAGGTGAATCGGCCATGCTAAATTGCCCGTAGTGTTAGGTAAGGGGTAAATGTAGGGGTATGGGTGGGTTGCGCTTCGGCGGGTCGGTGTGGACTTGTTGGGCCGAAGGGCCTGTTTCCACACTGTAATCTAATCTAATCTAATCTAATTGAAATGCTGTGTTACATGGAGAGGGTAGGTGAGCGGGTCACTCTCCCCAGGGATGGTCTGTACTCAATGAGCCAAAGGGCCTGCTTCCAACTATCGGGATTCTATGGTTCTCAGTCAGTTGTCATTGGAAGACCTGCTGCTCGAGCCTAGGAATGCTCAGTTCATCAAATGGACTGAGTTTTTTTCTGTAAACTCAACAGAACAGAATAGGGCCCCTAACAGATCAATAAGGCTGTCCATATGTGGACTCACTGGAGGTGAGTCAGATCCGAAAGCAATATTTTGCTTCTGTATTTACTGGGGGAGACACATGGAAGAGAGGCAACTTGGTGGTAAATAGGGATGCCTCGGAAACGGTCAACATTGCTGCAGGGATGCCAGAAGTCTTAAAATACAAAGCTAGATAAATCCATGCGACCTGATCAGATGAATGTCAGGACATTATGGGAAGCTCGCTAAGACATTGCAGGGCCTGTAGCAGATATTTATATCATCGATAGCCGTGGGTCACGTGCTGCAAAACTGGAGGGTGGCTAATGTTGCAGCATGGAAAAGCCACAACACTACAGCTTGATGTCAGTAATGGGTTTGTTGTTGGAGGAAACTCTGAGGGACAGGATCCAGATGCATTTCCAAAGTCAGGGAGTGATTAGGGATAGTCAGCGTGGTTTTGTGCATGGGAAGCCATGTCTGTCAAAATTGTTTGACTGTCTTTTGGAAGGGGTGACCAAAGAAAGAGGTGAAGGCTCAGTGATGAAAGTTGTTTGCATGGATTTTAGCAAAGCCTTTTGACAAGGTTCCACATGGTAGACTAATTTGTAAAATTAGGTCACATGGGTTTCACGGTGAGCTTGCCAATTGAATACAAAATTGGCCTCACAACAGGAGACAGTCATGGTAGAGGGTTGCAATTTGGATTGGAGGCCTGTGACCAGCGGTGTTTGGCAGGATTGGTGCTGGGTCCACTGCTGTTTGTCATTCATATAACTGACTTAGCAGCGAATGTAGGAGACATGATTAGTAATGTTGCCGATGAGACCAAATTGGTGGTACAGTGGACAGTGAAGAAAGCTATCGAAGAGAAGCAAGTTGGGCCAAGGAATGGCAGATGGAGTTTAATGTCAAGATTAGAATGGTGCTGGAAAAGCACAGCAGGCCAGGCAGCATCCAAGGAGCAGGAAAATCGATGTTTCGCACAAAAGTCCTACAACTGCTGTCTGTCTCTACCCTTGTGTTGTCACGATGAAAGATGGCGTTTAATGCAGATTAATGTATGGTGTTACATTTTGGGAAGATAAAGCAGGGCAGGTCTTACACAGTTAATGGTAGGGCCCTGAGAAGTGTAGGTGAACACAGGGAGACCAAAGGGTTCAGGTATACTGTTCATTGACAGTGGGATCACAGGCAGACAGGGTGGTGAAGGTGGCATTTGACACATTTACCTTCATTGATCATAACATTCAGTACAGGGGCTTGGGTGTCACGTTGCAACAGGACAGAACATTGATGAGGCCACCTTTGGAATACTCTGTACCGTTCTGGTTACCCAATGGGAAGGATGTTGTTAAATTGGAAAGGATATAAAAACGATTTATAAGGATGAGACTAGGACTGGAGGATTTGAGGCAGAGGGAGAGGCTTGTTTGACTGTTTTTTGGAAGGTGACCAAAGAGAGAGATGAAGGCTCAGTGATGAAAGTTGTTTTTAGATTACTTACAGTGTGGAAACAGGCCCTTCGGCCCAACAAGTCCACACTGACCCGCCGAAGCGTAACCCACCCATTCCCGTACATTTACCCCTTTACCTAACAGTACGGGCAATTTAGCATAGCCAATTCACCTGACGTGCACATCTTTGGACTGTGGGAGGAAACCGGAGCACCCGCAGGAAACCCACGCAGACACAGGGAGAATGTGCAAACTCCACACAGTCAGTCGCCTGAGTCGGGAATTGAACCCGGGTCCCTGGCGCTGTGAGGCAGCAGTGCTAACCACTGTGCCACCGTGCCACCAATGGGTTGTTGTTGTTGTGGTTCTGTTTGCCGAGCTGGGAATTTTGTTGCAATGTTTCGTCCCCTGTCTAGGTGACATCCTCAGTGCTTGGGAGCCTCCTGTGATGCGCTTCTGTGATGTTTCCTCCGGCATTTATAGTGGTTTGTTTCTGCCACTTCCGGTTGTCAGTTCCAGCTGTCTGTTGCAGTGGTTGGTATATTGGGTCCAGGTCAATGTGCTTATTGATTTGAATCTGTGAATGAGTGCCATGCCTCTAGGAATTTCTTGGCTGTTCTCTGTTTGGCTTGTCTTATAATAGTAGTGTTGTCCCAGTCAAATTCGTGTTGCTTGTCACCTGCACGTGAGGCTACTAAGGATAGCTGGTCGTGTCATTTCGTGGCTAGTTGGTGTTCATGGATGCGGATCGTTAGCTGTCTTCCTGTTTGTCCTATGTAGTGCTTTGTGCAGTCCTTGCATGGGATTTTGTACACGACATTGGTTTTGCTCATGCTGGGTATCGGGTCCTTCATCCTGGTGAGTTGTTGTCTGAGCGTGGCTGTTGGTTTGTGTGCTGTTATGAGTCCTAGTGGTTGCAGTAGTCTGGTTGTCAGTGCAGAAATGCTCTTGATGTATGGTAGTGTGGCGAGTCCTTTGGGTTGTGGCATGTCCTCATTCCGTTGGTTTTCCCTTAGGCATTTGTTGATGAAGTTGCGCGGGTATCCGTTTTTGGTGAATACATTGTATAGGTGTTCTTCTTCCTCTTTTTGCAGTTCTGGTGTACTGCAGTGTGTTGTGGCCCTTTTTGAATAGTGTCTTGATGCAACTTCTTTTTTGTGTGTGTTGGGGTAGTTGCTTTCGTAGTTCAGGACTTGGTCTGTGTGTGTGGCTTTCCTGTATACCTTTGTGGTGAATTCACCACAACTCACCAGGACGAAGGTATCACAGGCAGACAGGGTGGTGAAGGTGGCATTTGACACATTTGCCTTCATTGATCATAACATTCAGTACAGGAGCTTGGGTGTCATGTTGCAACAGGACAGAACATTGATGAGGCCACCTTTGGAATACTCTGTACCGTTCTGGTTACCCAATGGGAAGGATGTTGTTAAATTGGAAAGGATGTAAAAACGATTTATAAGGATGAGACTAGGACTGGAGGATTTGAGGCAGAGGGAGAGGCTGGGACTTGCTTGATCCTGCAGCATAGGAGGTTGAGTGTTGACCTTATCGAGGTCCTTTTCCCCAGGATGGGTCAGGGGAGTCGTAAGCGAGAGGGCTGACCTGGGGGTGAGGGTTTCAAGAGGCAGTTGTGGGGTAGCTGTTTCAGACAGACTGTGGTGCAAAAATGGAATGAACTACGATGTTGAGGCCATCACGGAAACGTGGATAGAAGAGGGACAGGAATGGTTGTTGGAGGTTCCTGGTTACAGTTGTTTCAGTAAGATTAGGGAGGGTGATAAAAAAGGAGTGGGGGTGGCGTTGCTAATTAAAAATGGTATAACGGCTGCAGAAAGGCAGTTCGATGGGGATCTGCCTTTGGAGGTAGTATGGGCTGAAGTCAGAAATAGGAAAGGTGCAGTCACCTTGTTGGGTGTTTACTATAGGCCCCCCAATAGCAGCAGAGATGTGGAGAAACAGATTGGGAAACAGATTTTGGAAAGGTGCAGAAGCCACAGGGTAGTAGTCATGGGCAATTTCAACTTCCCAAATATTGATTGGAAGCTCTTTAGATCAAGTAGATTGGATGGGGTGGTGTTTGCGCAGTGTGTCCAGGAAGCTTTTCTAACTCAGTATGTAGATTGTCCGACCAGAGGGGAGGCCATATTGGATTTGGTACTCGGTAATGAACCGGGACAAGTGATGGGCTTGTTGTGGGTGAACATTTTGGTGATGGTGACCACAATCTGTGACTTTCACCTTGGTTATGGAGAGAGATAGGTGCGTGCAACAGGGTAGGTTTTACAATTGGGGGAAGGGTAATTACGATGCTGTAAGACAGGATCTGAGGAGCATAAGTTGGGAGCATAGGCTTTCAGGGAAGGATGTCGTGGAAATGTGGAACTTTTTCAAGGAACAGATACGACGTGTCCTTGATATATATGTACCTGTCAGGCAGGAAAGAAATGGTCGTGTGAGGGAACCTTGGTTGATGAGGGAGGTTGAATGTCTTGTAAAGAGGAAGAAGGAGGCTTACATAAGGTTGAGGAAACAGGGTTCAGACAGAGCAGTGGAGGGATACAGGATAGCCAGAAGGGACCTGAAGAAAGGGATTAGGAGAGCCAAGAGAGGGCATGAAAAATGTTTGGCGGATAGGATCAAGGATAACCCAAAGGCATTTTATGCGTATGTGAGAAACATGAGAATGACGAGAACGAGGGTAGGTCCAATCAAGGACAGTAGTGGGAGACTGTGTATTGAGTCGGAAGAGATAGGAGAGGTCTTGAATGAGTACTTTTCTTCAGTATTTACGAATGAGAGGGACCGTATTGTTGAAGAGGAGAGTGTGAAACGGACTGGTAAGCTAGAGGAGATACATGTTAGGAAGGAAGATGTGTTGGACATTTTGAACAACTTGAGGATAGACAAGTCCCCCGGGCCTGACGGGATATATCCTAGGATTATGTGGGAAGCAAGAGAGGAAATTGCAGCACTGTTGGCAATAATCTTTTCGTCTTCACTGTCAACGGGGGGGGGGGGTACCAGGGGACTGGAGAGTGGCGAATGTTGTGCCCCTGTTCAAAAAAGGGAATAGGGATAACCCTGGGAATTACAGGTCTGTTAGTCTTACTTCGGTAGTAGGCAAAGTAATAGAAAGGGTACTGAGGGATAGGATTTATGAGTATCTAGAAAGACACTGCTTGATTAGGGACAGCCAGCACGGATTTGTGAAGGGTAGGTCTTGCCTTACAAGTCTGATTGAATTCTTTGAGGAGGTGACCAAGCATGTGGATGAGGGTAGAGCAGTGGATGCAGTATACATAGATTTTGGTAAGGCATTTGATAAGGTTCCCCATGGTAGGCTTATGCGGAAAGTCAGGAGGCATGGGATAGTGGGAAGTTTGGCCAGTTGGATAGAGAATTGGCTAACCGGTCGAAGTCAGAGAGTGGTGGTAGATGGTAAATATTCAGCCTGGAGCCCAGTTACAAGTGGAGTTCCGCAGGGATCAGTTCTGGGTCCTCTGCTGTTTGTAATTTTTATTAATGACTTGGATGAGGGAGTCGAAGGGTGGGTCAGTAAATTTGCAGATGATACAAAGATTGATGGAGTTGTGGATAGTGAGGAGGGCTGTTGTCGGCTGCAAAGGGACTTAGATATGATGCAGAGCTGGGCTGAGGAGTGGCAGATGGAGTTCAACCCTGCCAAGTGTGACGTTGTCCATTTTGGAAAGACAAATAAGAATGCGGAATACAGGGTTAACGGTAGGGATCTTAGTGAGGTGGAGGAACAGAGGGATCTTGGGGTCTATGTTCATAGATCTTTGAAAGTTGCCACTCAGGTGAATAGAGCTTGTAAGAAGGCCTATGGTGTATTAGCGTTCATTAGCAGAGGGATTGAATTCAAGAGTCGTGAAGTGATGTTGCAACTGGTTAGGCCACATTTGGAGTACTGTGTGCAGTTCTGGTCGCCTCACTTTAGGAAAGATGTGGAAGCTTTGGAGAGGGTGCAGAGAAGATTTACCAGGATGTTGCCTGGAATGGAGAATAGGTCATACAAGGATAGGTTGAGAGTGCTAGGCCTTTTCTCGTTGGAACGGCGAAGGATGAGGGGTGACTTGATAGAGGTGTATAAGATGATCAGGGGAATAGATAGAGTAGACAGTCAGAAACTTTTTCCCCGGGTACAACAGAGTGTTACAAGGGGACATAAATTTAAGGTGAAGGGTGGAAGGTATTAGGGAGATGTCAGGGGTGGGTTCTTTACCCAGAGAGTGGTGGGGGCATGGAATGCGCTGCCTGTGGGAGTGGTAGAGTCCAGAATCTTTGGTGACCTTTTAGCGGCAATTGGATAGGTACATGGATAGTTGCTTAAGCTAGGACAATTGTTCGGCACAACATCGTGGGCCGAAGGGCCTGTTCTGTGCTGTATTGTTCTATGTTCTATGTTCTAACTGCCAGCAGAAGTGGTAGTGACAGGTGTGACTGTATGACTTGGACTAAGATGCTAATCAGGAAACATTCAGGGCAGAGGAACATTGAGGCATATGGTGATGATTTTCATGAACAGGAGAAATGAGGCTGCAAGTATATTTTGGCCTCATCATATTAGGACATGCAACCTCCACATTTTAGGAGGAGAGGTGGTTCACACAAGACCTGGGTTGATTAATCGGAACGTGACTCAAGAAAAGGACAGCGTCAGGGACCAGGGAGAGGAAGCAGTAGTAAGCGAAAATATTGAAACAGAACAGCTTTCATCCAGGAGCCTGGTTATTTCACTGAGAGTAAGTTGGACATCTTCCAGCACAAGGCACTTCAACTTGCACCTCCTGCTTATTTGAAAAAGAACAGCCCGTCAGAATTAAGGTGGACGGAGTGACCCCTCCATTCAAATGGATCTGTCCACGGGCAGTGGAGCTGAAGCACTGAAGAACTCTCCAAGAGGTTCAGAGGAATCCGAATGTTCCAGACCAATGGGGATGACAACACAAGGGTAGAGACAGAAAGCAGTTGAAGCAAGGTCCAAAAGACAATGTAAAGGTAATGTGGAGTTTGAGAAAGCTGGGGTTAAACCCTCCCCCACACAATATTCATGCCCATCCCAGCCAGGGTCACAGTGAGGAACAATCGCCAACCCAAGCTGACAGCAAGTGACGAGGACTCCCGTTACCTGCAATCTTCTACCACATTGAAATGTGACTCATTGATCGAGGAGGGTGACTGGTGGGTCTGAACCCAGGAGTGTGACGGTGAGAAATACTGACAGATTGTCATAGGATGCAGTTTGGAGATGGGTTTGGGCAGAACAAAGTGCGTGGTCCTCATATTGACATCATACTTCACCTCCTCTTGGGAATGTTTGGTTGGGACAGTCTATTGAGATATTTGCTGTGTATTTTTTAGAAAGATTAGATTCCCCTACAGCGTGGCACCAAGCCATTCAGCCCAACAAACCTGATCTTCCAAAGAGTAATCCACTCAGACCCAGTTCCCTCTGATTTATGCACCTAACACTACAGGCAACTTAGCACAGCCAAATCACCTGACCTGCACATCTTTGGACTGTGGGAGGAAACTGGAGCATCTGGAGGAAATCACCACAGACCGAGTGAGAACGTGCAAACTCCACACAGCCAGTTGCCAGAGGCTGGGAACTAGCCTGGGTCTGTGGTGCTGCAAGGCAGCAGTGCTAACCATTACCCCATACTGTATCTGTCCTGGGAGAGTGTGACAGACAGATTTGGAAGGATGTTGACATTCAATTTAAGGGTAGTGGAAACTTTACTGTCCACTTAAGTCTGGAGAGGACTTCACTGTGTATCTAACTCCATGCTGTCCTCCTTCTGGGAGTGTTTGATGGGGAGAGTGAAGGTAACTTTACTCTGTATCTAATCTTGTTCTCTCCGTGTTTGGGAATGTTTTATAGTGACAATGTGGAGAGGCACTTCGCTTTCAGTTGACCTTCAGCTCAAAGCAGCAGAGCAGGTTTAAATCTGTACCAAACCATGTGCTGTCACTCACTGGGAGTATTTTATGGGGAGACACGATCAAGGGAATCTGTAACCATGGTTACAGTGACATTCCAAGTGTTGAGCTGGGAGGGAAGGTGTGAACTTTCTGGGTGCTGTTGGAGGAGCCTTGGTGAATTGCTGCAGTGTATCTTGTAGACATCACAGGTAATGGAAGTAGGAAACCTCACACTTGGATAAGTATGTGTATGAACACAAAGCTTAAGGACACTGGAAACCCTGGGCCTATAAGTGGGAAAGAGAGGTGAGTGGAGATAGAAGTGGTAAAGACTCAATGGGCCTCTTTTGTATTCTGACTGGATGACTTGTTTGAAGTCTATCCCATTTCGCATGAAAGAGATCAGTGTGAAGACAGGACTGAGGTGTACAGTTATGATGCTGTACACAGAAACAGTCCCTTTGGTCCAACTCATCATGACCAGATATCCTAATCTAGTCCCAGGTGCTAGCACCTGGCCCATATCCCACTGAAACCCTTCCTATTAAAGGCTGTAATTGTAGCATCCTCCAGCAGCCCATTCCATACATGCATCACCCTCTCCATCAGAGCATTGCCCCTTGGGTCCCTTTTGATATCTTTCCACAACTAGAGGGCATAGGTTTAGGGTGAGAGGAGGTTCTCCCACCCCAGGGAAAGACCTTGTCCATTTGTTATCTAGGCCCCTCATGATTTTATAAACCTTTAATGTCACCCCTCATCCTCCAACACTCCAGGGAAAACAGCCCTAGTCTATTCAGCCTCTCCCCATAGCTCAAATTCTCCAACCCTGGCAACATCCTTGAAAAGGGTTCAGAAAAGATTTGCAAGTTTCACAACAGCCTCATGAGAGGCAGGAGACCAGAATTGCCCATAATATACCAACATTAGCTGCTACATGACCTCCCAACTCTACTCTGTAGTTGAAAGGAACACTTACCAAACAGCTTGTTCACTATCCTATCTACCCGTGACTCTACTTTCAAGGAACCATGAACCTGCACTGCAAGGTTTTGGTTCAGCAACACTCCCCAGGGCATTACCAGTTCAGTGTCCAAGTCCTGCTCTGATTTGCTTTTCCAAAAATGCATTATCTAAATTAAATGCCCATCTGATCAAGATCCTGTTGTAACCTTCACTGTCGTCAAGACCTTCAAATCTGGAGTCCTCTGCCATTTCATTCTGTTCACATCCAAATCATTTATCTCAATGGCAGACAGTAGTCAACCCAGCATCAATCCATGTGGCACTCCATTGGTCACAGGCCTCCAGTCTGAAAAGCAACCCTCCACCATCTTCTGTCCTCTACCTTCAGGGACAGAGGTGTCCAAATGGCTAGTTCTGTATTCCATGAGATATAACTTTGCTAACCAGTCTCCCAGGAGGAACCTTGTCAAATGCCTTCCTGAAATCCATATCTACCACTCCCTCCAATCCGGTTATTTCTTCAAAGGAAGAAGAAAAGAATAAGCAGATGGTGAGAATGGGGTCAAGCAATCCTAAGTTTTTCCAATCCTATTGAATCCCTCCACCTGTTGAGGTAGCCACTGTCAAAGCAATGCCCTTTAGGAGCTGGCCAGCTCAGTCAGTAATGAGGCTGCTGGGCCACAGGGCTGGCCATTCCCCTCTACACCCAGAATACATTCTGCCCCTTCACCCCCATCTGCTTTGTCTAAATGCTGTTCACACTGGAGGAACCCTGATCCATCAGCTGGCACAGTGTAATACAGTATCCAGCAGTTTGACCTGTCGTCATGTGACTCTGGACCCCATGAGATCCATGTTGACAACTCCCTTTTACCACATGGTGCTGCTACCCCTCTTGGTAGGGAGAGAACAGAGTGGTAGCAGTGTATACCATGCTGTGTTTTATGGAACACAAGCAGTCAGGCCCTTCAGCCCTTTCACAGTTCCATTCTCATCCATGTGCCTATCCAATGACCAATTAAATGCCCTTAACATTAATGAGTCTACTACTGTTGGGGCATAGAATGCCCTGCCTTCTACTGAAGAAACTACCTTTCACATCTGTCCTATTATGATCACCTATCAGTTTAAAGCAAATGGCCCCTCATGCCAGCTATCACCATTGGAGGAAAGACTTGCTTGTCTAACCTGGATTGTCAGATCTCAATTCAATGCCTCTACCCTCTAATGAACACAGCCTCAATTCCCTCAGCCTCCTCTCCATTCCAGGCAACATCTTAGTTAATCTCCTCCAGCCTTTCCAAAGCTTCCACATCCTTCCTATAATTCCATGGAGAGAAGTGTTTAATACTCCATATGCAGCATATTCTACAGCTGTGACATAAGCTCATGGTTCTGAAACTCAATCCTGAGTAAATCCTAACACCACATGCCTTTTTAAACAAGGCTACCAACCTGGGTGGCAACTCTCAGGGGTCAATGCACATGGACACCAAGATCATTGCTCATCTGCACTGCCAAGATTCTTCCCATTAATCTAGTACTCTGCATCCCCGTTACTCCTTCCAAAGTGAATCACCTCACCTTTCCATATTGAACTCCATTTGCCATGCCTCAGCTGAGCTCTGCAGCCTATGTCCCTCACTAACCCACAACAATCTTAGTCCATCCAGCTTTTTGGATACAACGGAGTTGCTGGCTCACTCATTAGAGGGTAAAGTGAGCTTAGTGCTCAGGGTCTCGAGTCACATTAGGCCAGTCAATTTCCTTCCCTTCTCAAGGGAGGGAGAGAGAATTTTACAACCAATCCATTTCCATGACCGTTCTCCCATTAAAAAAAAAGAGTTGAAAGTCCAGTTTCCACTTTAGGGAAATGAAAACCACCCATTTTCTATGTCCCTGTCTGGTCATAGCCTCAGGCACACAGATACCCCAATGCTGATTGGGCAATGGGTTATGCCATTCCCCAAAACACCCTCCCCACCACCAGTCATTGCCCTGTGGATAGGACTAACCTCACCTGGATCCAAGGCTTACTGGGGCAGTCACAGCCTGAGAATCCACTACAACTAATTCTCAGCCCATTACAGCACCATTCTCTGGGCTGCTTCAGCCTGCACTGACCCTACAGCCACCCACAGCACCACAAAAGCAACCTTCAAAACCCTGGAATATATCCTACAGCCAGGTCCTCACCCCACTGGCTCCCAAATCAGGTTTGGTTTCTGACACCCTGAGGCCAACTCAATATGGTGGAAGCTCCAGGCATTTCTCAGACCCTGCAGCAAGTCATTTCCCAATTGATGCCTCACTCTGGCTGACTGAACTATAGAGACAGGAACAGTGGGAATCCAATGGGACACTTCTGAAGATCAGAACAGACTGGAAACACCAGCTGTTTCACCCTCAGATGCTGCCACATCTGAGCAGTTCCTGCAGCATGTTCTGCAAACAGTGATTTAATCAAATTCAGAAACCCCTTTCCAGTGAGGTTGACAGCCCCCTGTACTCACTGGATAAAGCAAACTGTAAACAATATCTTCAATAACCCAATCAATCATCCTGGAAGCTCAATGCATGGATTGGACAGGCCAAGCCCAGAGATTGTACCCAGGAATATTTCAACAAGAGGATGCAGAAAAACCAGCTCCAGACAGAAGACACCATGAATCACTGCTTTATTGACTATGTCATCACAGGTTGATGGGTGTTCGCTTGTGTTTCCTGTACAGGGCCGAGGCCAGCAATGAAGCAGAGATCAGACAGACCACCGTCACAGTCAGGGTCACCAACACAACCAACTCCACACCTACAGAACAAGGAGAAACCAATGGTTACTGAGAGAAACAGAGACAGAAAGGGAAACTAGCAGGCAGGCAGCTCCCCACCTGGAGACCTCTCCTGTATCCTTCCTTCAACCTCAGGCAGGGGCTCAGTTGCCAGGTTGGTCAGCCCAGTATCCAGGATGATCAGGGGGCCAAGTGAGGCCTCCCCTTCCCACTTCAATCCAGCTTCACTCTCTGCAAGATCAAACATTTCAGTCAGGGAGAGATGGAGATGGGAGGATCCACAACATCAAGATGGTCAATGTCCTACCAGCTTCAGGACCAAGGTCTCTCCTTCCTCTGGAGGGGAACAGGATCTCCCTTGTGCTCCCACAGTTCCCCACATGGCAACAGGCACAAATGTCACTGTCAGATTCCTCCAATGGGGCCCAGCTAAACAAGAGAAACAGCCCATCAACCACATGGTGCATCACCTCTCCCAACAACATCCCCGAGGGACAGAGAGAGGGAACTTACATATTCTGCAGCTTCTGGAAAGTACAAGCTTTGTTCCTGGAATCTCCCTGATCCACTGCAGCAACTTTCAGGTGACAGGTGATGAAAATCTGAGGGACACATTCAGAACAAGTCAGTATTTAGTGACTCCCTCTCACCATGGAGAAGCCAATCAGCAGCTTTCTCTTACCAAGGAATGCTCATCTCCATAGAAACGAAACGCATCCAGGTCAAACCTGAGCTTGTCTGGCTCCCGCCCGTCTCCCGGCAACACAAAGGTGGAAAAGGAGTCCTCAGCTTTGCTGTCCAGGAGGCAACTGCAGATGGACAAAGGGTCAAGTAGTGAATGGAGCGAAGACATTGAGATGGGAACAGTTGGAGATAGCAGAGAGCTCCTTACCCATTGTAGTCAATGATCCTGTATCTCAGGGTGGAGTCCTTGTCTGGGCTCAGTGTAGCTACACAGCGATCAATGTACAGCTTCAGGGGCACGTGATGGACCATTGAAACAGACGCCTCAATGTGAATGAGGTCTCCCAGAGAGTAGACAGTGGAAGGGCGCTCTGTGAGCCAGTCACCTGAAGTACAGGAGGACAAGGGTTGGAGACAGTGAATGTAACTCGCAGTGAGCGACACCAGGAGATCCCTCCCCAGTCACCCATCACGTACCATTCATTAGACGCAGGGAGAATGACAGATGGCCTTCTCCAGACCTGGTGGAGCTGAATGGGATCCAGGTGGGATTGATGGGGTTACTGCTCACATTGCCCTTCCTGGGTAGAGACACGGCAGACATTTTAGGCTAGGGTCAGACAACAGCAGCAGCTGGGGATCATATTGACAATCAAGTAAAGATTCTCACCTCAAATAACGACACTCAATGGGAACAACAGCCCCATTGGTTCTCACAATGACAGATCCAGGATAGTTTGGGGTGTGGGTCAGTTGGGTGGTGTAGATCAGGAAATCCCCAGTGATCTGAAAGACATCAGGTTAAGGAATGGGGAACTGATTCTTAGTGAGAAGGATCTACATGGGGTTCACAATGACATCATCCCATTAAATGAATTATTTACAGAACGTGCCAGGCTCCAGGCCCTGAGCCTGTCTCTCGACCCCAGAGCTGGAGGGACTATTACTGGAATGCAATAGGTCACAGGTCAGGGGGTTAGTCTTTTAGGATCAATTTAGGATCCAAAAATCAGGAATTATTGGAATTCCATATCCAAAGGCCAAGGAATGCTCAGTAGGTCAACAGGATTGGTTTTAAGATCACAGCAGAATTACAGATAGATGGAACAGGAACATGGTGATCTTTATCTACAAGGTAAAACAGGAAGTCTTCAGACTATGGGAAGGGATTACAGACAAAGTTAGTGAAACATCAGCTTCAGTGAGAAGCAAAAACAATTAACCAGAATGGAACCAAAACAGTTTTACCAACAGGTCAGATATCGAGCTCAAGGACTAGACAAGTCAATTTATTCACACAGCAGTCCCACAATTGGGATGAAACTAGACTAAGTGAGTCAAATAAACCCAATCTGATTGAGAATAATAGGCTGCTCACCACAAAACTAAGCACATCATTCTGCAACAACATGACAGCTGTGTTCTTGTTATTTCACTATAGAGAAGTGTCATGCTGGAAGGCACTGATAGAAAGTCTAGTGTTCTATTCACATTCAGGTGAAAGATCAAACCACTCACACTTCACCACATTATAGCTAATTCACAGACAAAAATGTAATAACAGAACCACCTGTATAATCAGCAGCTTCCAAACCAATGAGAACAGCAGTACAAATTGAGATGAAGACCAGGTAAGGCCTAGTCTAATCCAGCAAAGGAAGCTAGCAGGAGACAGACCCTCAGTAAGTCAATGTTCCTCAATGTAACCCTAACTGAAATAATCCCCAACCCAAGCTTCCTGCAAGTGTGGAGAACTCCCATTACCTGCAATCTGCTGCCACACTCATGCAGCCCATAGTCAAAGAGGACAGTGTGGTTCTCAGGGTAGACCCTGGTTGGCTGACAACCTACAGTCCCCAGGGTAAGGTCAGCAGCTTTAATCAGGTGCCCAGTTCCAAATAAATCCAGCTGGGCCCTGACCAGTAGGTTGTGCTCTCCACACTGCACCATCACAGTCTGTAGTGGGGACACACTCCCAACTTCAGACACTGGGAACCTGGAACCCCCATGAGAAGGGACTCTCTCAGGAACAGGGCTGGCTCTCACAATTCCCCATGGCAACCTCTGGTTCAAAAACTGCTGCCATGTGTCAGAGCAACAGACAGCTCCAATTAACATTAACACAAGGAACAAACCCCTCATTACAAAATCACCCATGATCCCAAACAACTCAACCATCCCCACATTCCCCAACCAGCTCCTTTTATACACACAACCCACACTCACCTGATACCAATATGACCAGGAGCAGCAGCATTGAACCAATCGACCAGCCCTAATCTCGACAATTTCCACCAATGACTGAACTCATGGCTATGTTCTCAGGAGGATCGATTACATTTGGGCCAATAGGAGTGGCTGTGAGTTGCTGTGCTGTCACCTGACTGAATTCAGCTCCACAAGATCTCATCAGGAAATCCCCATGACTACAATCATCAAAGGTAGCTCGTTGATCCTGGAGAGGGTCTGCTGTATTCTGCCCATCCTAACCTGGGCAGTCTGACAGTGAGAACCATGGAGAGATTGTGTGAGAATTAGAAACAGGGTTTGAGCAGAATGAAGGGATTTGTCTTGTACTGTACCTATCCTTGGGAGTATATGTTGGAAGAAGCTTTATTCTGTATCTAAACCTGTTCTTGGCTGGGGCACTGTAGGGAGAACCTAACTTTCAGTTCACTTTTAATTCATAGAGTAGAGGCAGTTTTACTCTGTATTTCACGTTGTGCTGTCTCTGTCCTGGGGACAACTTTCCTTCCAGTTTTCAAGAATGGAGGAAGCTTTTGTTTCAGTTGTAAAGAGTAGGATCTTTTACTTTGTTTCTAACTCTGTGATGTTTCTGCTTTGTTAGTGTTTGCTGTAAACAGTGTAGCTTTACAGTTAGTTTACAAGTGTAGAAGCAGCTTTACGTTCAGTGTAAATGAGCGGGGGAAGTTGTATTCTGTATCTAATCCCACGCTGACCTTGCTTTTGGGAGAGATTGATTGGTTGGGATCATGTTGAGGGTGAAAGTGAGGACTGAAGATGAGAGTCGTAAAGTGTGGTAAAGCACAGCAGGTTATGAAAAATCCAAGGAGCAAGTGAGTCGGTGTTTCAGGCATCAGCCTGTCATCAGGAATGTGGGTTGGGAAAGGGGGGCTGAGTGATTAATAGGAGGGTAGGTGTGGGGGTGTGGTGAGCGAAGGTAGGTGGGATGGCAGTAGGTCAATGCAGGTCAGGGGTGTTGAGGGAGCTTTCCATTCATTTTAAAAAGGAAGATTGAGCTTTACTTTCAGTTTCAAAGAGTAGATAGTGTCTTATTTGTAAGAATCTCATTGCATCATGTCCCTGTTCTTGGAGTGTTTGATATGAACAGTGTTGAGGTAGGTTCACTTTCAGCTTAAAAGAGAACAGGGAGCTTTATACATTATCAATCTGTAGCTGTCCCTGTTTGATGGGGACAGGGTAGGGGGAGTTTTTGCTTCAGTGTAAAAGTGTAGAGGGACCATTCCTTTCAGTATAAAGGAGCCTCAGTCTGTATCTGAGCCTGATCTGTACCTTCCTGTGGGAGTGTTGATCGGGACAGGATTGAGGTCTATGGCCTCCAGCTGTGCTGGGATAAAGCTCAGTGTAAACTCGAGGAAAAGCACCTCTTTCACTGAGTCACTTTGCAGCTTTTCACACAACACGGTGTTCAACAAATCCAGGAACATCTCCTCAGCCCTGTTTTGCTTAATTTCTTCCTGTAAGTTTTGGTTCAAACTCCTTTTCCTCTGGATGTTACTGTGCTCATTGTCCTTCCATTCACATCCCCTTGGGGGCTCCTCTCTTGGTTGGTTACTGCCTGCTTATTTTTATTGGTTACTGGGTGGATGTGGGCAGCGCTGGCCATGCCAACATTTCCTGACCAACCCCCAGTGAGGAGGAGAAAGTGAGGACTGCAGATGCTGGAGATCAGAGCTGAAAATGTGTTGCTGGAAAATCCCCAGCTATCCTGGAGAAGGTGTTAGGGAGAGTGGTACAGGAATGTGTGAACCCAGTTTCAGCGACGTTCCAACTGTGTAACATGGGAGGAAGGTGTGAACTTTCTAGGTGCGAGCGGTCGCAGGTTTGGAAGTTGCTGTTGGAGGAGCCTTGGTAAATTGCTGCAGTGTATGTTGTAGACCACACACAATCCGTCAGTGTCGACCAATGTTGGAGTGAGGGAATGTTGATGGTGGCGAATTAGACAATGTAGTTTCTATCGATTTCAGTAAGGCCTGAGACAAGGTCCCACACGGGAAGCTAATAAAGAAGGTAAAATCCCATTGGATCCAGGGTATGTTCGGAAGTTAGATCCAGAACTGTCTTTGAGCAGGAGACAGAGGGTTGTTGTTGAAGTTTATCTGTGTGACTGGAGCAGCGGTGTACCACTTGGATCGGTGCTGGGTCCCACGCTGTTTGTCATGTCCATAAATGATGTCCAAGAGAGCGGGGGAGGATGATCAGTTAATTTGTGGGTGACACAATGATTGGCCGGGTGGTTGACAATGCAGAGGGATGTGTTAGGTTGTAGGAGAATACAAATGGATTGGTCCAATGGCCGCATTAGTCAGAGGTGCAAATTGGCTTAGGGATGAGGAAATTAGAGAAGGTGTGGCCTCCTCTATATTGGGGAGACAGGCCGCCTACTTGCGGAGCGATTCAGAGAGCACCTCTGGGCCACCCGGACGAACCAACCCAACCAACCTGTGGCACAGCATTTCAACTCCCCCTCCCACTCCACCGAGGATATGCAGGTCATTGGACTCATCCACCGCCAAACCACAACAACCCGACGGTCGGAGGAGGAGCGTCTTATCTTCCGACTGGGAACCCTCCAACCGCAGGGGATGAACTTGGACTTCACCAGTTTCTTCATCCCCCCTCCCCCCACCCTGTCTCAGCCGGATCCTTCCAGCCCGGCACCGCCTTCCTGACCTGCAGTCTTCTTCTTGACCTCTCCGCCTCCACCCTACTCCGACCTATCACCCTCACCTTGACCTCTTTCCACCTATCACATTTCCAACTCCCCTCCTCCAAGTCCCTCCTCCCTACCTTTTATCTTCTCCTGCTGAACACTCTCTGCTCATTCCTGAAGAAGGGCCTGTGCCCGAAACGTCGAATCTCCTGTTCCCTGGATGCTGCCTGACCTGCTGTGCTGTTCCAGCAATAAAGTTTCAACTTTGATCTCCAGCATCTGCAGACCTCACTTTCTCCTCGAAATTAGAGAAGGGAAAAGGTGGTGAAGAGTGGTGTGGGAAGGGAAGGAGGGGTTCCATTTCATGGGGTAGGGATCTGTATAGCAGGGACGGTCTCCACCTAAACTGATGAAGTTTATCATTCCTGATGAAGAGCTTATGCTCAAAACGTCGTGCCTTCTGCTCCTTGGATGCTGCCTGCTGTGCTTTTCCAGCACCACACTGTTTGACTCTGCTTTCCAGTTTCTGCTGTCTTCTCCTTCTCCCCCTTAACTACAAAGCAGACCATGAAAGAAGGAAAAAGGAAGGATAACTCGGGAGACGTTATTAGAGATGTTGGAAATCATGAAGGTACGAAAACTAGCATAAGGACACTTTAGGTAAACGTTCGTAGCATTTGTAACAAGGTCGATCAGTTAATGGCACAAATCATCGCAAATGAATATGATTTAGTAGCCATTATGGAGACACGGTTACAGGATGGTCATGAGTGGGAGTTAAACAACCCGGGGTATCAGGCAATTCGGAAGGACAGACAGGAAGGTAAGGGAGGTGATGCCGCTCCTGATATCCAAGGACGACATCTGGGTGTTGCTGAGAGATGATATTGGTTCCATGGAGAATTCAAGGAAGGAACAAGTCACTGATAGGTGTAGTCTATAGGCTACCCAAATTGTACATCACATTGTAATGGGACTGAGGAGGGAGCAAGCTATCCTCGATCAGGTCCTGTGTAATGAGACAGGAATAATTAATGACTTCATATTTCGGAATCTTCTTGGAAGGAGCAATCACAGTTTGGTTGAATTTAGAATAAAGCCGGAGAGCGTGAAGGGAAAATCCGATACCAGAGCCCTGTGCTTAAACAAGGGAGACCTCAATAGGATGTGGGAGGATTTGGCTAAAGTAGACTGGAACCAAAGACCTTATGGTGGGACTTTCAAAGCAATATTTCAATGTGCTTAGCAATAGTTTACTCCAGTGAAAAGAAAGGATTGTAAGAAAAGGGGTAATCTGCCAAAGGAGGCTATCGAATCAAATGAGAAGTCATGGGAAAGCACAACATTGGGAAAGTTTTAAAGGTCAACAGAAAGCCACAAATAGAGCTATAAAGAAAAGTAAGATAGTTCTTTTTCCTCTCATAGACTAGCCCAGAATATAAAGACAGATTGCAAAGCTTTCTACAAATGTATGGAATGAAAAAGAATGGCTAAAGTAAACATTGGTGTCCCAGAGGATGAGAAGGGGCATTTAGTCATGGGATATGATGAAATGGCTGAGGCATTGTACAGGGTTTTGGGTGTCAGCCTTCACAGTGAAGGACATGAATAACATGCCAGTAATTGACAGAGAGACAAAAGTAGGGGAGGACCTGGAAACAATCATGATCAGGGAAGACGTATCTTCGGGCAAGCTCATGGAACTAAGACGACAAGTCTCCTGGCCCTGATGGAAGACATCGCAGGGGGCTAAAGGAGATGGCAGGAGGAAGAGCAAGTGCACTTGTGGGAATGTTCCAAAACTTGCTGTACTCTGGGGCAGTTCCAGCAGATTGGAAAACAGCAAATGTTTCAACAGGGCAGTAGACAAAAGATGGGGAATTGTAGACTGGTTGGCCTAACCTCTGTAGTGGGGAAGATGCTTGAGTCTGTTATGAAGGAAGGAATAGTAAGGCATCAAGATAGAAATTGTCCCATTGTGCAGCTGCAGCGTGAGTTCATGAAGGGCAGGTCACTCCTAACTCATCTTTTGGAATTTTATGAAACCATGATGAGCACGGTGGACCACAGGGAGCCAGTGGATTTCCAAAAGGCCTTCAACAAGGTGCCGCACGAGAGGCTGCTGCATAAGATAAAGATGCATGGCATTACGGATAAAGTATTAATATGGATACAGGATTGGTTGACTAACAGGAAGAAAAGCGTGGGGATGTGTGCGCTATTTTGGTTCGCAAACAATCCCTCGCGCTGTGCCTTAGGGATCGTTGTTGGGGCCACAATTATTCACAATTTACACAGATGATTTGGAATTGGGATCGAGGTGCAGTGTGTCAAAGTTTGCAAATGACACAAAGATGCAAAGTGTGTGGAGGACTGTGAACTTTACAGAGGAACCTAGATACTTACAGTGAGGGGCAAAGGTCTGGCAAATGGAATATAATGTTAATAAGTGTGAAGTCATCCATTTTGATAGGAGTAACAGTAAAAAGGACGAATACTTGAATGGTAAAAAGTTGCAGCATGCTGCCATGCAGAGGGACCTGGGTGTCCTTGAGCATGAATCCCAAGTTGGTCTGCAGGTACAGCAGGTCATTAAGAAGGCAAATGGAAAATTGTCCTTTTATTGCTAAAGGGATTGTGTTTAAAAGCAGGGAGATTATATTGTGGCAGCACAGGGTGCTGGTGGGGCCATAACTGGAGTACCGCCTGCAGTTTTGGTCTTCCTTGAGAAAGGATGTACCGGCACTAGAGAGGACGCAGAGGCGGTTCACTGGGTGGGTTCCAGCATTGAGAGAGATGGCTTATGAAGAGAGACTGAGTAGACTGGGATTCTCTTCATTGGAATTCAGAGGAATGAGGGATGATCTTAGAAAAACATATAAAATGATGACAGGAATAGATATGATAGCCATAGAGAGGATGTTTCCACTGGCAGGTGAAACTCGGACAGGTGGGTATAGCTCAATTAGAAGGAACAGATTTCAGACTGAATTGAGAAGGAACATCTTCACACAGAGGGTTGTGAATCTATGGAGTTCCCTGCCCCAATGAAGTTAGTTGATGTTACTTCAGTAAATGTTTCTAAGGCTAAGATATGTTCTCTTTTTGAACAATAAAAGAATTAACGGTTAGAGTGAGAGGGCGGGTAAGTGGAGCTAAGGCCACAAAAAGATCAGCCAGATGGCCTACTACTGCTCCTCGTTCTTATTCTGTCCCTGAGAAATGTGAAGGGATGCACTTTCGAGGGAACAAAGAAGAAAAGGAAGTACTCAATAAATGGCAGGACACTAGGAAGCTCAGGAACAGAGGGATCTTGGAATACTATTCCACAGACCCCTGAAGGTGGCTGGATAGGTTTATAGAGGAGTTAAAATGACCTGTTGATGCTTGCCTGTGTCAGTTCAAGTATAAACTGTAAGAATAGGGAGGTCATGTTGAAGCTGTACAGATCTTTGATTAGAGGACACAGCTGTAGTACTGTGTGCAGTTCTGGTCACCCCACAACAGGAAGGGTGTGGTTATACTGGAGAGGGTACAGAGGAGATTCACCCGAATGTTGTCTGGGATTGAACATTGCAGCTACGAGGAGACCTTGGATAAGCTCGGAAGGTTGTTCTCTTGGAGCAGAGAGATTGAGAGGAGATTTGGTGGAGGTGTATAAGATTAGGGACCAGGTGAATAGAAAGCAGCTGTTAGAAAATAGACAATAGGTGCAGGAGTAGGCCATTCTGCCCTTCGAGCCTTCACCGCCATTCAATATGATCATGGCTGATCATTCCTAATTAGTATCCTCTTCCTGCCTTATCTCCATAACCCTTGGTTCCTTGAGAGCTCTATCCAACTCTTTCTTAAATGAATCCAGAGAGTGGGCCTCCACTGCCCTCTGGGGCAGAGCATTCCACACAGCCACCACTCTCTGGGTGAAGAAGTTTCTCCTCATCTCTGTCCTAAATGGTCTACCCCGTATTTTTAAGCTGTTTCCTCTGGTTCAGCACTCACCCATCAACGGAAACATGTTTCCTGCTGCCAGAGTGTCCAATCCTTTCATAATCTTATACGTCTCAATCAGATCCCCTCTCAGTCTTCAAAACTCTAGGGTATACAAGCCCAGTTGCTCCAGTCTTTCAGAGTAAGGTAATCCCGCCATTCCAGGAATTGACCTCGTGAACCTACGCTGCACTCCCTCAATAGCTAGAATGTCTTTCCTCAAATTTGGAGACCAGAACTGCACACAGTACTCCAGGTATGGTCTCACCAGGGCCCTGTACAGCTGCAGAAGAACCTCTTTGCTTCTACACTCAATCCCTCTTGTTATGAAGGCCAGCCTTCTTCACTACCTGCTGTACCTGCATGCTTACCTTCATTGACTGGTGTACAAGAACACCCAGATCTCTCTGTGATGCCCCTTTACCTAAATTGATTCCATTTAGGTAGTAATCTGCCATCATGTTGTTGCCAACAAAGTGGATAACCTTACATTTATCCCACATTAAACTGCATCTGCCATGCATCTGACCACTCACCTAACTTGCCCAGGTCACCCTATAATCTCCTAACATCCTCATCACATTTCACCCTGCCACCCAGCTTAGTATCATCAGCAAATTTGCTAATGTTATTGCTAATACCATCTTCTATATCATTAACAGATTGTAAAAAGCTGCGGTCCCAGTACTGATCCCTGCGGTACCCCACTGGTCACTGCCTGCCATTCCGAAATGGAGCCGTTTATCACTCCTCTTTGTTTCCTATCAGCCAACCAACTTTCAATCCAAGTTAGTACAATGTAGACAACTCCTTCCTAACTGTAGCACACTGTGTGCTGCCATCTTTGTGTGGCCTGTCTGTGAGACAGGACACACCCAGGGATGGTGACTGTGGTCTTTGGGACATTCTGTGTAATGTACAATGCTGTAATTCTGGCAGGGTTAGCCTGGGCTTGTATGGTAGCACTGGCCCTGAGATGGTGCAAAGGAGAAACTTGCAGGGCTGCCTGCACCGTTTGTTTATGGTTACTGGGGTAAGGCCACGTTTCCCAGCCAGTTTTATTCACAGCTTTTAAGCTGTTGGATACACCTCAGCTGCGTGCTCACTCATTTCAGTGGGTTAAATACAACCCCATTGCTGTAGGCCTGGAGTCACATGTAGGCCAGACTCAGCAAGAATGGCAGATTTCCTGTCCCAAAGTACATTCATGATCCAAATACATTTTAAACTACCAAAACAGATTCCAGGATCCTGTTCCCATTAGACAGATGGCTACTGGAGTTCCCCTTCCACCTTCATTGGTGCTAATACTCATCAGGTTCTCTCCAAGTCTGATAACAAACTCCCTCAAATCAGGTTTCTATCCCTGCCAATGAGCAACACAGCAATGGCCTTCAGTGTGATTGGCCTAACCCAGTGCCCATCCTCTGAAGGCTGTGGACAGTTTCTATGCAGTTGACCACAGCTTGCTCCATCGCCTGGCATGGCCTTGGTGATGGCACTAACCTCATCTGGTTCCCAGGCTTACCAAGCCAGTCATTGGTTGAGAACCCATTGCAGCACCTCTCCTTGTAATTCATTCACATGCCATCACTGGCGAGGCCAGTATTTATTGCCCGTCCCGACTTATCCAGAGGGTAGTAAAGGTTCTGCTTCATTTCAGTGGGTCTCATATAGGCCCGACCAGTTCAGGACAGTAGTTACTTTCCCTAAAAAAGGATCATTAATGAGTCAGATGGGTTTCTCCAACAATCAATGTGTTCATACTCATCATTAGGCTCATAATTCCCGATTGTTTTAATGGATTCAGATTGCATCATCTGCTGTGTGGCAGGATTCAAACTGCGGTCCACAGAGAGTTACCCAGGGCTCGGGATTCACAGGCCAGCAATAATATCGCTGGGTCCTCACCACACCCATGGTCTGCTCCATTCTCCACTGATTCTACAACCACTTTAACCACAAACCATTCCATCCTAATGCTTCTGACATTCCCTGACCACACCCAGCTCGCTTACCGTCCCTCAGCAATCAGGCTGTGTATCTGACACCCAGCACCAAGGACAAATGAGTGTCTGAAGCCTTCTCCATATTGAGTTCAATCCCTACAGCAATCCATTTTCCCCCAGTGGATGAATACACTCCCTCAATAAACTCCAAGTTGAAATAACCCACCAGAAAACAGCTTGTTTGAGAGGGGTCAGGACAGTCGGAAATTCACTTGGGGAATACAAGACTGGTCCACCCGTCCTGCAGGATTTAACACATTTGATCTTTGGACTGTACGCGAAACGTTTCAGAATTTACTGAGCCACAGCATTGTGGTTTATGGGCATGAAGGGACCATTTGGCCCCTCATACCTGTTTAACTAGCCCCTCAGTTTGAAAAACCCAATATGGATGTCAGAGATCTGAAACTCGCAAAATGCTGGAAAAGCTCAGGTCTGGCAGCAGCTGAGGAGAGAGAAACAGTTCATGCTGCAAATACAATTGGACACTTCTGAAGAGAGTGCCAGAAGACACTTGATACTTTGTCTTTCTCCCCCAGATGCTGTGAGGTTGACTGAGTTTCTCCAGCATGTTCTGTTTGCTTCACTGAGATTGGCTATGGTTCCAATTGACACCATATCCAGAGCCTGGTCAAAGAGCCAGGGATACAGAGTGAACCACCACGCTGATCAAATGCTCTCAGCCTGAAACCAGCAGGCAGCCAACTCCCCACCTGGAGACCTCTCCTGCATCCTTACCTCCACCTCAGGCAGGGGCTCAGTTGCCAGGTTGGTCAGCCCAGTATCCTGAATGATCAGGGGGTCAAGTGAGGCCTCCCCTTCCCACTTGAATCCAGCTTCACTCTCTGCAAGATCAAATATCCCAGTCAGGGAGAGATGGAGATGGAAGGATCCACAACATCAAGATGGTCAATGTCCTACCAGCTTCAGGACCAAGGTCTCTCCTTTCTCTGGAGGGGAACAGGATCTCTCTTGTGCTCCCACAGTTCCCGACATGGCAACAGGCTCAAATGTCACTGTCAGATTCCTCCAATGGGGTCCAGCTAAACAAGAGAACCAGCCCATCAACCACATGGTGCATCACCTCTCCCAACAACAACATCCCTGAGGGACAGAGAGGGAACTTATATATTCTGCAGCTTCTGGAAAGTACAAGCTTTGTTCCTGGAATCTCCCTGATCCACAGCAACAACTTTCAGGTGACAGGTGATGAAAATCTGAGGGACACATTCAGAACAAGTCAGTATTTAGTGACTCCCTCCCACTATGGAGAAGCCAATCAGCAGCTTCCTCTTGCCAAGGAATGCTCATCTCCATAGAAACCGAGGGCATCCAAGTCAAACCTGAGCTTGTCTTGCTCCCGGCAACACAAAGTTGAAAAGGAGTCCTCAGCTTTGCTGTCCAGGAGGCAACTGCAGATGGACATAGGGCCGTGAAGTGAATGGAGGGAAGCCTTTGAGATGGGAGCAGCTGGAGATAGCAGAGAGCTCCTTACAGCATCATTGACTACAATGGGTATCTCTGGGTGGAGACCTTGTCTGGGCTCAGTGTAGCTACACAGCGATCAATGTACAGCTTCAGGGGCACGTGATTGGCCATTGAAACAGACGTCTCAATGTGAATGAGGTCTCCCAGGGAGTAGACAGTGGAAGGGCGCTGTGTAAGCCAGTCACCTGAAGTACAGGAGGACAAGGGTTGGAGACAGTGAGTGGAACTCGCAGTGAGTGACACCAGGAGACCCCACCCCAGTCACCCATCACGTACCATTCATTAGGCACCGGGAGAATGACAGATGGCCTTCTCCAGACCTGGTGGAGCTGAATGGGATCCAGGTGGGATTGATGGGGTTACTGCTCACATTGCCCTTCCTGGGGAAGAGACAGGGCAGACATTTTAGGCCAGGGTCAGACAACAGCAGCAGCTGGGGATCATATTGACGATCAAGTAAAGATTCTCACCTCAAATAACGACACTCAATGGGAACAACAGCCCCATTGGTTCTCACAATGACAGATCCAGGATAGTTTGGGGTGTGGGTCAGGTGGGTGGTGTAGATCAGGAAATCCCCAGTGATCTGAAAGACACCAGGTTAAGGAATGGGGAACTGATCTGAAATGAGAAGGATCTACATGGGGTTCGCAATGACATCATCCCATTGCAACAATTCTTCAGGGAGTGTGACTGGCTCAGAGCCAGTAGACTTCTTCCTCCCAGAGCTGAGGAGTGTAGTATTAGAGGCAATAATCTCAAGGTTAGGGGTTAGTCATTTACCTCAGCATAGCGGTTCAATGCCTCACAGTGTGAGGGTTCTGGGTTCAATTTCACCCTCAGTCAACTGCCTGTGTGGAGCTTGCACATTTTCCCTGTGTATGTGTAGGTCCTCTCTGGGTGCTCTGCTTTTCTCCCACAGTCCAAAGATGTGCAAGTCAGGTGAATTGGCCATGCTAAATTTCTATTAATGCTCAGAGATACGGAGGCTAGGTGGGTTAATGATAGGAAATGCTGTGTTACATGGAGAGGGTAGGTGAGCTGGTCACTCTCCCCAGGGTTGGTCTGTACTCAATGAACCAAAGGGCCTGCTTCCAACTATCGGGATTCTATGGTTCTCAGTCAGTTGTCATTGGAAGACCTGCTGCTCGAGCCTAGGAATGCTCAGTTCATCAAATGGATTGAGTTTTTTTTCTGTAAACTCAACAGAACAGAATAGGGCCCCTAACAGATCAATAAGGCTGTCCATATGTGGACTCACTGGAGGTGAGTCAGATCCGAAAGCAATATTTTGCTTCTGTATTTACTGGGGGAGACACATGGAAGAGAGGCAACTTGGTGGAAAAGAGGGATGCCTCGGAAACGGTCAACATTGCTGCAGGGATGCCAGAAGTCTTAAAATACAAAGCTAGATAAATCCATGTGACCTGATCAGATGAATGTCAGGACATTATGGGAAGCTCGCTAAGACATTGCAGGGCCTGTAGCAGATATTTATATCATCGATAGCCGTGGGTCACGTGCTGCAAAACTGGAGGGTGGCTAATGTTGAGGCATGGAAAAGCCACAACTTGATGTCAGTAATGGGTTTGTTGTTGGAGGAAACTCTGAGGGACAGGATCCAGATGCATTTCCAAAGTCAGGGAGTGATTAGGGATAGTCAGCGTGGTTTTGTGCATGGGAAGCCATGTCTGTCAAAATTGTTTGACTGTCTTTTGGAAGGGGTGACCAAAGAAAGAGGTGAAGGCTCAGTGATGAAAGTTGTTTGCATGGATTTTAGCAAAGCCTTTTGACAAGGTTCCACATGGTAGACTAATTTGTAAAATTAGGTCACATGGGTTTCACGGTGAGCTTGCCAATTGAATACAAAATTGGCCTCACAACAGGAGACAGTCATGGTAGAGGGTTGCAATTTGGATTGGAGACCTGTGACCAGCGGTGTTTGGCAGGATTGGTGCTGGGTCCACTGCTGTTTGTCATTCATATAACTGACTTAGCAGCGAATGTAGGAGACATGATTAGTAATGTTGCCGATGAGACCAAATTGGTGGTACAGTGGACAGTGAAGAAAGCTATCGAAGAGAAGCAAGTTGGGCCAAGGAATGGCAGATGGAGTTTAATGTCAAGATTAGAATGGTGCTGGAAAAGCACAGCAGGCCAGGCAGCATCCAAGGAGCAGGAAAATCGATGTTTCGCACAAAAGTCCTACAACTGCTGTCTGTCTCTACCCTTGTGTTGTCACGATGAAAGATGGCGTTTAATGCAGATTAATGTATGGTGTTACATTTTGGGAAGATAAAGCAGGGCAGGTCTTACACAGTTAATGGTAGGGCCCTGAGAAGTGTAGGTGAACACAGGGAGACCAAAGGGTTCAGGTATACTGTTCATTGACAGTGGGATCACAGGCAGACAGGGTGGTGAAGGTGGCATTTGACACATTTACCTTCATTGATCATAACATTCAGTACAGGGGCTTGGGTGTCACGTTGCAACAGGACAGAACATTGATGAGGCCACCTTTGGAATACTCTGTACCGTTCTGGTTACCCAATGGGAAAGATGTTGTTAAATTGGAAAGGATATAAAAACGATTTATAAGGATGAGACTAGGACTGGAGGATTTGAGGCAGAGGGAGAGGCTGGGACTTGCTTGATCCTGCAGCATAGGAGGTTGAGTGTTGACCTTATCGAGGTCCTTTTCCCCAGGATGGGTCAGGGGACGTGTAAGCGAGAGGGCTGCGGAGGGGGGTGTGGGTTTCAAGAGGCAGTTGTGGGATAGCTGATTCCGACAGACTGTGGTGCAAATATGGAATGAACTGCCAGCAGAAGTGGTAGTGACAGGTGTGACTGTATGACTTGGACTAAGATGCTAATCAGGAAACATTCAGGGCAGAGGAACATTGAGGCACATGGTGATGATTTTCATTAACAGGAGAAATGAGGCTGCAAGTATATTTTGGCCTCATCATATTAGGACATGCAACCTCCACATTTTAGGAGGAGAGGTTGTTCACACAAGACCTGGGTTGATTAATCGGAACGTGACTGAAGAAAAGGAGAGCGTCAGGGACCAGGGAGAGGAAGCAGTAGTAAGCGAAAATATTGAAACAGAACAGCTTTCATCCAGGAGCCTGGTTATTTCACTGAGAGTAAGTTGGACATCTTCCAGCTCAAGGCACTTCAACTCGCACCTCCTGCTTATTTGAAAAAGAACAACCCGTCAGAATTAAGGTGGACGGAGTGACCCCTCCATTCAAATGGATCTGTCCACGGGCAGTGGAGCTGAAGCACTGAAGAACTATACAAGAGGTTCAGAGGGATCCGAATGTTCCAGACCAATGGGGATGACAACACAAGGGTAGGGACAGAAAGCAGTTGAAGCAAGGTCCAAAAGACAATGTAAAGGTAATGTGGAGTTTGAGAAAGCTGGGGTTAAACCCTCCCCCACACAATATTCATGCCCATCCCAGCCAGGGTCACAGTGAGGAACAATCACCAACCCAAGCTGACAGCAAGTGACGAGGACTCCCGTTACCTGCAATCTTCTGCCACATTGAAATGTGACTCATTGATCGAGGAGGGTGACTGGTGGGTCTGAACCCAGGAGTGTGACAGTGAGAAATACTGACAGATTGTCATAGGATGCAGTTTGGAGACGGGTTTGGGCAGAACAAAGTGCGTGGTCCTCATATTGACATCATACTTCACCTCCTCTTGGGAATGTTTGGTTGGGACAGTCTAGTGAGACATTTGCCAGGTATTTTTTTTAGAAAGATTAGATTCCCCTACAGTGTGGAAGCAGGCCCTTCGACCCATTAAACCTGATCTTCCAAAGAGTAATCCACCCAGACTCATTTCCCTCTGACTAATGTGCCAAACACTACAGGCAACTTAGCATGGCCAAGTCACCTGACCTGCACATCTTTGGACTGTGGGTGGAAACTGGAGCATCCAGAGGAAATCACCACAGACAGAGCGAGAACCTGCAAACTCCACACAGCCAGTTGCCAGCGGCTGGGAACTAGCCTGGGTCCGTGGTGCTGCAAGGCAGCAGTGCTAACCATTACCCATACTGTATCTGTCCTGGGAGAGTGTGACAGACAGATTTGGAAGGATGTTGACATTCAATTTAAGGGTAGTGGAAACTTTACTGTCCACTTAAGTCTGGAGAGGACTTCACTGTGTATCTAACTCCATGCTGTCCTCCTTCTGGGAGTGTTTGATGGGGAGACTGTGAAGGGAACTTTACTCTGTATCTAATCTTATTCTCTCCCTGTTTGGGAATGTTTTATAGTGACAATGTGTAGAGGCACTTCGCTTTCAGTTGACCTTCAGCTCAAAGCAACAGAGCAGGTTTAAATCTGTACCAAACCATGTGCTATCACTATCTGGGAGTTTTTTATGGCGAGACACTACCAAGGGAATCTGGAACCATGGTTACAGTGACATTCCGTGTTGAGCTTGGAGGGAAGGTGTGAACTTTCTGGGTGCTGTTGGAGGAGCCTTGGTGAATTGCTGCAGTGTATCTTGTAGACAGCAGAGGTACTGGAAGTAGGAAACCTCACACTTGGATAAGTATGTGTATGAACACAAAGCTTCAGAACACTGGAAACCCTGGGCCTATAAGTGGGAAAGAGAGATGAGTGGAGATAGAAGTGTGTTATATGGTGATAAAGACTCAATGGGCCTCTTTTGTATTCTGACAGGATGACCTATTTGAAGTCTATCCCATTTCACATGATAGAGATCAGTGTGAAGACAGGACTGAGGTGTACAGTCCTGATGCTGTACACAGAATCAGTCACTTTAGTCCAACTCATACATGACCAGATATCCTAATTAGTCCCATGTGCTAGCACCTGGCCCATATCCCACTGAAACCCTTCCTATTAAAGGCTGTAATTGTACCATCCTCCACTTTCTCCAGCAGCCCATTCCATACAAGCATCACCCTCTCCATCAGAGCATTGCCCCTTGGGTCCCTTTTGATATCTTTCCACAACTAGAGGGCATAGGTTTAGCATGAGAGGGGGTTCTCCCACCCCAGGGAAAGACCTTGTCCATTTGTTATCTAGGCCCCTCATGATTTTATAAACCTTTCATGTCACCCCTCATCCTCCAACACTCCAGGGAAAACAGCCCTAGTCTATTCCACCTCTCCCATAGCTCAAATTCTCCAACCCTGGCAACATTCTTGAAAGGGTTCAGAAAAGATTTACAAGTTTCACAACAGCCTCCTGAGAGGTAGGAGACCATAATTGCCCATAATATACCAACATTGGCCTAACCATGTACTGTATAGCTGCTACATGACCTCCCAACTCTACTCAGTAGTAAAAAAGAACGCTTACCAAACAGCTTGTTCACTTTCCTATCTACCTGTGACTCCACTTTCAAGGAACCATGAACCTGCACTGCAAGGTTTTGGTTCAGCAACACTCCCCAGGGCATTACCAGTTCAGTGTCCAAGTGCTGCTCTGATTTGCTTCTCCAAAATACAGCACCTTGCAGTTATCTAAATTAAATGCCCATCCGATCAAGATCCTGTTGTAACCTTCACTGTCCTCTCGACCTTCAAATCTGGAGTCCTCTGCCATTTCATTCTGTTCACATCCAAATCATTTACCTCAATGGCAGACAGGAGTCAACCCAGCATCAATCCATGTGGCACTCCATTGGTCACAGGCCTCCAGTCTGAAAAGCAACCCTCCACCATCATCTTCTATCCTCTACCTTCAGGGTCAGTTCTGTGTCCAAATGGCTAGTTCTGTATTCCATGAGATATAACTTTGCTAACCAACCAGTCTCCCAGGAGGAACCTTGTCAAATGCCTTCCTGAAATCCATAATTGATCATATCTACCACTCCCTCCAATCTGGTTATTTCTTCAAAAGAATAAATAAAGCAGATGGTGAGGATGGGGTCAAGCAGGTTTTTCAATCCTATTGAATCCCTCCACCTGTTGAGGTAGCCAGTGTCAAAGCAATGCCCTTTAGGAGCTGGCCAGCTCAGTCAGTAATGAGGCTGCTGGGCCACAGGGCTGGCCATTCCCCTCTACACCCAGAATACATTCTGCCCCTTCACCCCCAACTGCTTTGTCTAAATGCTGTTCACACTGGAGGAACACTGATCCATCAGCTGGCACAGTGTAATACAGTATCCAGCAGTTTGACCTGTCATCATGTGACTCTGGACCCCATGAGATCCATGTTGACAACTCCCTTTTACCCCATGGTGCTGCTACCCCTCTTGGTAGGGAGAGAACAGAGTGGTAGCAGTGTATACCATGCTGTGTTTTATGGAACACAAGCAGTCAGGCCCTTCAGCCCTTTCACAGTTCCATTCTCATCCATGTGCCTATCCAATGACCAATTAAATGCCCTTAACATTAATGAGTCTACTACTGTTGGGGCATAGAATGCCCTGCCTTCTACTGAAGAAACTACCTTTCACATCTGTCCTATTATGATCACCTATCAGTTTAAAGCAAATGGCCCCTCATGCTAGCTATCACCATTGGAGGAAAGACTTGCTTGTCCAGTATCTAACCTGGATTGTCAGGTCTCAATTCAATGCCTCTACCCTCTAATGAACACAGCCTCAATTCCCTCAGCCTCCTTTCCATTCCAGGCAACATCTTAGTTAAGCTCCTCCAGCCTTTCCAAAGCTTCCACATCCTTCCTATAATTCCATGAAGAGAAGTGTTTAATACTCCAAATGCAGCATATTCTACAGCTGTGACATAAGCTCATGGTTCTGAAACTCAATCCTGAGTAAATCCTAACACACCACATGCCTTTTTAAACAAGGCTACCAACCTGGGTGGCAACTCTCGGGTCAATGCACATGGACACCAAGATCATTGCTCATCTGCACTGCCAAGATTCTTCCCATTAATCTAGTACTCTGCATTCCTGTTACTCCTTCCAAAGTGAATCACCTCACCTTTCCATATTGAACTCCATTTGTCATGCCTCAGCCTAGCTCTGCAGCTCATGTCCCTCACTAACCCACAACAATCTTAGTCCATCCAATTTGTTGGATACAATGGAGCTGCTGGCTCACTCATTAGAGGATAAAGTGAGCTCAGTGCTCAGGGTCTAGAGTCACATTCGGCCAGTCAATTTCCTTCCCTTCTCAAGGGAGGGAGAGAGAATTTTACAACCAATCCATTTCCATGACCTTTCTCCCATAAAAAGGAGTTGAAAGTCCTGTTTCCACTTTAGGGAATTGAAAACCACCCATTTTCTATGCCCCTGTCTGGTCATAGCCTCAGGCACACAGATAATCCATTGCCCAATCAGCATTGGGGTAGGCCATTCCCCGAAACACCCTCCCCACCACCAGTTATTGCCCTTTGGATAGGACTAACCTCACCTGGATCCAAGGCTTACTGGGGCAGTCACAGCCTGAGAATCCACTACAACTGATTCTCAGCCCATTACAACACCATTCTCTGGGCTGCTTCAGCCTGCACTGACCCTACAGCCACCCTCAGCACCACAAAAGCAACCTTCAAAACCCTGGAATATACCCTACAGCCAGGTCCTCGCCCCACTGGCTCCCAAATCAGGTTCTATATCTGACACCCTGAGGCCAACTCTAAATGGAGAAAGCTGCAGGCATTTCTCTCAGACCCTGCAGCAAGTCATTTCCCAATGGATGCCTCACTCTGGCTGACTGAACTATAGAGACAGGAACAGTGGGAATCCACTTGGACACTTCTGAAGAGGATCAGAACAGACTGGAAACAGTTCCTGCAGCATGTTCTGCAATCAAATTCAGAAACCCCTTTCCAGTGAGGTCTACAGCCCCCTGTACTCACTGGATAAAGCAAACTGCAAACAATATCTTCAATAACCCAATCAATCATCCTGGAAGCTCAATGCATGGATTGGACAGGCCAAGCCCAGAGATTGTACCCAGGAATATTTTAACAAGAGGATGCAGAAAAACCAGCTCCAGACAGAAGACACCATGAATCACTGCTTTATTGACTATGTCATCACAGGTTGATGGGTGTTCGCTTGTGTTTCCTGTACAGGACCGAGGCCAGCAATGAAGCAGAGATCAGACAGACCACTGTCACAGTCAGGGTCACCAACACAACCAACTCCACACCTACAGAACAAGGAGAAACCAATGGTTACTGAGAGAAACAGGGACAGAAAGGGAAACTAGCAGGTAGGCAGCTCCCCACCTGGAGACCTCGCCTGTATCCTTCCTTCAACCTCAGTTGCCAGGTTGGTCAGCCCAGTATCCAGGATG
Organism: Chiloscyllium plagiosum; assembly: GCF_037043375.1. Classification (NCBI taxonomy): domain Eukaryota; kingdom Metazoa; phylum Chordata; class Chondrichthyes; order Orectolobiformes; family Hemiscylliidae; genus Chiloscyllium; species Chiloscyllium plagiosum. The sequence continues at coordinate 36,013,511 of NW_028270183.1, forward strand.
ATCAGGGGGCCAAGTGAGACCTCCCCTTCCCACTTCAATCCAGCTTCACTCTCTGCAAGATCAAACATCCAGTCAGGGAGAGATGGAGAGGGGAGGATCCCCAACATCAAGATGGTCAATGTCCTACCAGCTTCAGGACCAAGGTCTCTCCTTCCTCTGGAGGGGAACAGGATCTCCCTTGTGCTCCCACAGTTCCCCACATGGCAACAGGCACAAATGTCACTGTCAGATTCCTCCAATGGGGTCCAGCTAAACGAGTGAAACAGCCCATCAACCACATGGTGCATCACCTCTCCCAACAACAACATCCCTGAGGGACAGAGAGAGGGAACTTACATATTCTGCAGCTTCTGGAAAGTACAAGCTTTGTTCCTGGAATCTCCCTGATCCACGGCAGCAACTTTCAGGTGACAGGTGATGAAAATCTGAGGGACACATTCAGAACAAGTCAGCATTTAGTGACTCCCTCCCACCATGGAGAAGCCAATCAGCAGCTTCCTCTTACCAAAGAATGCTCTTCTCCATAGAAACGAAAGGCATCCAGGTCAAACCTGAGCTTGTCTGGCTGCCGCCCGTCTCCCAGCAACACAAAGGTTGAAAAGGAGTCCTCAGCTTTGCTGTCCAGGAGGCAACTGCAGATGGACAAAGGGCCGTGAAGTGAATGGAGGGAAGCCATTGAGATGGGAACAGTTGGAGATAGCAGAGAGCTCCTTACCCATTGTAGTCAATGATCCTGTATCTCAGGGTGGAGTCCTTGTCTGGGCTCAGTGTAGCTACACAGCGATCAATGTACAGCTTCAGGGGCACGTGATGGGCCATTGAAACAGATGCCTCAATGTGAATGAGGTCTCCCAGAGAGTAGACAGTGGAAGGGCGCTCTGTAAGCCAGTCACCTGAAGTACAGGAGGACAAGGGTTAGAGACAGTGAATGTAACTCGCAGTGAGTGACACCAGGAGATCCCTCCCCAGTCACCCATCACGTACCATTCATTAGGCGCAGGGAGAATGACAGATGGCCTTCTCCAGACCTGGTGGAGCTGAATGGGATCCAGGTGGGATTGATGGGGTTACTGCTCACATTGCCCTTCCTGGGAAGAGACAGGGCAGACATTTTAGGCCAGGGTCAGACAACAGCAGCAGCTGGGGATCATATTGACAATCGAGTAAAGATTCTCACCTCAAATAACGACACTCAATGGGAACAACAGCCCCATTGGTTCTCACAATGACAGATCCAGGATAGTTTGGGGTGTGGGTCAGGTGGGTGGTGTAGATCAGGAAATCCCCAGTGATCTGAAAAACACCAGTTTAAGGAATGGGGAACTGATTCTTAGTGAGAAGGATCTACATGGGGTTCACAACAGCAGCATCCCATTAAATGAATTCTTTACAGAACGTGACAGGCTCAGGGACTGGAGGCTGTCTCTCGACCCCAGAGCTGGAGGGACTATTACTGGAATGCAATAGGTCACAGGTCAGGGGTGATGTTTTTAGGATCAATTTAAGATGGTATTGCATCATTCCAAAAATCAGGAATTATTAGAATTCCCTATCCAAAGGACAGAGAATGCTCAGTTGGTGAACAGGATTGTTTTTAAAATCACAGCAGAATTACAGATAGATGGAACAGGAACATGGCGATCTTTATCTACAAGGTAAAACAGGAAGTCTTCAGATTATGGGAAGGGATTACGAACAAGGTTAGTGAAACATCAGCTTTAGGTGAGAAGCAAAAACCAAGTTCAAAAGCATGAATTAACCAGAGTGGAACCAAAACAGTTTTACCAACAGGTCAGATATAGAGCTCAAGGACTAGACAAGTCAATTTATTCCCAACAGTCCCACAATTGGGATGAAACTAGACTGAGTCAAAAAACCCAATCTGATTGAGAATAGGCTGCTCACCACAAAACTAAGCACATCATTCTGCTACAACATGACAGTTGTGTTCTTGTTATTTCACTATAGAGAAGTGTCATGCTGGAAGGCACCGATAGGAAGTCTAGTGTTCTATTCACATTCAGGTGAAAGATCAAAACACTCACACTTCACCACATTATAGCTAATGCACAGACAAAAACATCGTAACAGAACCACCTGTATAATCAAGCTTCCAAACCAATGAGAACAGCAGCACACATTTTGAGATAGAGACCAGTTAACATCTAGTCTAATCCAGCATAGGAAACTAGCAGGAGACAGACCCTCAGTAAGTCAATGTTCCTCAATGTAACCCTAACTGGAATAAGCTACAACCCAAGCTTCCTGCAAGTGTGGAGAACTCCCATTACCTGCAATCTGCTGCCACACTCATGCAGCCCATAGTCAAAGAGGACAGTGTGGTTCTCAGGGTAGACCCTGGTTAGCTGACAACCTACAGTCCCCAGGGTAAGGTCAGCAGCTTTAATCAGGTGCCCAGTTCCAAATAAATCCAGCTGGGCCTTGACCAGTAGGTTGTGCTCTCCACACTGCACCATCACAGTCTGTAGTGGGGACAAACTCACACCCTCAGACACTGGGAACCTGGAACCCCCATGAGAAGGGACTCTCTCAGGAACAGGGCTGGCTCTCACAATTCCCCATGGAAACCTCTGGTTCAAAAACTGCTGCCATGTGTCAGAGCAACAGACAGCTCCAACTAACATTAACACAGGGAACAAACTCCTCATTACAAAATCACCCATGATCCCAAACAACTCAACCATCCCCACATTCCCCAACCAGCTCCTTTTATACACACAACCCACACTCACCTGATACCAATATGACCAGGAGCAGCAGCATTGAACCAATCGACCAGCCCCAATCTCGACAATCTCCACCAATGACTGAACTCATGGCTTTGTTCTCAGGAGGATCGATTACATTTGGGCCAATAGGAGTGGCTGTGAGTTGCTGTGCTGTCACCTGACTGAATTCAGCTCCACAAGATCTTGTGGAATTCCCCATGACTACAATCATCAAAGGTAGCTCGTTGAGCCTGGAGAGGGTCTGCTGTATTCTGCCCATCCTAACCTGGGCAGTCTGACAGTGAGAACCATGGAGAGATTGTGTGGGAATTAGAAACAGGGTTTGAGCAGAATGAAGGGATTTGTCTTGTACTGTACCTATCCTTGGGAGTATATGTTGGAAGAAGCTTTATTCTGTATCTAAACCTGTCCTTGGCTGGGGCACTGTAGGGAGAACCTAACTTTCAGTTCACTTTTAATTCATAGAGTAGAGGCAGTTTTACTCTGTATTTCACGTTGTGCTGTCTCTGTACTGGGGACAACTTTCCTTCCAGTTTTCAAGAATGGAGGAAGCTTTTGTTTCAGTTGTAAAGAGTAGGATCTTTTACTTTGTTTCTAACTCTGTGATGTTTCTGCTTTGTTAGTGTTTGCTGTAAACAGTGTAGCTTTACAGTTAGTTTACAAGTGTAGAAGCAGCTTTACGTTCAGTGTAAATGAGCGGGGGAAGTTGTATTCTGTATCTAATCCCACGCTGACCTTGCTTTTGGGAGAGATTGATTGGTTGGGATCATGTTGAGGGTGAAAGTGAGGACTGAAGATGCTGGAGGTGAGAGTCATAAAGTGTGGTAAAGCACAGCAGGTTATGCAAAATCCAAGGAGCAAGTGAGTTGGTGTTTCAGGCATCAGCCTGTCATCAGGAATGTGGGTTGGGAAAGGGGGCTGAGTGATTAATAGGAGGGTGGGTGTGGTGAGCGAAAGTAGGTGGGATGGCAGTAGGTCAATGCAGGTCAGGGGTGTTGAGGGAGCTTTCCATTTTTTTTAAAAAGGAAGATTGAGCTTTACTCTCAGTTTCAAAGAGTAGATAGTGTTTTATTTGTAAGAATCTCATTGCATCATGTCCCTGTTCTGGGAGTGTTTGATATGAACAGTGTTGAGGTAGGTTCACTTTCAGCTTAAAAGAGAACAGGGAGCTTTATACATTATCAATCTGTAACTGTCCCTGTTTGATGGGGACAGGGTAGGGGGAGTTTTTGCTTCAGTGTAAAAGTGTAGAGGGACCATTCCTTTCAGTATAAAGGAGCCTCAGTCTGTATCTGAGCCTGATCTGTACCTTCCTGTGGGAGTGTTGATCGGGACAGGATTGAGGCCTATGGCCTCCAGCTGTGCTGGGATAAAGTTCAGTGTAAACTCGAGGAAAAGCAGCTCTTTCACTGAGTCACTTTGCAGCTTTTCACACAACACGGTGTTCAACAAATCCAGGAACATCTCCTCAGCCCCGTTTTGCTTAATTTCTTCCTGTAAGTTTTTTTTTTAGATTACATTACATTAGATTACATTACATTAGATTAGATTACATTACAGTGTGGAAACAGGCCCTTTGGCCCAACAAGTCCACACCGACCCGCCGAAGCGCAACCCACCCATACCCCTACATTTACCCCTTACTGCGGGCAATTTAGCATGGCCAATTCACCTAACCTGCATATCTTTGGATTGTGGGAGGAAACCGGAGCACCCGGAGGAAACCCACGCAGACACAGGGAGAATGTGCAAACTCCACACAGTCAGTCGCCTGAGGCGGGAATTGAACCCGGGTCTCCAGCGCTGTGAGGCAGCAGTGCTAACCACTGTGCTACCGTGCCACCCACTGGGTTCAAACTCCTTTTCCTCTGGATGTTACTGTGCTCATTGTCCTTCCATTCACACCCCCTTGGGGGCTCCTCTCTTGGTTGGTTACTGCCTGCTTATTTTTATTGGTTACTGGGTGGATGTGGGCAGCGCTGGCCATGCCAACATTTCCTGACCAACCCCCAGCGAGGAGGAGAAAGTGAGGACTGCAGATGCTGGAGATCAGAGCTGAAAATGTGTTGCTGGAAAATCCCCAGCTATCCTTGAGTAAGTGTTAGGGAGAGTGGTACAGGAATGTGTGAACCCAGTTTCAGCGACGTTCCAACTGTGTAACATGGGAGGAAGGTGTGAACTTTCTGGGTGCGAGCGTTCGCAGGTTTGGAAGTTGCTGTTGGAGGAGCCTTGGTAAATTGCTGCAGTGTATGTTATAGACCACACACAATCCGTCAGTGTCGACCAATGTTGGAGTGAGGGAATGTTGATGGTGGCGAATTAGACAATGTAGTTTCTATAGATTTCAGTAAGGCCTGAGACAAGGTCCCACACGGGAAGCTAATAAAGATAAAATCCCATTGGATCCAGGGTACGTTCGGAAGTTAGATCCAGAACTGTCTTTGAGCAGGAGACAGAGGGTTGTTGTTGAAGTTTATCTGTGTGACTGGAGCAGCGGTGTACCGCTTGGATTGGTGCTGGGTCCCACGCTGTTTGTCATCTCCATAAATGATGTCCAAGAGAGCGGGGGAGGATGATCAGTTAATTTGTGGGTGACACAATGATTGGCCGGGTGGTTGACAATGCAGAGGGATGTGTTAGGTTGTAGGAGAATACAAATGGATTGGTCCAATGGCCGCATCAGTGAGAGGTGCAAATTGGCTTAGGGATGAGGAAACTAGAGAAGGGAAAATGTGGTGAAGGGAAGGAGGGGTTCCATTTCATGGGATAGGGATCTGTATAGCAGGGATGGTCTCCACCTAAACTGATGAAGTTTATCATTCCTGATGAAGAGCTTATGCTCAAAACATCGTGCCTTCTGCTCCTTGGATGCTGCCTGCTGTGCTTTTCCAGCACCACACTGTTTGACTCTGCTTTCCAGTTTCTGCTGTCTTCTCCTTCTCCCCCTTAACTACAAAGCAGGCCATTAAAGAAGGAAAAAGGAAGGATAACTCGGGAGACGTTATTAGAGATGTTGGAAATCATGAAGGTACGAAAACTAGCATAAGGACACTTTAGGTAAACGTTCGTAGCATTTGTAACAAGGTCGTTCAGTTAATGGCACAAATCATCGCAAATGAATATGATTTAGTAGCCATTATGGAGACACGGTTACAGGATGGTCATGAGTGGGAGTTAAACATCCCGGGGTATCAGGCTATTCGGAAGGTCAGACAGACAGACAGACAGGAAGGTAAGGGAGGTGATGCCGCTCCTGATATCCAAGGATGACATCTGGGTGTTGCTGAGAGATGATATTGGTTCCATGGAGAATTCAAGGAAGGAAAAAGTCACTGATAGGTGTAGTCTATAGGCTACCCAAATTGTACATCACATTGTAATGGGACTGAGGAGGGAGCAAGCTATCCTCGATCAGGTCCTGTGTAATGAGACAGGAATAATTAATGACTAAATATTTCGGAATGTTCTTGGAAGGAGCAATCACAGTTTGGTTGAATTTAGAATAAAGCTGGAGAGCGTGAAGGTAAAATCCGATACCAGAGCCCTGTGCTTAAACAAGGGAGACCTCAATAGGATGTGTGAGGATTTGGCTAAAGTAGACTGGAACCAAAGACCTTATGGTGGCACAGTCGACGAGCAATGGAGGACTTTCAAAGCAATATTTCAATGTGCTCAGCAATAGTATATTCCAGTGAAAAGAAAGGATTGTAAGAAAAGGGGTAATCTGCCAAGGCAGGCTATCGAATCAAATGAGAAGTCATGGGAAAGCACAACATTGGGAAAGTTTTAAAGGTCAACAGAAAGCCACAAATAGAGCTATAAAGAAAAGTAGGATAGTCTATGAGAGGAATAAAAAACTAGCCCAGAATATAAAGACAGATTGCTAAGGTTTCTATAAATGTATGGAATGGAAAAGAATGGCTAAAGTAAACATGGTGTCCTAGAGGATGAGAAGGGGCATTTAGTCATGGGATATGATGAAATGGCTGAGGCATTGTACAGGGTATTGGGTGTCAGCCTTCACAGTGAAGGACATGAATAACATGCCAGTAATTGACAGAGAGACAAAAGTAGGGGAGGACCTGGAAACAATCATGATCAGGGAAGAGGTATCTTCGGGCAAGCTCATGGAGCTAAGACGACAAGTCTCCTGGCCCTGATGGAAGGCATCGCAGGGGGCTAAAGGAGATGGCAGGAGGAAGAGCAAGTGCACTTGTGGGAATGTTCCAAAACTTGCTGTACTCTGGGGCAGTTCCAGCAGATTGGAAAACAGCAAATGTTTCAACAGGGCAGTAGACAAAAGATGGGGAATTGTAGACTGGTTGGCCTAACCTCTGTAGTGGGGAAGATGCTTGAGTCTGTTATGAAGGAAGGAATAGTAAGGCATCAAGATAGAAATTGTCCCATTGTGCAGCTGCAGCGTGAGTTCATGAAGGGCAGGTCACTCCTAACTCATCTTTTGGAATTTTATGAAACCATGATGAGCACGGTGGACCACAGGGAGCCAGTGGGTTTCCAAAAGGTCTTCAACAAGGTGCTGCACGAGAGGCTGCTGCATAAGATAAAGATGCATGGCATTATGGATAAAGTATTAATATGGATACAGGATTGGTTGACTAACAGGAAGAAAAGCGTGGGGATGTGTGCGCTATTTTGGTTCGCAAACAATCCCAAGCGCTGTGCCTTAGGGATCGTTGTTGGGGCCACAATTATTCACAATTTACACAGATGATTCGGAATTGGGATCGAGGTGCAGTGTGTCAAAGTTTGCAAATGACACAAAGATGCAAAGTGTGTGGAGGACTGTGAATTTTAGAGAGAAACCTAGATACTTTCAGTGAGGGGCAAAGGTCTGGCAAATGGAATATAATGTTAATAAGTGTGAAGTCATCCATTTTGATAGGAGTAACAGTAAAAAGGACGAATACTTGAATGGTAAAAAGTTGCAGCATGCTGCCATGCAGAGGGACCTGGGTGTCCTTGAGCATGAATCCCAAGTTGGTCTGCAGGTACAACAGGTCATTAAGAAGGCAAATGGAAAATTGTCCTTTTATTGCTAAAGGAATTGTGTTTAAAAGCAGGGAGATTATATTGTGGCAGCACAGGGTGCTGGTGGGGCCATAGCTGGAGTACCGCGTGCAGTTTTGGTCTTCCTTGAGAAAGGGTGTACCGGCACTAGAGAGGACGCAGAGGCGGTTCACTGGGTGGGTGCCAGCGTTGAGAGAGATGGCTTATGAGGAGAGACGGAGTAGACTGGGATTATATTCATTGGAATTCAGAGGAATGAGGAATGATCTTAGAAAAACATATAAAATGATGACAGGAATAGATATGATAGCCATAGAGAGGATGTTTCCACTGGCAGGTGAAACTCGGACAGGTGGGTATAGCTCAATTAGAAGGAACAGATTTCAGACTGAATTGAGAAGGAACATCTTCACACAGAGGGTTGTGAATCTATGGAGTTCCCTGCCCCAATGAAGTTAGTTGATGTTACTTCAGTAAATGTTTCTAAGGCTAAGATATGTTTTTTTTTGAACAATAAAAGAATTAACGGTTAGAGTGAGAGGACGGGTAAGTGGAGCTAAGGCCACAAAAAGATCAGCCAGATGGCCTACTACTGCTCCTCGTTCTTATTCTGTCCCTGAGAAATGTGAAGGGATGCACTTTCGAGGGAACAAAGAAGAAAAGGAAGTACTCAATAAATGGCAGGACACTAGGAAGCTCAGGAACAGAGGGATCTTGGAATACTATTCCACAGACCCCTGAAGGTGGCTGGATGGGTTTACAGAGGAGTTAAAATGACCTGTTGATGCTTGCCTGTGTCAGTTCAAGTATAAACTGTAAGAATAGGGAGGTCATGTTGAAGCTGTACAGATCTTTGATTAGAGGACACAGCTGTAGTACTGTGTGCAGTTCTGGTCACCCCACAACAGGAAGGGTGTGGTTATACTGGAGAGGGTACAGAGGAGATTCACCCGAATGTTGTCTGGGATGGAACATTGCAGCTACGAGGAGACCTTGGATAAGCTCGGAAGGTTGTTCTCTTGGAGCAGAGAGATTGAGAGGAGATTTGGTGGAGGTGTATAAGATTAGGGACCAGGTGAATAGAAAGCAGCTGTTAGACAACAGACAATAGGTGCAGGAGTAGGCCATTCTGCCCTTCGAGCCTTCACCGCCATTCAATATGATCATGGCTGATCATTCCTAATTAGTATCCTCTTCCTGCCTTATCTCCATAACCCTTGGTTCCTTGAGAGCTCTATCCAACTCTTTCTTAAATGAATCCAGAGAGTGGGCCTCCACTGCCCTCTGGGGCAGAGCATTCCACACAGCCACCACTCTCTGGGTGAAGAAGTTTCTCCTCATCTCTGTCCTAAATGGTCTACCCCGTATTTTTAAGCTGTTTCCTCTGGTTCAGCACTCACCCATCAACGGAAACATGTTTCCTGCTGCCAGAGTGTCCAATCCTTTCATAATCTTATACGTCTCAATCAGATCCCCTCTCAGTCTTCAAAACTCTAGGGTATACAAGCCCAGTTGCTCCAGTCTTTCAGAGTAAGGTAATCCCGCCATTCCAGGAATTGACCTCGTGAACCTACGCTGCACTCCCTCAATAGCTAGAATGTCTTTCCTCAAATTTGGAGACCAGAACTGCACACAGTACTCCAGGTATGGTCTCACCAGGGCCCTGTACAGCTGCAGAAGAACCTCTTTGCTTCTATACTCAATCCCTCTTGTTATGAAGGCCAGCCTTCTTCACTACCTGCTGTACCTGCATGCTTACCTTCATTGACTGGTGTACAAGAACACCCAGATCTCTCTGTGATGCCCCTTTACCTAAATTGATTCCATTTAGGTAGTAATCTGCCATCATGTTGTTGCCAACAAAGTGGATAACCTTACATTTATCCCACATTAAACTGCACCTGCCATGCATCTGACCACTCACCTAACTTGCCCAGGTCACCCTATAATCTCCTAACATCCTCATCACATTTCACCCTGCCACCCAGCTTAGTATCATCAGCAAATTTGCTAATGTTATTGCTAATACCATCTTCTATATCATTAACAGATTGTAAAAAGCTGCGGTCCCAGTACTGATCCCTGCGGTACCCCACTGGTCACTGCCTGCCATTCCGAAATGGAGCCGTTTATCACTCCTCTTTGTTTCCTATCAGCCAACCAACTTTCAATCCAAGTTAGTACAATGTAGACAACTCCTTCCTAACTGTAGCACACTGTGTGCTGCCATCTTTGTGTGGCCTGTCTGTGAGACAGGACACACCCAGGGATGGTGACTGTGGTCTTTGGGACATTCTGTGTAATGTACAATGCTGTAGTTATGGCAGGGTTAGCCTGGGCTTGTATGGTAGCACTGGCCCTGAGATGGTGCAAAGGAGAAACTTGCAGGGCTGCCTGCACCGTTTGTTTATGGTTACTGGGGTAAGGCCACGTTTCCCAGCCAGTTTTATTCACAGCTTTTCAGCTGTTGGATACACCTCAGCTGCGTGCTCACTCATTTCAGTGGGTTAAATACAACCCCATTGCTGTAGGCCTGGAGTCACATGTAGGCCAGACTCAGCAAGAATGGCAGATTTCCTGTCCCAAAGTACATTCATGATCCAAATACATTTTAAACTACCAAAACAGATTCCAGGATCCTGTTCCCATTAGACAGATGGCTACTGGAGTTCCCCTTCCACCTTCATTGGTGCTAATACTCATCAGGTTCTCTCCAAGTCTGATAACAAACTCCCTCAAATCAGGTTTCTATCCCTGCCAATGAGCAACACAGCAATGGCCTTCAGTGTGATTGGCCTAACCCAGTGCCCATCCTCTGAAGGCTGTGGACAGTTTCTATGCAGTTGACCACAGCTTGCTCCATCGCCTGGCATGGCCTTGGTGATGGCACTAACCTCATCTGGTTCCCAGGCTTACCAAGCCAGTCATTGGTTGAGAACCCATTGCAGCACCTCTCCTTGTAATTCATTCACATGCCATCACTGGCGAGGCCAGTATTTATTGCCCGTCCCGACTTATCCAGAGGGTAGTAAAGGTTCTGCTTCATTTCAGTGGGTCTCATATAGGCCCGACCAGTTCAGGACAGTAGTTACTTTCCCTAAAAAAGGATCATTAATGAGTCAGATGGGTTTCTCCAACAATCAATGTGTTCATACTCATCATTAGGCTCATAATTCCCGATTGTTTTAATGGATTCAGATTGCATCATCTGCTGTGTGGCAGGATTCAAACTGCGGTCCACAGAGAGTTACCCAGGGCTGGGGATTCACAGGCCAGCAATAATATCGCTGGGTCCTCACCACACCCATGGTCTGCTCCATTCTCCACTGATTCTACAACCACTTTAACCACAAACCATTCCATCCTAATGCTTCTGACATTCCCTGACCACACCCAGCTCGCTTACCGTCCCTCAGCAATCAGGCTGTGTATCTGACACCCAGCACCAAGGACAAATGAGTGTCTGAAGCCTTCTCCATATTGAGTTCAATCCCTACAGCAATCCATTTTCCCCCAGTGGATGAATACACTCCCTCAATAAACTCCAAGTTGAAATAACCCACCAGAAAACAGCTTGTTTGAGAGGGGTCAGGACAGTCGGAAATTCACTTGGGGAATACAAGACTGGTCCACCCGTCCTGCAGGATTTAACACATTTGATCTTTGGACTGTACGAGAAACGTTTCAGAATTTACTGAGCCACAGCATTGTGGTTTATGGGCATGAAGGGACCATTTGGCCCCTCATACCTGTTTAACTAGCCCCTCAGTTTGTAAAACCCAATATGGATGTCAGAGATCTGAAACTCGCAAAATGCTGGAAAAGCTCAGGTCTGGCAGCAGCTGAGGAGAGAGAAACAGTTCATGCTGCAAATACAATTGGACACTTCTGAAGAGAGTGCCAGAAGACACTTGATACTTTGTCTTTCTCCCCCAGATGCTGTGAGGTTGACTGAGTTTCTCCAGCATGTTCTGTTTGCTTCACTGAGATTGGCTATGGTTCCAATTGACACCATATCCAGAGCCTGGTCAAAGAGCCAGGGATACAGAGTGAACCACCACGCTGATCAAATGCTCTCAGCCTGAAACCAGCAGGCAGCCAACTCCCCACCTGGAGACCTCTCCTGCATCCTTACCTCCACCTCAGGCAGGGGCTCAGTTGCCAGGTTGGTCAGCCCAGTATCCTGAATGATCACGGGGTCAAGTGAGGCCTCCCCTTCCCACTTGAATCCAACTTCACTCTCTGCAAGATCAAACATTCCAGTCAGGGAGAGATGGAGAGGGGAGGATCCACAACATCAAGATGGTCAATGTCCTACCAGCTTCAGGACCAAGGTCTCTCCTTCCTCTGGAGGGGAACAGGATCTCCCTTGTGCTCCCACAGTTCCCGACATGGCAACAGGCACAAATGTCACTGTCAGATTCCTCCAATGGGGTCCAGCTAAACAAGAGAACCAGCCCATCAACCACATGGTGCATCACCTCTCCCAACAACAACATCCCTGAGGGACAGAGAGGGAACATATATATTCTGCAGCTTCTGGAAAGTACAAGCTTTGTTCCTGGAATCTCCCTGATCCACAGCAACAACTTTCAGGTGACAGGTGATGAAAATCTGAGGGACACATTCAGAACAAGTCAGTATTTAGTGACTCACTCCCACTATGGAGAAGCCAATCAGCAGCTTCCTCTTGCCAAGGAATGCTCATCTCCATAGAAACCGAGGGCATCCAAGTCAAACCTGAGCTTGTCTTGCTCCCGGTAACACAAAGTTGAAAAGGAGTCCTCAGCTTTGCTGTCCAGGAGGCAACTGCAGATGGACATAGGGCCGTGAAGTGAATGGAGGGAAGCCTTTGAGATGGGAGCAGCTGGAGATAGCAGAGAGCTCCTTACAGCATCATTGACTACAATGGGTATCTCGGGGTAGAGTCCTTGTCTGGGCTCAGTGTAGCTACACAGCGATCAATGTACAGCTTCAGGGGCACGTGATTGACCATTGAAACAGACGCCTCAATGTGAATGAGGTGTCCCAGGGAGTAGACAGTGGAAGGGCCCTGTGTAAGCCAGTCACCTGAAGTACAGGAGGACAAGGGTTGGAGACAGTGAGTGTAACTCGCAGTGAGTGACACCAGGAGACCCCTCCCCAGTCACCCATCACGTACCATTCATTAGGCACAGGGAGCATGACAGATGGCCTTCTCCAGACCTGGTGGAGCTGAATGGGATCCAGGTGGGATTGATGGGGTTACTGCTCACATTGCCCTTCCTGGGGAGAGACAGGGCAGATATTTTAGGCCAGGGTCAGACAACAGCAGCAGCTGGGGATCATATTGACAATCGAGTAAAGATTCTCACCTCAAATAACGACACTCAATGGGAACAACAGCCCCATTGGTTCTCACAATGACAGATCCAGGATAGTTTGGGGTGTGGGTCAGGTGGGTGGTGTAGATCAGGAAATCCCCAGTGATCTAAAAGATACCAGGTTAAGGAATGGGGAACTGATCTGAAATGAGAAGGAACTACACGGGGTTCACAATGACATCATCCCATTGCAACAATTCTTCAGGGAGTGTGACCGGCTCAGAGCCAGGAGACTTCTTCCTCCCAGAGCTGAGGAGTGTAGTATTAGAGGCAATAATCTCAAGGTTAGGGGTTAGTCATTTACCTCAGCATAGCGGTTCAATGCCTCACAGTGTGAGGGTTCTGGGTTCAATTTCACCCTCAGTCAACTGCCTGTGTGGAGCTTGCACATTTTCCCTGTGTATGTGTAGGTCCTCTCTGGGTGCTCTGCTTTTCTCCCACAGTCCAAAGATGTGCAAGTCAGGTGAATTGGCCATGCTAAATTTCTATTAATGCTCAGAGATACGGAGGCTAGGTGGGTTAATGATAGGAAATGCTGTGTTACATGGAGAGGGTAGGTGAGCTGGTCACTCTCCCCAGGGTTGGTCTGTACTCAATGAACCAAAGGGCCTGCTTCCAACTATCGGGATTCTATGGTTCTCAGTCAGTTGTCATTGGAAGACCTGCTGCTCGAGCCTAGGAATGCTCAGTTCATCAAATGGATTGAGTTTTTTTTCTGTAAACTCAACAGAACAGAATAGGGCCCCTAACAGATCAATAAGGCTGTCCATATGTGGACTCACTGGAGGTGAGTCAGATCCGAAAGCAATATTTTGCTTCTGTATTTACTGGGAGAGACTCATGGAAGAGAGGCAACTTGGTGGTAAATAGGGATGCCTCGGAAACGGTCAACATTGCTGCAGGGATGCCAGAAGTCTTAAAATACAAAGCTAGATAAATCCATGTGACCTGATCAGATGAATGTCAGGACATTATGGGAAGCTCGCTAAGACATTGCAGGGCCTGTAGCAGATATTTATATCATCGATAGCCGTGGGTCACGTGCTGCAAAACTGGAGGGTGGCTAATGTTGCAGCATGGAAAAGCCACAACTTGATGTCAGTAATGGGTTTGTTGTTGGAGGAAACTCTGAGGGACAGGATCCAGATGCATTTCCAAAGTCAGGGAGTGATTAGGGATAGTCAGCGTGGTTTTGTGCATGGGAAGCCGTGTCTGTCAAAATTGTTTGACTGTCTTTTGGAAGGGGTGACCAAAGAAAGAGGTGAAGGCTCAGTGATGAAAGTTGTTTGCATGGATTTTAGCAAAGCCTTTTGACAAGGTTCCACATGGTAGACTAATTTGTAAAATTAGGTCACATGGGTTTCACGGTGAGCTTGCCAATTGAATACAAAATTGGCCTCACAACAGGAGACAGTCATGGTAGCGGGTTGCAATTTGGATTGGAGACCTGTGACCAGCGGTGTTTGGCAGGATTGGTGCTGGGTCCACTGCTGTTTGTCATTCATATAACTGACTTAGCAGCGAATGTAGGAGACATGATTAGTAATGTTGCCGATGAGACCAAATTGGTGGTACAGTGGACAGTGAAGAAAGCTATCGAAGAGAAGCAAGTTGGGCCAAGGAATGGCAGATGGAGTTTAATGTCAAGATTAGAATGGTGCTGGAAAAGCACAGCAGGCCAGGCAGCATCCAAGGAGCAGGAAAATCGATGTTTCGCACAAAAGTCCTACAACTGCTGTCTGTCTCTAACCCTTGTGTTGTCACGATGAAAGATGGCGTTTAATGCAGATTAATGTATGGTGTTACATTTTGGGAAGATAAAGCAGGGCAGGTCTTACACAGATAATGGTAGGTCCCTGAGAAGTGTAGGTGAACACAGGGAGACCAAAGGGTTCAGGTATACTGTTCATTGACAGTGGGATCACAGGCAGACAGGGTGGTGAAGGTGGCATTTGACACATTTACCTTCATTGATCATAACATTCAGTACAGGGGCTTGGGTGTCACGTTGCAACAGGACAGAACATTGATGAGGCCACCTTTGGAATACTCTGTACCGTTCTGGTTACCCAATGGGAAGGATGTTGTTAAATTGGAAAGGATATAAAAACGATTTATAAGGATGAGACTAGGACTGGAGGATTTGAGGCAGAGGGAGAGGCTGGGACTTGCTTGATCCTGCAGCATAGGAGGTTGAGTGTTGACCTTATCGAGGTCCTTTTCCCCAGGATGGGTCAGGGGGCGTGTAAGCGAGAGGGGTGAGGAGGGGGGTGTGGGTTTCAAGAGGCAGTTGTGGGGTAGCTGTTTCCGACAGACTGTGGTGCAAATATGGAATGAACTGCCAGCAGAAGTGGTAGTGACAGGTGTGACTGTATGACTTGGACTAAGATGCTAATCAGGAAACATTCAGGGCAGAGGAACATTGAGGCACATGGTGATGATTTTCATTAACAGGAGAAATGAGTCTGCAAGTATATTTTGGCCTCATCATATTAGGACATGCAACCTCCACATTTTAGGAGGAGAGGTTGTTCACACAAGACCTGGGTTGATTAATCGGAACGTGACTCAAGAAAAGGAGAGCGTCAGGGACCAGGGAGAGGAAGCAGTAGTAAGTGAAAATATTGAAACAGAACAGCTTTCATCCAGGAGCCTGGTTATTTCACTGAGAGTAAGTTGGACATCTTCCAGCACAAGGCACTTCAACTCGCACCTCCTGCTTATTTGAAAAAGAACAGCCCGTCAGAATTAAGGTGGACGGAGTGACCCCTCCATTCAAATGGATCTGTCCACGGGCAGTGGAGCTGAAGCACTGAAGAACTCTCCAAGAGGTTCAGAGGAATCCGAATGTTCCAGACCAATGGGGATGACAACACAAGGGTAGAGACAGAAAGCAGTTGAAGCAAGGTCCAAAAGACAATGTAAAGGTAATGTGGAGTTTGAGAAAGCTGGGGTCAGACCCTCCCCCACACAATATTCATGCCCATCCCAGCCAGGGTCACAGTGAGGAACAATCGCCAACCCAAGCTGACAGCAAGTGACGAGGACTCCCGTTACCTGCAATCTTCTGCCACATTGAAATGTGACTCATTGATCGAGGAGGGTGACTGGTGGGTCTGAACCTAGGAGTGTGACAGTGAGAAATACTGACAGATTGTCATAGGATGCAGTTTGGAGACGGGTTTGGGCAGAACAAAGTGCGTGGTCCTCATATTGACATCATACTTCACCTCCTCTTGGGAATGTTTGGTTGGGACAGTCTAGTGAGACATTTGCCAGGTATTTTTTTTAGAAAGATTAGATTCCCCTACAGTGTGGAAGCAGGCCCTTCGACCCATTAAACCTGATCTTCCAAAGAGTAATCCACCCAGACTCATTTCCCTCTGACTAATGTGCCAAACACTACAGGCAACTTAGCATGGCC
This sequence comes from Chiloscyllium plagiosum, assembly GCF_037043375.1. Classification (NCBI taxonomy): domain Eukaryota; kingdom Metazoa; phylum Chordata; class Chondrichthyes; order Orectolobiformes; family Hemiscylliidae; genus Chiloscyllium; species Chiloscyllium plagiosum. Next base: position 36,030,076 of record NW_028270183.1, read on the forward strand.
AAGTCACCTGACCTGCACATCTTTGGACTGTGGGTGGAAACTGGAGCATCCAGAGGAAATCACCACAGACAGAGCGAGAACCTGCAAACTCCACACAGCCAGTTGCCAGCGGCTGGGAACTAGCCTGGGTCCGTGGTGCTGCAAGGCAGCAGAGCTAACCATTACACCATACTGTATCTGTCCTGGGACAGTGTGACAGAAACAGATTTGAAGGATGTTGATATTCAATTTAAGGGTAGTAGCAACTTTACTGTCCACTCTAGTGTGGAGAGGACTTCACTGTGTATCTAACTCCATGCTGTCCTCCTTCTGGGAGGGTTTGATGGGGAGAGTGAAGGTAACTTTACTCTGCATCTAATCTTATTCTCTGAGTGTTTGGGAATGTTTTATAGTGACAATGTGTAGAGGGCACTTTGCTTTCAGTTGACCTTTACCTCAAAGCAGCAGAGCAGGTTTAAATCTGTACTAAACCATGTGCTGTCACTCTCTGGGAGTATTTTATGGGGAGACACGATCAAGGGAATCTGTAACCATGGTTACAGTGACATTCCAAGTGTTGAGCTTGGAGGGAAGGTGTGAACTTTCTGGGAGGTGTTGGAGGAGCCTTGGTGAATTGCTGCATGGAATCTTGTAGACAGCACAGGTAATGGAAGTAGGAAGCCTACTGGATAAGTATGTGTATGAACACAAAGCTTCAGAACACTGGAAACCCTGGGCCTATAAGTGGGAAAGAGAGGTGAGTGGAGATAGAAGTGTGTTATATGGTGATAAAGACTCAATGGGCCTCTTTTGTATTCTGACAGAATGACCTATTTGAAGTCTATCCCATTTCGCATGATAGAGATCAGTGTGAAGACAGGACTGAGGTGTACAGTTATGATGCTGGACACAGAAACAGTCCCTTTCGTCCAACTCATGATGACCAGATATCCTAATCTAGTCCCAGATGCTAGCACCTGGCCCATATCCCACTGAAACCCTTCCTATTAAAGGCTGTAATTGTACCATCCTCCACTTTCTCCAGCAGCCCATTCCATACATGCATCACCCTCTACCTCAGCATTGTCCCTTGGGTCCCATTTGATATCTTTCCATGGTGGGCAGCACAGTGGTTAGCACTGCTGCCTCGCAGCGCCAGCGACCCGGGTTCAATTCCCACCTCAGATGACTGACTGTGTCAAGTTTGCACGTTCTCCCAGTGTCTGCGTGGGTTTCCTCCGGGTGCTCCGGTTTCCTCCCACAGTCCAAAGATGTGCAGGTCAGGTGAATTGGCCATGCAAAATTGCCCGTAGTGTTAGGTAAGGGGTAAATGTAGGGATATGGGTGGGTTACGCTTCGGTGGGTCGGTGTGGACTTGTTGGGCCGAAGGGCCTGTTTCCACACTGTAAAGTAATCTAATCTAAAATCACAACTAGAGGGCATAGGTTTAGCATGAGAGGGGGTTCTCCCACCCCAGGGAAAGACCTTGTCCATTTGTCATCTAGGCCCCTCATGATTTTATAAACCTTTAATGTCACCCCTTATCCTCCAACACTCCAGGGAAAACAGCCCTAGTCTGTTCAGCCTCTCCCCATAGCTCAACTTCTACAACCCTGGCAACATCCTTGAAAGGGTTCAGAAAACATTTGCAAGTTTCATAACAGCCTCATGAGGAAGGAGACCAGAATTGCCCATAATATACCAACATTGGCCTAACCATGTACTGTATAGCTGCTACATGACCTCCCATCTCTACTCTGTAGTAAAAAGGAATGCTTACCAAACAGCTTGTTCACTTTCCTATCTACCTGTGACTCCACTTTCAAGGAACCATGAACCTGCACTGCAAGGTTTTGGTTCAGCAACTCTCCCCAGGGCATTACCAGTTCAGTGTCCAAGTGCTGCTCTGATTTGCTTTTCCAAAATACAGCACCTTGCATTTATCTAAATTAAATGCCCATCTGATCAAGATCCTGTTGTAACCTTCCCTGTCCTCTTGACCTTCAAATCTGGAGTCCTCTGCCATTTCACTCTGTTCACATCCAAATCATTTATCTCAATGGCAGACAGTAGTCAACCCAGCATCAATCCATGTGGCACTCCATTGGTCACAGGCCTCCAGTCTGAAAAGCAACCCTCCACCATCTTCTGTCCTCTACCTTCAGGGCCAGTTCTGTGTCCAAATGGCTAGTTCTGTATTCCATGAGATATAACTTTGCTAACCAACCAGTCTCCCAGGAGTAAACTTGTCAAATGCCTTCCTGAAATCCATAATTGATCACATCTACCACTCCCTCCAATCCGGTTATTTCTTCGAAGGAATAAATAAAGCAGATGGTGAGGATGGGGTCAAGCAGGTTTTTCAATCCTATTGAATCCCTCCACCTGTTGAGGTCGCCAGTGTCAAAGCAATGCCCTTTAGGAGCTGGCCAGCTCAGTCAGTAATGAGGCTGCTGGGCCACAGGGCTGGCCATTCCCCTCTACACCCAGAATACATTCTGCCCCTTCACCCCCATCTGCTTTGTCTAAATGCTGTTCACACTGGAGGAACACTGATCCATCAGCTGGCACAGTGTAATACAGTATCCAGCAGTTTGACCTGCTGTCATGTGACTCTGGACCCCATGAGATCAATGTTGACAACTCCCTTTTACCCCATGGTGCTGCTACCCCTCTTGGTAGGGAGAGAACAGAGTGGTAGCAGTGTATACCATGCTGTGTTTTATGGAACACAAGCAGTCAGGCCCTTCAGCCCTTTCACAGTTCCATTCTCATCCATGTGCCTATCCAATGACCAATTAAATGCCCTTAACATTAGTGAGTCTACTACTATTGGGGCATAGAATGCCCTGCCTTCTACTGAAGAAACTACCTTTCACATCTGTCCTATTATGATCACCTATCAGTTTAAAGCAAATGGCCCCTCATGCTAGCTATCACCATTGGAGGAAAGACTTGCTTGTCTAACCTGGATTCTCAGGTCTCAATTCAATGCCTCTACCCTCTAATGAACACAGCCTCAAGTCCCTCAGCCTCCTCTCCATTCCAGGCAACATCTTAGTTAAGCTCCTCCAGCCTTTCCAAAGCTTCCACATCCTTCCTATAATTCCATGGAGGAAAGTGTCTAATACTCCATATGCAGCATATTCTACAGCTGTGACATGAGCTCATGGTTCTGAAACTCAATCCCACGAGTAAATCCTAACACCACATGCCTTTTTAAACAAGGCTACCAACCTGGGTGGAAACTCTCAGGGGTCAATGCACATGGACACCAGGATCATTGCTCATCTGCACTGCCAAGATTCTTCCCATTAATCTAGTACTCTGCATCCCTGTTACTCCTTCCAAAGTGAATCACCTCACCTTTCCATATTGAGTTCCATTTGCCATGCCTCAGCTGAGCTCTGCAGCTGATGTCCCTCACTAACCCACAACAATCTTAGTCCATCCAGTTGTTTGGATACAATGGAGCTGCTGGCTCACTCATTAGAGGGTAAAGTGAGCTCAGTGCTCAGGGTCTAGAGTCACATTAGGCCAGTCAATTTCCTTCCCTTCTCAACGGAAGGAGGAGAGAATTTTACAACCAATCCATTTCCATGACCTTTCTCCCATTTAAAAAAAAGGAGTTGAAAGTCCAGTTTCCACTTAAGGGAAATGTAAACCACCCATTTACTATCCCCTGTCTGGTCAGCCTCAGGCACACAGATACCCCAATGCTGATTGGGCAATGGGTTATGCCATTCCTCAAAACACCCTTCCCACCAGTCATTGCCCTTTGGATAGGACTAACCTCACCTGGATCCAAGGCTTACTGGGGCAGTCACAGTTTGAGAATCCACTACAACTGATTCTCAGCCCATTACAGCACCATTCTCTGGGCTGCTACAGCCTGCACTGACCCTATAGCCACCCACAGCACCACAAAAGCAACCTTCAAAACCCTCGAGTATACCCCACAGCCAGGTCCTCACCCCACTGGCTCCCAAATCAGGTTCTATATCTGACACCCTGAGGCCAACTCTAAATGGAGAAAGCTGCAGGCATTTCTCAGACCCTGCAGAGTCATTTCCCAATGGATGCCTCACTCTGGCTGACTGAACTATAGAGACAGGAACAGTAGGAATCCACTTGGACACTTCTGAAGAGGATCAGAACAGACTGGAAACACCAGCTGTTTCACCCTCAGATGCTGCCACATCGAGCAGTTCCTGCCATGTTCTGCAAACAGCAATTTAATCAAATTCAGAAACCCCTTTCCAGTGAGGTCTACAGCCCCCTGTACTCACTGGATAAAGCAAACTGTAAACAATATCTTCGATAACCCAATCAATCATCCTGGAAGCTCAATGCATGGATTGGACAGGCCAAGCCCAGAGATTGTACCCAGGAATATTTCAACAGAGAATGCAGAAAAACCAGCTCCAGACAGAAGACACCATGAATCACTGCTTTATTGACTGTGTCATCACAGGTTGATGGGTGTTCGCTTGTGTTTCCTGTACAGGACCAAGGCCAGCAATGAAGCAGAGATCAGACAGACCACTGTCACAGTCAGGGTCACCAACACAACCAACTCCACACCTACAGAACAAGGAGAAACCAATGGTTACTGAGAGAAAGAGGGACAGAAAGGGAAACTAGCAGGCAGGCAGCTCCCCACCTGGAGACCTCTCCTGTATCCTTCCTTCAACCTCAGGCAGGGGCTCAGTTGCCAGGTTGGTCACCCTAGTATCCAGGATGATCAGGGGGCCAAGTGAGGCCTCCCCTTCCCACTTGAATCCAGCTTCATTCTCTGCAAGATCAAATATCCCAGTCAGGGAGAGATGGAGGGGAGGATCCACAACATCAAGATGGTCAATGTCCTACCAGCTTCAGGACCAAGGTCTCTCCTTCCTCTGGAGGGGAACAGGATCTCCCTTGTGCTCCCACAGTTCCCCACATGGCAACAGGCACAAATGTCACTGTCAGATTCCTCCAATGGGGTCCAGCTAAACAAGAGAACCAGCCCATCAACCACATGGTGCATCACCTCTCCCAACAACATCCCTGAGGGACAGAGAGAGGGAACTTACATATTCTGCAGCTTCTGGAAAGTACAAGCTTTGTTCCTGGAATCTCCCTGATCTACTGCAGCAACTTTCAGGTGACAGGTGATGAAAATCTGAGGAACACATTCAGAACAAGTCAGTATTTAGTGACTCCCTCCCACTATGGAGAAGCCAATCAGCAGCTTCCTCTTACCAAGGAATGCTCATCACCATAGAAACGAAACGCATCCAGGTCAAACCTGAGCTTGTCTGGCTCCCGCCCGTCTCCCGGCAACACAAAGGTTGAAAAGGAGTCCTCAGCTATGCTGTCCAGGAGGCAACTGCAGATGGACAAAGGGCCGTGAAGTGAATGGAGGGAAGCCATTGAGATGGGAACAGTTGGAGAAAACAGAGAGCTCCTTACCCATTGTAGTCAATGATCCTGTATCTCAGGGTGGAGTCCTTGTCTGGGCTCAGTGTAGCTACACAGCGATCAATGTACAGCTTCAGGGGCACGTGATGGACCATTGAAACAGACGCCTCAATGTGAATGAGGTCTCCCAGGGAGTAGACAGTGGAAGGGCGCTCTGTGAGCCAGTCACCTGAAGTACAGGAGGACAAGGGTTGGAGACAGTGAATGTAACTCGCAGTGAGTGACACCAGGAGACCCCTCCCCAGTCACCCATCACGTACCATCACGGATCATATTGACAATCGAGTAAAGATTCTCACCTCAAATAACGACACTCAATGGGAACAACAGCCCCATTGGTTCTCACAATGACAGATCCAGGATAGTTTGGGGTGTGGGTCAGGTGGGTGGTGTAGATCAGGAAATCCCCAGTGATCTGAAAGACACCAGGTTAAGGAATGAGAAACTGATCTGAATGGAGAAAGATCTACACAGGGTTCACAACATCCCATGGCAACAATTCTTTGCAGAGTGTGACAGACTCTAGATCTGGAGTGACCACAACTGGAATACAATAGGTCACAGGTCAGTGGTTAGTGGTTAGTCTTTTAGGATCAATGCAAGATGGTATTGCATCATTACAAAAATCAGGAATTATTGGAATTCCATATCCAAAGGCCAGGGAATGCTCAGTTGGTCAACAGGATTGGTTTTACGATCACAGCAGAATTACATAGATGGAACCGGAACATGGTGATCTTTACCTACAAGGTAAAACAGGAAGTCTTCAGATTATGGGAAGGGATTACGAACAAGGTTAGTGAAACATCAGCTTTAGGTGAGAAGCAAAAACCAAGTTCAAAAGCATGAATTAACCAGAGTGGAACCAAAACAGTTTTACCAACAGGTCAGATATAGAGCTCAAGGACTAGACAAGTCAATTTATTCCCAACAGTCCCACAATTGGGATGAAACTAGACTAAGTGAGTCAAATAAACCCACTCGGAGGATAATAGACTGCTCACCACAAAACTAAGCACATCATTCTGCTACAACAAGACAAGCTTTTTCTTCAGATTTCACTATAGAAAAGTGTCATGCTGGAAAGCACTGATAGAAAGAGCAGTGTTTTGTTCACATTCAGGAATAAGTTCAAATCATTCACTCCTCCGTATTATAGCTAATTCATTAGCTGTAAAACATTAACAGAACCACCCATATAATCCAAAGCTTCTAAACCAATGAGAACAGCAGCATATGCTTAGAGATAAGACCAGGTCAGGCCAAGTCTAATCCAGCATAGGAAGCTAGCAGGAGACAGACCCTCAATAAGTCAATGTTCCTCAATGTAACCCTAACTGAAATAATCTCCAACCCAAGCTTCCTGCAAGTGTGGAGAACTCCCATTACCTGCAATCTGCTGCCACACTCATGCAGCCCATAGTCAAAGAGGACAGTGTGGTTCTCAGGGTAGACCCTGGTTGGCTGACAACCTACTGTCCCCAGGGTCAGGTCAGCAGCTTTAATCAGGTGCCCAGTTCCAAATAAATCCAGCTGGGCCTTGACCAGCAGGTTGTGCTCTCCACACTGCACCATCACAGTCTGTAGTGGGGACAAACTCACACCCTCAGACACTGGGAACCTAGAACCCCCATGAGAAGGGGCTCTCTCTGGAACAGGGCTGGCTCTCACAATTCCCCATGGAAACCTCTGGTTCAAAAACTGCTGCCATGTGTCAGAGCAACAGACAGCTCCAACTAACATTAACACAGGGAACAAACCCCTCATTACAAAATCACCCATGATCCCAAACAACTCAACCATTCCCACATTCCCCAACCAGCTCCTTTTATCCACACAACCCACACTCACCTGATACCAATATGACCAGGAGCAGCAGCATTGAACCAATCGACGGTTACGTTAGGGCCCGGGTGTCCTTGGAGAAGGAGCACGTGGTGTCGACCAACACCCTGGAGTTGTTCAGGGAGAGGTGGGCGCCGCAGGGAGTGGAGTGCATCATTTCTCCCACCAATTCTATTTTGATTTAGTCCCTACCCTCCCCTTCACTGTTTTGATCACACAGCACTATTGATGTGAAGGGCAGTGTTTGTCACTGGCCACCCGGGTGTTTTCCTATCTTCCTGGTGGTGGAAATATAATAAAGATTCGTGCACCTTGTGTCTTTCACTGTGTCTCCCACCTGCACACACACACCATTGGTGCTGGGGATAAAATAAGCACTACCGCACTTAGGTGGTAGTGTGGGGAAAAAAAACAAAAAAGAAAGAAAAAATATAAGGAAAAAGAAAAAAAAATAAACAACAGTTTAAATAAGCACTACAGCACTTTGGTGGTAGTGTGGGGGTTAAAAGAAAAAAAAACAGGAGAAAAAAAAGAAACAAGAGATTTTGTGCACTTTGTGTCTTTCACTGTGTCTTACACCTGCAAAAAAAAAGTGAAAAAAGAAAAACAAAAGAAAAAAATTGAACCAATCGACCAGCCCCAATCTCGACAATCTCCACCAATGACTGAACTCATGGCTTTGTTCTCAGGAGGATCGATTACATTTGGGCCAATAGGAGTGGCTGTGAGTTGCTGTGCTGTCACCTGACTGAATTCAGCTCCACAAGATCTCATCAGGAAATCCCCATGACTACAATCATCAAAGGTAGCTCGTTGAGCCTGGAGAGGGTCTGCTGTATTCTGCCCATCCTAACCTGGGCAGTCTGACAGTGAGAACCATGGAGAGATTGTGTGGGAATTCGAAACAGGGTTTGAGCAGAATGAAGGGATTTGTCTTGTACTGTACCTATCCTTGGGAGTATATGTTGGAAGAAGCTTTATTCTGTATCTATGTCCATGGCTGGGGCACTGTAGGGAGAACCTAACTTTCAGTTCACTTTTAATTCATAGAGTAGAGGCAGTTTTACTCTGTATTTCACGTTGTGCTGTCTCTGTCCTGGGGACAACTTTCCTTCCAGTTTTCAAGAGTGGAGGAAGCTTTTGTTTCAGTTGTAAAGAGTAGGATCTTTTACTTTGTTTCTAACTCAGTGATGTTTCTGCTTTGTTAGTGTTTGCTGTAAACAGTGTAGCTTTACAGTTAGTTTACAAGTGTAGAAGCAGCTTTACGTTCAGTGTAAATGAGCGGGGGAAGTTGTATTCTGTATCTAATCCCACGCTGACCTTGCTTTTGGGAGAGATTGATTGGTTGGGATCATGTTGAGGGTGAAAGTGAGGACTGAAGATGCTGGAGGTGAGAGTCATAAAGTGTGGTAAAGCACAGCAGGTTATGCAAAATCCAAGGAGCAAGTGAGTTGGTGTTTCAGGCATCAGCCTGTCATCAGGAATGTGGGTTGGGAAAGGGGGCTGAGTGATTAATAGGAGGGTAGGTGTGGTGAGCGAAGGTAGGTGGGATGGCAGTAGGTCAATGCAGGTCAGGGGTGTTGAGGGAGCTTTCCATTCATTTTGAAAAGGAAGATTGAGCTTTACTCTCAGTTTCAAAGAGTAGATAGTGTTTTATTTGTAAGAATCTCATTGCATCATGTCCCTGTTCTGGGAGTGTTTGATATGAACAGTGTTGAGGTAGGTTCACTTTCAGCTTAAAAGAGAACAGGGAGCTTTATACATTATCAATCTGTAGCTGTCCCTGTTTGATGGGGACAGGGTAGGGGGAGTTTTTGCTTCAGTGTAAAAGTGTAGAGGGACCATTCCTTTCAGTATAAAGGAGCCTCAGTCTGTATCTGAGCCTGATCTGTACCTTCCTGTGGGAGTGTTGATGGGGACAGGATTAAGGTCTATGGCCTCCAGCTGTGCTGGGATAAAGTTCAGTGTAAACTCGAGGAAAAGCAGCTCTTTCACTGAGTCACTTTGCAGCTTTTCACACAACACGGTGTTCAACAAATCCAGGAACATCTCCTCAGCCCCGTTTTGCTTAATTTCTTCCTGTAAGTTTTGGTTCAAACTCCTTTTCCTCTGGATGTTACTGTGCTCATTGTCTTTCCATTCACACCCCCTTGGGGGCTCCTCTCTTGGTTGGTTACTGCCTGCTTATTTTTATTGGTTACTGGGTGGATGTGGGCAGTGCAGGCCATGCCAACATTTCCTGACCAACCCCCAGTGAGGAGGAGAAAGTGAGGACTGCAGATGCTGGAGATCAGAGCTGAAAATGTGTTGCTGGAAAATCCCCAGCTATCCTGGAGAAGGTGTTAGGGAGAGTGGTACAGGAATGTGTGAACCCAGTTTCAGCGACGTTCCAACTGTGTGACATGGGAGGAAGGTGTGAACTTTCTGGGTGCGAGCGGTCGCAGGTTTGGTAGTTGATGTTGGAGGAGCCTTGGTAAATTGCTGCAGTGTATGTTGTAGACCACACACAATCCGTCAGTGTCGACCAATGTTGGAGTGAGGGAATGTTGATGGTGGCGAATTAGACAATGTAGTTTCCATCGATTTCAGTAAGGCCTGAGACAAGGTCCCACACGGGAAGCTAATAAAGATAAAATCCCATTGAATCCAGGGTACGTTCGGAAGTTAGATCCAGAACTGTCTTTGAGCAGGAGACAGAGGGTTGTTGTAGAAGTTTATCTGTGTGACTGGAGCAGCGGTGTACCGCTTGGATTGGTGCTGGGTCCCACGCTGTTTGTCATATCCATAAATGATGTCCGAGAGAGCGGGGGAGGATGATCAGTTAATTTGTGGGTGACACAATGATTGGCCGGGTGGTTGACAATGCAGAGGGATGTGTTAGGTTGTAGGAGAATACAAATGGATTGGTCCAATGGCCGCATCAGTGAGAGGTGCAAATTGGCTTAGGGATGAGGAAACTAGAGAAGGGAAAATGTGGTGAAGAGTGGTGTGGGAAGGGAAGGAGGGGTTCCATTTCATGGGGTAGGGATCTGTATAGCAGGGACGGTCTCCACCTAAACTGATGAAGTTTATCATTCCTGATGAAGAGCTTATGCTCAAAACGTCGTGCTTTCTGCTCCTTGGATGCTGCCTGCTGTGCTTTTCCAGCACCACACTGTTTGACTCTGCTTTCCAGTTTCTGCTGTCTTCTCCTTCTCCCCCTTAACTACAAAGCAGACCATTAAAGAAGGAAAAAGGAAGGATAACTCGGGAGACGTTGTTAGAGATGTTGGAAATCATGAAGGTACGAAAACTAGCATAAGGACACTTTAGGTAAACGTTCGTAGCATTTGTAACAAGGTCGATCAGTTAATGGCACAAATCATCGCAAATGAATATGATTTAGTAGCCATTATGGAGACACGGTTACAGGATGGTCATGAGTGGGAGTTAAACATCCCGGGGTATCAGGCAATTCGGAAGGACAGACAGACAGACAGACAGGAAGGTAAGGGAGGTGATGCCGCTCCTGATATCCAAGGACGACATCTGGGTGTTGCTGAGAGATGATATTGGTTCCATGGAGAATTCAAGGAAGGAACAAGTCACTGATAGGTGTAGTCTATAGGCTACCCAAATTGTACATCACATTGTAATGGGACTGAGGAGGGAGCAAGCTATCCTCGATCAGGTCCTGTGTAATGAGACAGGAATAATTAATGACTTCATATTTCGGAATCTTCTTGGAAGGAGCAATCACAGTTTGGTTGAATTTAGAATAAAGCTGGAGAGTGTGAAGGTAAAATCCGATACCAGAGCCCTGTGCTTAAACACGGGAGACCTCAATAGGATGTGGGAGGATTTGGCTAAAGTAGACTGGAACCAAAGACCTTATGGTGGGACTTTCAAAGCAATATTTCAATGTGCTCAGCAAACGTATACTCCAGTAAAAAGAAAGGATTGTAAGAAAAGGGGTAATCTGCCAAAGGAGGCTATCGAATCAAATGAGAAGTCATGGGAAAGCACAACATTGGGAAAGTTTTAAAGGTCAACAGAAAGCCACAAATAGAGCTATAAAGAAAAGTAAGATAGTCTAATGAGAGGAAAAAGAACTAGCCCAGATTATAAAGACAGATTGCAAAGGTTTTTATATGGAATGAAAAAGAATGGCTAAAGTAAACATTGGTGTCCCAGAGGATGAGAAGGGGCATTTAGTCATGGGATATGATGAAATGGCTGAGGCATTGTACAGGGTATTGGGTGTCAGCCTTCACAGTGAAGGACATGAATAACATGCCAGTAATTGACAGAGAGACAAAAGTAGGGTAGGACCTGGAAACAATCATGATCAGGGAAGAGGTATCTTCGGGCAAGCTCATGGAGCTAAGACGACAAGTCTCCTGGCCCTGATGGAAGGCGTTGCAGGGGGCTAAAGGAGATGGCAGGAGGAAGAGCAAGTGCACTTGTGGGAATGTTCCAAAACTTGCTGTACTCTGGGGCAGTTCCAGCAGATTGGGAAACAGCAAATGTTTCAACAGGGCAGTAGACAAAAGATGGGCAATTGTAGACTGGTTGGCCTAACCTCTGTAGTGGGGAAGATGCTTGAGTCTGTTATGAAGGAAGGAATAGTAAGGCATCAAGATAGAAATTGTCCCATTGTGCAGCTGCAGCGTGAGTTCATGAAGGGCAGGTCACTCTTAACTCATCTTTTGGAATTTTATGAAACCATGAGAGTTATAAGGTAGCCAGGAAGGACCTGAAGAGAGAGCTAAGAGCAGCAAGGAGGGGACATGAAAGGTCCTTAGTTGGTAGGATTAGGGAAAACCCTAAGGCTTTCTATAGGTATGTCAGGAATAAAAGAATGACTAGGGTAGGAATAGGTCCGGTCAAGGATAGTAGTGGGAAGTTGCGTGTGGAAGCTGAAGAGATTGGGGAGACACTGAATGAATACCTTTCGTCAGTGTTCAATCAGGAACAGGGCATTGTTGTCAATGTGAGTACTGAGTCACAATTAAGTAGAATGGATGGCTTTGAGGTATGTAGGGAAGAGGTGTTGGAAATTCTGGAAAGGGTGAAAATAGATAAGTCCCCTGGGCCTGATGGCATTTATCCTAGGATTCTCTGGGAAGCAAGGGAGGAGATTGCAGAGCCATTGGCCTTGATTTTTATGTCCTCGTTGTCTACAGGAGTAGTGCCAGAAGATTGGAGGCTAGCAAATGTGGTTCCCTTGTTCAAGAAGGGGAGTGGGGATAACCCTAGTAACTATAGGCCGGTGAGTCTCATTTCTGTTGTGGGCAAAATCTTAGAGAATTGTAAGGGATAGGATTTATGAACATCTGGATAGGAATAATGTGATGGAAATGTGTTGCTGGAAAAGCGCAGCAGGTCAGGCAGCATCTAGGGAACAGGAGAATCGACGTTTCGGGCATTAGCCCTTCTTCAGGAATGAGGAAAGTTGGTCCAGCAGGCTAAGATAAAAGATAGGGAGGAGGGACTTGGGGGAGGGGCGTCGGAAATGTGATAGGTGGAAAGAGGTCAAGGTGAGGGTGATAGGTCAGACTGGGGTGGGCGCGGAGAGGTCGGGAAGAAGATTGCAGGTTAGGAAGGCGGTGCTGAATTTGATGGATTTGACTGAGACAGGCTGGGGGAAGGGGAAATGAGGAAACTGGTATCATCGTTTAGATACGATGATTAGGGGTTTAGATAGGGTCGACAGTGAGCATCTTTTTCCACGTATGGAGTCAGCTATTACAAGGGGGCATAGCTTTAAATTAAGCGGGGGTAGGTATAGGACAGATGTTAGGGGTAGGTTCTTTACTCAGCGAGTTGAGAGTTCATGGAATGCCCTGCCAGTAGCAGTGGTGGACTCTCCCACATTATGGGCATTTAAGCGGGCATTGGATAGGCATATGGAGGATAGTGGGCTAGTGTAGGTTAGGTGGGCTTGGATCGGCGCAACATCGAGGGCCGAAGGGCCTGTACTGCGCTGTATTCTTCTATGTTCTATGTTCTATGATGAGCACGGTGGACCACAGGGAGCCAGTGGATTTCCAAAAGGCCTTCAACAAGGTGCCGCACGAGAGGCTGCTGCCTAAGATAAAGATGCATGGCATTACGGATAAAGTATTAATATGGATACAGGATTGGTTGACTAACAGGAAGAAAAGCGTGGGGATGTGTATGCTATTTTGGTTAGCATACAGTCCCGAGTGCTGTGCCTTAGGGATCGTTGTTGGGGCCACAATTATTCACAATTTACACAGATGATTTGGAATTGGGATCGAGGTGCAGTGTGTCAAAGTTTGCAAATGACACAAAGATGCAAGTGTGTGGAGGACTGTGAATTTTAGAGGAACCTAGATACTTACAGTGAGGGGCAAAGGTCTGGCAAATGGAATATAATGTTAATAAGTGTGAAGTCATCCATTTTGATAGGAGTAACAGTAAAAAGGACGAATACTTGAATGGTAAAAAGTTGCAGCATGCTGCCATGCAGAGGGACCTGGGTGTCCTTGAGCATGAATCCCAAGTTGGTCTGCAGGTACAGCAGGTCATTAAGAAGGCAAATGGAAAATTGTCCTTTTATTGCTAAAGGGATTGTTTAAAAGCAGGGAGATTATATTGTGGCAGCACAGGGTGCTGGTGGGGCCATACCTCGAGTAGCGCGTGCAGTTTTGGTCTTCCTTGAGAAAGGATGTACCGGCACTAGAGAGGACGCAGAGGCGGTTCACTGGGTGGGTTCCAGCATTGAGAGAGATGGCTTATGAGGAGAGACGGAGTAGACTGGGATTCTCTTCATTGGAATTCAGAGGAATGAGGAATGATCTTAGAAAAACATATAAAATGATGACAGGAATAGATATGATAGCCATAGAGAGGATGTTTCCACTGGCAGGTGAAACTCGGACAGGTGGGTATAGCTCAGTTAGAAGGAACAGATTTCAGACTGAATTGAGAAGGAACATCTTCACACAGAGGGTTGTGAATCTATGGAGTTCCCTGCCCCAATGAAGTTAGTTGATGTTACTTCAGTAAATGTTTCTAAGGCTAAGATATGTTCTCTTTTTGAACAATAAAAGAATTAACGGTTAGAGTGAGAGGGCGGGTAAGTGGAGCTAAGGCCACAAAAAGATCAGCCAGATGGCCTACTACTGCTCCTCGTTCTTATTCTGTCCCTGAGAAATGTGAAGGGATGCACTTTCGAGGGAACAAAGAAGAAAAGGAAGTACTCAATAAATGGCAGGACACTAGGAAGCTCAGGAACAGAGGGATCTTGGAATACTACTCCACAGACCCCTGAAGGTGGCTGGATAGGTTTATAGAGGAGTTAAAATGACCTGTTGATGCTTGCCTGTGTCAGTTCAAGTATAAACTGTAAGAATAGGGAGGTCATGTTGAAGCTGTACAGATCTTTGATTAGAGGACACAGCTGTAGTACTGTGTACAGTTCTGGTCACCCCACAACAAGAAGGGTGTGGTTATACTGGAGAGGGTACAGAGGAGATTCACCCGAATGTTGTCTGGGATTGAACATTGCAGCTACGAGGAGACCTTGGATAAGCTCGGAAGGTTGTTCTCTTGGAGCAGAGAGATTGAGAGGAGATTTGGTGGAGGTGTATAAGATTAGGGACCAGGTGAATAGAAAGCAGCTGTTAGACAACACACAATAGGTGCAGGAGTAGGCCATTCTGCCCTTCGAGCCTGCACCGCCATTCAATATAATCATGGCTGATCATTCCTAATCAGTATCCTGTTCCTGCCTTATCTCCATATCCCTTGATTCCACTATCCTTGAGAGCTCTATCCAACTCTTTCTTAAATGAATGCAGAGACTGGGCCTCCACTGCCCTCTGGGGCAGAGCATTCCACACAGCCACCACTCTCTGGGTGAAGAAGTTTCTCCCTGTCTTTGTCCTAAATCGTCTACCCCGTATGTTTAAGCTGTTTCCTCTGGTTCGGCACTCACCCATCAGCAGAAACACGTTTCCTGCCTCCAGAGTGTCCAATTCTTTGATAATCTAAAACGTCTCAATCAGATCCCCACTCAGTCTTCTAAACTCAAGGGTATACAAGCCCAGTCGCTCCATTCTTTCAGTGTAAGGTAGTCCCGCCATTCCAGGAATTGACCTCGTGAATCTATGCTGCACTCCCTCAATCGCTAGAATGTCTTTCCTCAAATTTGGAGACCAGGACTGCACACAGTACTCCAGGAGTGGTCTCACCAGGGCCCTGTACAGCTGCAGAAGAACCTCTTTGCTTCTATACTCAATCCCTCTTGTTATGAAGGGCAGCATGCTATTAGCCTTCTTCACTACCTGCTGTACCTGCATGCTTGCCTTCATTGACTGGTGTACAAGAACACCCAGATCTCTGGACTGCCCCTTTAACTAAATTGATTCCATTGAGGTAGTAATCTGCCGTCCTGTTCTTGCCACCAAAGTGGATAACCATACATTTATCCCACATTAAACTGCATCTGCCATGCATCTGACCACTCGCCTAACTTGCCCAGGTCACCCTGTAATCTCCTAACATCCTCATCACATTTCACCCTGCCACCCAGCTTAGTATCATCAGCAAATTTGCTAATGTTATTGCTAATACCATCTTCTATATCATTAACAGATTGTAAAAAGCTGCGGTCCCAGCACTGATCCCTGCGGTACCCCACTGGTCACTGCCTGCCATTCTGAAATGGAGCCATTTATCACTCCTCTTTGTTTCCTATCAGCCAACCAACTTTCAATCCAAGTTAGTACAATGTAGACAACTCCTTCCTAACTGTAGCACACTGTGTGCTGCCATCTTTGTGTGTCCTGTCTGTGAGACAGGACACACCCAGGGATGGTGACTGTGGTCTTTGGGACATTCTGTGTAATGTACAATGCTGTAGTTATGGCAGGGTTAGCCTGGGCTTGTATGGTAGCACTGGCCCTGAGATGGTGCAAAGGAGAACCTTGCAGGGCTGCCTGCACCGTTTGTTTATGGTTACTGGGGTAAGGTCACGTTTCCCAGCCAGTTTTATTCACAGCTTTTAAGCTGTTGGATACACCTCAGCTGCGTGCTCACTCATTTCAGTGGGTTAAATACAACCCCATTGCTGTAGGCCTGGAGTCACATGTAGGCCAGACTCAGCAAGAATGGCAGATTTCCTGTCCCAAAGTACATTCATGATCCAAATACATTTTAAACTACCAAAACAGATTCCAGGATCCTGTTCCCATTAGACAGATGGCTACTGGAGTTCCCCTACAACCTTCATTGGTGCTAATACTCATCAGGTTCTCTCCAAGTCTGATAACAAACTCCCTCAAATCAGGTTTCTATCCCTGCCAATGAGCAACACAGCAATGGCCTTCAGTGTGATTGGCCTAACCCAGTGCCCATCCTCTGAAGGCTGTGGACAGTTTCTATGCAGTTGACCACAGCTTGCTCCATCGCCTAGCATGGCCTTGGTGATGGCACTAACCTCATCTGGTTCCCAGGCTTACCAAGCCAGTCATTGGTTGAGAACCCATTGCAGCACCTCTCCTTGTAATTCATTCACATGCCATCACTGGCGAGGCCAGTATTTATTGCCCATCCCGACTTATCCAGAGGGTAGTAAAGGTTCTGCTTCATTTCAGTGGGTCTCATGTCGGCCCGACCAGTTCAGGACAGTAGTTACTTTCCCTAAAAAAGGATCATTAGTGAGTCAGATGGGTTTCTTCAACAATCAATGGGCTCATACTCATCATTAGGCTCATAATTCCCGATTTGTTTTAATGGATTCAGATTGCATCATCTGCTGTGTGGCAGGATTCAAACTGCGGTCCACAGAGAGTTACCCAGGGCTCTGGATTCACAGGCCAGCAATAATATCGCTGGGTCCTCACCACACCCATGGTCTGCTCCATTCTCCACTGATTCTACAACCACTTTAACCACAAACCATTCCATCCTAATGCTTCTGACATTCCCTGCCCACACCCAGCTCGCTTACCGTCCCTCAGCAATCAGGCTGTGTATCTGACACCCAGCACCAAGGACAAATGAGTGTCTGAAGCCTTCTCCATATTGAGTTCAATCCCTACAGCAATCCATTTTCCCCCAGTGGATGAATACACTCCCTCAATAAACTCCAAGTTGAAATAACCCACCAGAAAACAGCTTGTTTGAGAGGGGTCAGGACAGTCGGAAATTCACTTGGGGAATACAAGACTGGTCCACCCGTCCTGCAGGATTTAACACATTTGATCTTTGGACTGTACGAGAAACGTTTCAGAATTTACTGAGCCACAGCATTGTGGTTTATGGGCATGAAGGGACCATTTGGCCCCTCATACCTGTTTAACTAGCCCCTCAGTTTGAAAAACCCAATATGGATGTCAGAGATCTGAAACTCGCAAAATGCTGGAAAAGCTCAGGTCTGGCAGCAGCTGAGGAGAGAGAAACAGTTCATGCTGCAAATACAATTGGACACTTCTGAAGAGAGTGCCAGAAGACACTTGATACTTTGTCTTTCTCCCCCAGATGCTGTGAGGTTGACTGAGTTTCTCCAGCATGTTCTGTTTGCTTCACTGAGATTGGCTATGGTTCCAATTGACACCATATCCAGAGCCTGGTCAAAGAGCCAGGGATACAGAGTGAACCACCACGCTGATCAAATGCTCTCAGCCTGAAACCAGCAGGCAGCCAACTCCCCACCTGGAGACCTCTCCTGCATCCTTACCTCCACCTCAGGCAGGGGCTCAGTTGCCAGGTTGGTCAGCCCAGTATCCTGAATGATCAGGGGGCCAAGTGAGGCCTCCCCTTCCCACTTCAATCCAGCTTCACTCTCTGCAAGATCAAACATCCCAGTCAGGGAGAGATGGAGATGGAAGGATCCACAACATCAAGATGGTGAATGTCCTACCAGCTTCAGGACCAAGGTCTCTCCTTCCTCTGGAGGGGAACAGGATCTCCCTTGTGCTCCCACAGTTCCCCACATGGCAACAGGCACAAATGTCACTCTCAGATTCCTCCAATGGCGTCCAGCTCAACAAGAGAACCAGCCCATCAACCACATGGTGCATCATCTCTCCCAAAAACAACATCCCTGAGGGACAGAGAGGGAACTTACATATTCAGCAGCTTCCGGAAAGTACAAGCTTTGTTCCTGGAATCTCCCTGATCCAATGCAGCAACCTTCAGGTGACAGGTGATGAAAATCTGAGGGACACATTCAGAACAAGGCAGTATTTAGTGACTCCCTCCCACCATGGAGAAGCCAATCAGCAGCATCCTCTTGCCAAGGAATGCTCATCTCCATAGAAACCGAGGGCATCCAGGTCAAACCTGAGCTTGTCTGGCTCCCGGTAACACAAAGGTTGAAAAGGAGTCCCCAGCTTTGCTGTCCAGGAGGCAACTGCAGATGGACATAGGGCCGTGAGGTGAAGGAGGGAAGCCATTGAGATGGGAGCAGCTGGAGATAGCAGAGAGTTCCTTACCCATTGTAGTCAATGATCCTGTATCTCTGGGTGGAGTCCTTGTCTGGGCTCAGTGTAGCTACACAGCGATCAATGTACAGCTTCAGGGGCACGTGATTGACCATTGAAACAGACGCCTCAATGTGAATGAGGTCTCCCATGGAGTAGACAGTGGAAGGGCGCTGTGTAAGCCAGTCACCTGAAGTACAGGAGGACAAGGGTTGGAGACAGTGAGTGTAACTCGCAGTGAGTGACACCAGGAGACCACTCCCCAGTCACCCATCACGTACCATTCATTAGGCGCAGGGAGAATGACAGATGGCCTTCTCCAGACCTGGTGGAGCTGAATGGGATCCAGGTGGGATTGATGGGGTTACTGCTCACATTGCCCTTCCTGGGAAGAGACAGGGCAGACATTTTAGGCCAGGGTCAGACAACAGCAGCAGCTGGGGATCATATTGACAATCGAGTAAAGATTCTCACCTCAAATAACGACACTCAATGGGAACAACAGCCCCATTGGTTCTCACAATGACAGATCCAGGATAGTTTGGGGTGTGGGTCAGGTGGGTGGTGTAGATCAGGAAATCCCCAGTGATCTGAAAGATACCAGGTTAAGGAATGGGGAACTGATCTGAAATGAGAAGGATCTACACGGGGTTCACAATGACATCATCCCATTGCAACAATTCTTCAGGGAGTGTGACTGGCTCAGAGCCAGGAGACTTCTTCCTCCCAGAGCTGAGGAGTGTAGTATTAGAGGCAATAATCTCAAGATTAGGGGTTAGTCATTTACCTCAGCATGGCGGTTCAATGCCTCACAGTGTGAGGGTTCTGGGATCAATTTCACCCTCAGTCAACTGCCTGTGTGGAGCTTGCACATTTTCCCTGTGTATGTGTAGGTCCTCTCTGGGTGCTCTGCTTTTCTGGGAGCATCAGGGACCAGGGAGAGGAAGCAGTAGTAAGCGAAACTATTGAAACAGAACAGCTTTCATCCAGGAGCCTGGTTATTTCACTGAGAGTAAGTTGGACATCTTCCAGCACAAGGCACTTCAACTCGCACCTCCTGCTTATTTGAAAAAGAACAGCCCGTCAGAATTAAGGTGGACGGAGTGACCCCTCCATTCAAATGGATCTGTCCACGGGCAGTGGAGCTGAAGCACTGAAGAACTATACAAGAGGTTCAGAGGGATCCGAATGTTCCAGACCAATGGGGATGACAACACAAGGGTAGAGACAGAAAGCAGTTGAAGCAAGGTCCAAAAGACAATGTAAAGGTAATGTGGAGTTTGAGAAAGCTGGGGTCAGACCCTCCCCCACACAATATTCATGCCCATCCCAGCCAGGGTCACAGTGAGGAACAATCGCCAACCCAAGCTGACAGCAAGTGACGAGGACTCCCGTTACCTGCAATCTTCTGCCACATTGAAATGTGACTCATTGATCGAGGAGGGTGACTGGTGGGTCTGAACCTAGGAGTGTGACAGTGAGAAATACTGACAGATTGTCATAGGATGCAGTTTGGAGACGGGTTTGGGCAGAACAAAGTGCGTGGTCCTCATATTGACATCATACTTCACCTCCTCTTGGGAATGTTTGGTTGGGACAGTCTAGTGAGACAGTTGCCGTGTATTTTTTTAGAAAGATTAGATTCCCCTACAGTGTGGAAGCAGGCCCTTCGACACATCAAACTTGATCTTCCAAAGAGTAATCCACCCAGGCTCATTTCCCTCTGACTAATGCGCCAAACACTACAGGCAACTTAGCATGGCCAAGTCACCTGACCTGCACATCTTTGGACTGTGGGTGGAAACTGGAGCATCCAGAGGAAATCACCACAGACAGAGCGAGAACCTGCAAACTCCACACAGCCAGTTGCCAGCGGCTGGGAACTAGCCTGGGTCCGTGGTGCTGCAAGGCAGCAGTGCTAACCATTACCCCATACTGTATCTGTCCTGGGAGAGTGTGACAGAAACAGATTTGAAGGATGTTGATATTCAATTTAAGGGTAGTAGCAACTTTACTGTCCACTTAGGTCTGGAGAGGACTTCACTGTATCTAACTCCATGCTGTCCTCCTTCTGGGAGGGTTTGATGGGGAGAGTGAAGGTAACTTTACTCTGCATCTAATCTTATTCTCTCCGTGTTTGGGAATGTTTTATAGTGACAATGTGTAGAGGGCACTTTGCTTTCAGTTGACCTTTACCTCAAAGCAGCAGAGCAGGTTTAAATCTGTACTAAACCATGTGCTGTCACTCGCTGGGAGTATTTTATGGGGAGACACGATCAAGGGAATCTGTAACCATGGTTACAGTGACATTCCAAGTGTTGAGCTTGGAGGGAAGGTGTGAACTTTCTGGGAGGTGTTGGAGGAGCCTTGGTGTATTGCTGCAGTGTATCTTGTAGACAGCACAGGTAATGGAAGTAGGAAGCCTACTAGATAAGTATGTGTATGAACACAAAGCTTCAGAACACTGGAAACCCTGGGCCTATAAGTGGGAAAGAGAGGTGAGTGGAGATAGAAGTGTGTTATATGGTGGTAAAGACTCAATGGGCCTCTTTTGTATTCTGACAGGATGACCTATTTGAAGTCTATCCCATTTCACATGATAGAGATCAGTGTGAAGACAGGACTGAGGTGTACAGTTATGATGCTGGACACAAACAGTCCCTTTGGTCCAACTCATCATGATGACCAGATATCCAATCTAGTCCCAGGTGCTAGCACCTGGCCCATATCCCACTGAAACCCTTCCTATTAAAGGCTGTAATTGTACCATCTTCCACTTTCTCCAGCAGCCCATTCCATACATGCATCACCCTCTCCATCAGAGCATTGTCCCTTGAGTCCCTTTTGATATCTTTCCAGAACTAGAGGGCATCGGTTTAGGGAGAGAGGGGGTTCTCCCACCCCAGGGAAAGACCTTGTCCATTTGTTATCTAGGCCCCTCTGATTTTATAAACCTTTAATGTCACCCCTCATCCTCCAACACTCCAGGGAAAACTGCCCTAGTCTGTTCAGCCTCTCCCCATAGCTCAACTTCTACAACCCTCGCAACATCCTTGAAAGGGTTCAGAAAACATTTGCAAGTTTCATAACAGCCTCATGAGGAAGGAGACCAGAATTGCCCATAATATACCAACATTGGCCTAACCATGTACTGTATAGCTGCTACATGACCTCCCAACTCTACTCTGTAGTAAAAGGAACACTTACCAAACAGCTTGTTTACTTTCCTATCTACCCGTGACTCTACTTTCAAGGAAACATGAACCTGCACTGCAAGGTTTTGGTTCAGCAACTCTCCCCAGGGCATTACCAGTTCAGTGTCCAAGTGCTGCTCTGATTTGCTTTTCCAAAAAGTACCTTGCATTTATCCAAATTAAATGCCCATCTGATCAAGATCCTGTTGTAACCTTCACTGTCCTCTTGACCTTTAAATCTGGAGTCCTCTGCCATTTCACTCTGTTCACATCCAAATCATTTATCTCAATGGCAGACAGTAGTCAACCCAGCATCAATCCATGTGGCACTCCATTGGTCACAGGCCTCCAGTCTGAAAAGCAACCCTCCACCATCTTCTGTCCTCTACCTTCAGGGACAGAGGTGTCCAAATGGCTAGTTCTGTATTCCATGAGATATAACTTTCTAACCAACCAGTCTCTGAGGAGGAAACTTGTCAAATGCCTTCCTGAAATCCATAATTGATCATATCTACCACTCCCTCCAATCCGGTTATTTCTTCAAAAGAAGAAATAAAGCAGATGGTGAGGATGGGGTCAAGCAGGTTTTCCAATCCTATTGAATCCCTCCACCTGTTGAGGTAGCCAGTGTCAAAGCAATGCCCTTTAGGAGCTGGCCAGCTAGTCAGTAATGAGGCTGCTGGGCCACAGGGCTGGCCATTCCCCTCTACACCCAGAATACATTCTGCCCCTTCACCCCCAACTGCTTCCTCTAAATGCTGTTCACACTGGAGGAACCCTGATCCATCAGTTGGCACAGTGTAATACAGTATCCAGCAGTTTGACCTGTCATGTGACTCTGGACCCCATGAGATCCATGTTGACAACTCCCTTTTACCACATGGTGCTGCTACCCCTCTTGGTAGGGAGAGAACAGAGTGGTAGCAGTGTATACCACGCTGTGTTTTATAGAACACAAGCAGTCAGGCCCTTCAGCCCTTTCACAGTTCCATTCTCATCCATGTGCCTATCCAATGACCAATTAAATGCCCTTAACATTAATGAGTCTACTACTGTTGGGGCATAGAATGCCCTGCCTTCTACTGAAGAAACTACCTTTCACATCTGTCCTATTATGATCACCTATCAGATTAAAGCAAGTGGCCCCTCATGCCAGCTATCACCATTGGAGGAAAGACTTGCTTGTCTAACCTGGATTCTCAGGTCTCAATTCAATGCCTCTACCCTCTAATGAACACAGCCTCAAGTCCCTCTGCCTCCTCTCCATTCCAGGCAACATCTTAGTTAATCTCCTCCAGCCTTTCCAAAGCTTCCACATCCTTCCTATAATTCCATGGAGAGAAGTGTTTAATATTCCATATGCAGCATATTCTACAGCTGTGACATAAGCTCATGGTTCTGAAACTCAATCCCTCGAGTAAATCCTAACACCACATGCCTTTTTAAACAAGGCTACCAACCTGGGTGGAAACTCAGGGGTCAATGCACATGGACACCAAGATCATTGCTCATCTGCACTGCCAAGATTCTTCCCATTAATCTAGTACTCTGCATCCATGTTACTCCTTCCAAAGTGAATCACCTCACCTTTCCATATTGAACTCCATTTGCCATGCCTCAGCTGAGCTCTGCAGCCTATGTCCCTCACTAACCCACAACAATCTTAGTCCATCCAGTTGTTTGAAAGGCTTAAGCTGTTGGATACAACGGAGCTGCTGGCTCACTCATTAGAGGGTAAAGTGAGCTCAGTGCTCAGGTCTAGAGTCACATTAGGCCAGTCAATTTCCTTCCCTTCTCAACGGATGGAGAGAATTTTACAACCAATCCATTTCCATAACCTTTCTCCCATAAAAAGGAGTTGGAAAGTCCAGTTTCCACTTTAGGGAAATGTAAACCACCCATTTACTATCCCCTGTCTGGTCATAGCCTCAGGCACACAGATATCCCAATGCTGATTGGGCAAGGGGTTATGCCATTCCTCAAAACACCCTTCCCACCAGTCATTGCCCTTTGGATAGGACTAACCTCACCTGGATCCAAGGCTTACTGGGGCAGTCACATCATGAGAATCCACTACAACTGATTCTCAGCCCATTACAGCACCATTCTCTGGGCTGCTACAGCCTGCACTGACCCTATAGCCACCCACAGCACCACAAAAGCAACCTTCAAAACCCTGGAGTATACCCCACAGCCAGGTCCTCACCCCACTGGATCCCAAATCAGGTTCTATATCTGACACCCTGAGGCCAACTCTAAATGGAGAAAGCTGCAGGCATTTCTCCAGACCCTGCAGAGTCATTTCCCAATGGATGCCTCACTCTGGCTGACTGAACTATAGAGACAGGAACAGTGGGAATCCACTTGGACACTTCTGAAGAGGATCAGAACAGACTGGAAACACCAGCTGTTTCACCCTCAGATGCTGCCACATCTGAGCAGTTCCTGCCATGTTCTGCAAACAGCAATTTCATCAAATTCAGAAACCCCTTTCCAGTGAGGTCTACAGCCCCCTGTACTCACTGGATAAAGCGAACTGCAAACAATATCTTCAATAACCCAATCAATCATCCTGGAAGCTCAATGCATGGATTGGACAGGCCAAGCCCAGAGATTGTACCCAGGAATATTTTAACAAGAGGATGCAGAAAAACCAGCTCCAGACAGAAGACACCATGAATCACTGCTTTATTGACGGTGTCATCACAGGTTGATGGGTGTTCGCTTGTGTTTCCTGTACAGGACCGAGGCCAGCAATGAAGCAGAGATCAGACAGACCACCGTCACAGTCAGGGTCACCAACACAACCAACTCCACACCTACAGAACAAGGAGATACCAATGGTTACGGAGAGAAACAGGGACAGAAAGGGAAACTAGCAGGCAGGCAGCTCCCCACCTGGAGACCTCTCCTGTATCCTTCCTTCAACCTCAGGCAGGGGCTCAGTTGCCAGGTTGGTCAGCCCAGTATCCAGGATGATCAGGGGGCCAAGTGAGGCCTCCCCTTCCCACTTCAATCCAGCTTCACTCTCTGCAAGATCAAACATTTCAGTCAGGGAGAGATGGAGATGGGAGGATCCACAACATCAAGATGGTCAATGTCCTACCAGCTTCAGGACCAAGGTCTCCTTCCTCTGGAGGGGAACAGGATCTCCCATGTGCTCCCACAATTCCCCACATGGCAACAGGCACAAATGTCACTGTCAGATTCCTCCAATGGGGTCCAGCTAAACGAGAGAACCAGCCCATCAACCACATGGTGCATCACCTCTCCCAACAACAACATCCCTGAGGGACAGAGAGGGAACTTACATATTCTGCAGCTTCTGGAAAGTACAAGCTTTGTTCCTGGAATCTCCCTGATCCACGGCAGCAACTTTCAGGTGACAGGTGATGAAAATCTGAGGGACACATTCAGAACAACTCAGCATTTAGTGACTCCCTCCCACTATGGAGAAGCCAATCAGCAGCTTCCTCTTACCAAGGAATGCTCATCGCCATAGAAACGAAACGCATCCAGGTCAAACCTGAGCTTGTCTGGCTCCCGCCCGTCTCCCGGCAACACAAAGGATGAAAAGGAGTCCTCAGCTATGCTGTCCAGGAGGCAACTGCAGATGGACAAAGGGCCGTGAAGTGAATGGAGGGAAGCCATTGAGATGGGAACAGTTGGAGATAGCAGAGAGCTCCTTACCCATTGTAGTCAATGATCCTGTATCTCAGGGTGGAGTCCTTGTCTGGGCTCAGTGTAGCTACACAGCGATCAATGTACAGCTTCAGGGGCACGTGATGGACCATTGAAACAGACGCCTCAATGTGAATGAGGTCTCCCAGAGAGTAGACAGTGGAAGAGCGCTCTGTGAGCCAGTCACCTGAAGTATAGGAGGACAAGGGTTGGAGACAGTGAATGTAACTCGCAGTGAGTGACACCAGGAGATCCCTCCCCAGTCACCCATCACGTACCATTCATTAGACGCAGGGAGAATGACAGATGGCCTTCTCCAGACCTGGTGGAGCTGAATGGGATCCAGGTGGGATTGATGGGGTTACTGCTCACATTGCCCTTCCTGGGGAGAGACAGGGCAGACATTTTAGGCCAGGGTCAGACAACAGCAGCAGCTGGGGATCATATTGACGATCAAGTAAAGATTCTCACCTCAAATAACGACACTCAATGGGAACAAAAGCCCCATTGGTTCTCACAATGACAGATCCAGGATAGTTTGGGGTGTGGGTCAGGTGGGTGGTGTAGATCAGGAAATCCCCAGTGATCTGAAAGACACCAGGTTAAGGAATGAGAAACTGATCTGAATGGAGAAAGATCTACACAGGGTTCACAACATCCCATGGCAACAATTCTTTGCCGAGTGTGACAGACTAGAGATCTGGAGTGACCACAACTGGAATACAATAGGTCAGTGGTTGGTGGTTAGTCTTTTAGGATCAATGCAAGATGGTATTGCATCATTCCAAAAATCAGGAATTATTGGAATTCCATATCCAAAGGCCAGGGAATGCTCAGTTGGTCAACAGGATTGGTTTTAAGATCACAGCAGAATTACAGATAGATGGAACAGGAACATGGTGATCTTTATCTACAAGGTAAAACAGGAAGTCTTCAGATTATGGGAAGGGATGACTAACAAGGTTAGTGAAACATCAGCTTTAGTGAGAAGCAAAAACCAAGTTCAAAAGCATGAATTAACCAGAATGGAACCAAAACAGTTTTACCAACAGGTCAGATATAGAGCTCAAGGACTAGACAAGTCAATTTATTCCCAACAGTCCCACAATAGGGATGAAACTAGACTAAGTGAGTCAAATAAATCCACTCGGAGGATAATAGACTGCTCACCACAAAACTAAGCACATCATTCTGCTACAACAAGACAGCTGTTTTCTTCAGATTTCACTATAGAAAAGTGTCATGCTGGAAAGCACTGATAGAAGGAGCAGTGTTTTGTTCACATTCAGGAATAAGTTCAAATCATTCACTCCTCCACATTATAGCTAATTCAGTAGCTATAAAACATTAACAGAACCACCCATATAATCCAAAGCTTCTAAACCAATGAGAACAGCAGCATATGCTTAGAGATAAGACCAGGTAAGGCCCAGTCTAATCCAGTATAGGAAGCTAGCAGGAGACAGACCCTCAATAAGTCAATGTTCCTCAATGTAACCCTAACTGGAATAAGCTACAACCCAAGCTTCCTGCAAGTGTGGAGAACTCCCATTACCTGCAATCTGCTGCCACACTCATGCAGCCCATAGTCAAAGAGGACAGTGTGGTTCTCAGGGTAGACCCTGGTTGGCTGACAACCTACTGTCCCCAGGGTCAGGTCAGCAGCTTTAATCAGGTGCCCAGTTCCAAATAAATCCAGCTGGGCCTTGACCAGCAGGTTGTGCTCTCCACACTGCACCATCACAGTCTGTAGTGGGGACACACTCACAACCTCAGACACTGGGAACCTAGAACCCCCATGAGAAGGGACTCTCTCAGGAACAGGGCTGGCTCTCACAAATCCCCATGGAAACCTCTGGTTCAAAAACTGCTGCCATGTGTCAGAGCAACAGACAGCTCCAACTAACATTAACACAGGGAACAAACCCCTCATTACAAAATCACCCATGATCCCAAACAACTCAACCATCCCCACATTCCCCAACCAGCTCCTTTTATACACACAACCCACACTCACCTGATACCAATATGACCAGGAGCAGCAGCATTGAACCAATCGACCAGCCCCAATCTCGACAATCTCCACCAATGACTGAACTCATGGCTTTGTTCTCAGGAGGATCGATTACATTTGGGCCAATAGGAGTGGCTGTGAGTTGCTGTGCTGTCACCTGACTGAATTCAGCTCCACAAGATCTCATCAGGAAATCCCCATGACTACAATCATCAAAGGTAGCTCGTTGAGCCTGGAGAGGGTCTGCTGTATTCTGCCCATCCTAACCTGGGCAGTCTGACAGTGAGAACCATGGAGAGATTGTGTGGGAATTAGAAACAGGGTTTGAGCAGAATGAAGGGATTTGTCTTGTACTGTACCTATCCTTGGG
The DNA here is from genome assembly GCF_037043375.1 of Chiloscyllium plagiosum. NCBI lineage: Eukaryota > Metazoa > Chordata > Chondrichthyes > Orectolobiformes > Hemiscylliidae > Chiloscyllium > Chiloscyllium plagiosum. The sequence goes on from NW_028270183.1 coordinate 36,058,057, forward strand.
AGTATATGTTGGAAGAAGCTTTATTCTGTATCTAAACCTGTCCTTGGCTGGGGCACTGGAGGGAGAACCTAACTTTCAGTTCACTTTTAATTCATAGAGTAGAGGCAGTTTTACTCTGTATTTCACGTTGTGCTGTCTCTGTCCTGGGGACAACTTTCCTTCCAGTTTTCAAGAGTGGAGGAAGCTTTTGTTTCAGTTGTAAAGAGTAGGATCTTTTACTTTGTTTCTAACTCTGTGATGTTTCTGCTTTGTTAGTGTTTGCTGTAAACAGTGTAGCTTTACATTTAGTTTACAAGTGTAGAAGCAGCTTTACGTTCAGTGTAAATGAGCGAGGGGAGTTGTATTCTGTATCTAATCCCACGCTGACCTTGCTTGTGGGAGAGATTGATTGGTTGGGATCATGTTGAGGGTGAAAGTGAGGACTGAAGATGCTGGAGGTGAGAGTCGTAAAGTGTGGTAAAGCACAGCAGGTTATGCAAAATCCAAGGAGCAAGTGAGTTGGTGTTTCAGGCATCAGCCTGTCATCAGGAATGTGGGTTGGGAAAGGGGGGCTGAGTGATTAATAGGAGGGTGGGTGTGGTGAGCGAAAGTAGGTGGGATGGCAGTAGGTCAATGCAGGTCAGGGGTGTTGAGGGAGCTTTCCATTCATTTTAAAAAGGAAGATTGAGCTTTACTCTCAGTTTCAAAGAGTCGATAGTGTTTTATTTGTAAGAATCTCATTGCATCATGTCCCTGTTCTGGGAGTGTTTGATATGAACAGTGTTGAGATAGGTTCACTTTCAGCTTAAAAGAGAACAGCGAGCTTTATACATTATCAATCTGTAGCTGTCCCTGTTTGATGGGGACAGGGTAGGGGGAGTTTTTGCTTCAGTGTAAAAGTGTAGAGGGACTATTCCTTTCAGTATAAAGGAGCCTCAGTCTGTAACTGAGCCTGATCTGTACCTTCCTGTGGGAGTGTTGATGGGGACAGGATTGAGGTCTATGGCCTCCAGCTGTGCTGGGATAAAGCTCAGTGTAAACTTGAGGAAAAGCACCTCTTTCACTGAGTCACTTTGCAGCTTTTCACACAACACGGTGTTCAACAAATCCAGGAACATCTCCTCAGCCCCGTTTTGCTTAATTTCTTCCTGTAAGTTTTGGTTCAAACTCCTTTTCCTCTGGATGTTACTGTGCTCATTGTCCTTCCATTCACATCCCCTTGGGGGCTCCTCTCTTGGTTGGTTACTGCCTGCTTATTTTTATTGGTTACTGGGTGGATGTGGGCAGTGCTGGCCATGCCAACATTTCCTGACCAACCCCCAGCGAGGAGGAGAAAGTGAGGACTGCAGATGCTGGAGATCAGAGCTGAAAATGTGTTGCTGGAAAATCCCCAGCTATCCTGGAGAAGGTGTTAGGGAGAGTGGTACAGGAATGTGTGAACCCAGTTTCAGCGACGTTCCAACTGTGTAACATGGGAGGAAGGTGTGAACTTTCTGGGTGCGAGCGGTCGCAGGTTTGGAAGTTGCTGTTGGAGGAGCCTTGGTAAATTGCTGCAGTGTATGTTGTAGACCGCACACAATCCGTCAGTGTCGACCAATGTTGGAGTGAGGGAATGTTGATGGTGGCGAATTAGACAATGTAGTTTCTATAGATTTCAGTAAGGCCTGAGACAAGGTCCCACACGGGAAACTAATAAAGATAAAATCCCATTGGATCCAGGGTACGTTCGGAAGTTAGATCCAGAACTGTCTTTGAGCAGGAGACAGAGGGTTGTTGTTGAAGTTTATCTGTGTGACTGGAGCAGCGGTGTACCGCTTGGATTGGTGCTGGGTCCCACGCTGTTTGTCATCTCCATAAATGATGTTCGAGAGAGCGGGGGAGGATGATCAGTTAATTTGTGAGTGACACAATGATTGGCCGGGTGGTTGACAAAGCAGAGGGATGTGTTATGTTGTAGGAGGATACAAATGGATTGGTCCAATGGCAGCATTAGTGAGAGGTGCAAATTGGCTTAGGGATGAGGAAACTAGAGAAGGGAACATGTGGTGAAGAGTGGTGTGGGAAGGGAAGGAGGGGTTCCATTTCATGGGGTAGGGATCTGTATAGCAGGGACGGTCTCCACCTAAACTGATGAAGTTTATCATTCCTGATGAAGAGCTTATGCTCAAAACGTCGTGCCTTCTGCTCCTTGGATGCTGCCTGCTGTGCTTTTCCAGCACCACACTGTTTGACTCTGCTTTCCAGTTTCTGCTGTCTTCTCCTTCTCCCCCTTAACTACAAGGCAGACCATGAAAGAAGGAAAAAGGAAGGATAACTCGGGAGACGTTATTAGAGATGTTGGAAATCATGAAGGTATGAAAACTAGCATAAGGACACTTTAGCTAAATATTCGTAGCATCTGTAACAAGGTCGTTCAGTTAATGGCACAAATCATCGCAAATGAATATGATTTAGTAGCAATAATGGAGACATGGTTACAGGATGGTCATAGAACATAGATCAGTACAGTACAGTACAGGCCCTTCAGCCCTCGATGTTGTGCCGACCTGGAAGATCAAACTAACCTACATTCCCTTCATTCCACTATTATCTATGTGCCTATCCAAGAGTCGCTTAGATGTCCCGAATGTATCTGACACTACTACCACTGCTGGCAGTGCATTCTACACACACACCACTCTCTGTGTAAAGAACCTACCTCTGACATCTCCTTTAAACCTTCCTCCAATCACCTTAAAATTATGTCCTTCATGATAGTCATTTCCGCTCTAGAAAAAAGTCTTGTTCTATTCACTCTATCGACACCTCTCATCATCTTGTACACCTCTGTCAAGTCATCTCTCATCCTTCTTTGCTCCAATGAGAAAAACCCTCGCTCCCTCAACCTTTCTTCATAAGACATGCTCTCCAGTCCAGGCAGCATCCTGGTAAATCTTCTCTGCACTCTCTATAAAGCTTCCGATAACGAGGCGACCAGAACTGAACACAATATTCCAAGTGTGGTCTAACCAGGGCTCTACAGAGCTGCAGCACAACTTTACAGCTCTTAAACTTAATTCCCCTGCTCATGAAAGGCAACATACCATGTAACTTCTTCACAACCCTATCAATTTGGGTGACAAATTTGAGGGATCTATGGACATGGACCCCCAGATTCCTCTGTTCCTCTACACTACCAAGAATCCTGTCTTTAATCCTGTATTTTGTATTCAAATTCAAACTTCCAAAATGAATCATTTCACAGTTTTTCAGGTTGAACTCCATCTGCCACTTCTCAGCCCAGCTCTGCATCCTGTCAATGTCCCGTTGCAACTACACCAGCCCTCCAACTATCAACCACTCCACCAACGGTCATGCCATTGTCAAACTTATTAACGCACCCTTCTACTTCCTCACCAAGTCATTTCTAAAAATCACAAAGAGCAGAAGTCCCAGAACAGATCCCTGTGGAACACCACTGGTCACCGAGCTCCAGGCTGAATACTTTCCATCTACTACCACCCTCTGTCCTCTATTGGCCAGCCAATTCTGTGTCCAGACAGGAAATATCCCTGTATCCTATGCCTCCTTACTTTCTGAATGCCCCTACCATGAGGTACCTTATCAAATGCTTTGCTAAAATCCATTTACATCATATCCATTACTCTACCTTCATCAATGTGTTTTGTCATATCCTTCAACAAAGCTTGTGAGGCATGACCCACCACTCACAAAGCCGTGCTATCTCTAATGAAACTATGGTTTTCCAAGTAATCATCAGTCCTGTCTCTCAGAATCTCTCCAATAATTTGCCCACTACAGACATAAGACTGACTGGTCTGTAATTCCCAGAATTATCCCTATTCGCTTTTGTAAACAAGGGAATAACATTTGCCACCCTCCAATCATCTGCTACTACACCAGTGGACAGTGAGGACATAGATCATCGCCAAAGGCACAGCAATCTCTTCCCTTGCACCCTGTAGTAATCTTAGGTATATCCCATCTGGCCCATCTTTTCAGCACATCCTCTTTCTTAACATCAACCTGTTGAAGCATATTAGCCTGCTTTACGCTGTCCTCACAAAGGTAAAAGTCCCTCTCAGTAGTGATTACTGAAGCAAAGTAATCATGAAGGACCTCCCCTACCTCCTCCGACTCCAGGCACAAGGTCCCTCCACTATCCCTGATCTACTTTGACTCTGGCCATCCTCTTGTTCCTCACATAAGTGTAGAATTCCTTAGAGTTTTCCTTAATCCAACCGCTAAAGCATTTTCATGCCCCCATCTAGCTCTCATAAGTCCATTCTTCAGTTCTTTCCTGGCTATCTCGTAACTCTCTGGAGCCCTGTCTGATCCTTGCCTCCTCAACCTTAAGTAAGCTTCATTATTTCTCTCAATTAGATCTTCCACATTTCTTGTCATCCAAGGTTCCTTCACCCTACCATCCCTTTCTTGCCTCAGTGGGACAAACCTGTCCAGCATTATCAGCAAGTGCTCCCGAAACAACCTCCACATTTCTGTTGTGCATTTTTCTGTTCCCAATTTAGACACAGCAGTTCCAGGGTAATAGTGCTGTAATTCCCCCTCTCCTAGTTAAATACTTTCCCAAACCATCTACTCCTATCCCTCTCCATGACGATAGTAAAAGTTTCTCACTATCATCGAAATGCTCTCCCACCAAGTCATGAGTGGGAGTTAAACATCCCGGGGTATCAGGCTATTCGGAAGGACAGACAGACAGACAGACAGACAGGAAGGTAAGGGAGGTGATGCCGCTCCTGATATCCAAGGACGACATCTGGGTGTTGCTGAGAGATGATATTGGTTCCATGGAGAATTCAAGGAAGGAAAAAGTCACTGATAGGTGTAGTCTATAGGCTACCCAAATTGTACATCACATTGTAATGGATTTAGTAAGGGGAGGTTGTGCCTGACAAACCTGTTGGAGTTCTTTGAAGAGGTGACAAGTAGGTTAGACCAGGGAAACCCAGTGGATGTGGTCTACCTAGACTTCCAAAAGGCCTTTGATAAGGTGCCACACCGGAGACTGCTGAGCAAGGTGAGGGCCCATGGTGTTCGAGGTGAGTTACTGGTATGGATTGAGGATTGGCTGTCTGACAGAAGTTGGGATAAAAGGTTCTTTTTTGGAATGGCAGCCGGTGACAAGCGGTGTCCCGCAGAGTTCAGTGTTGGGGCCACAGCTGTTCACATTATATATTAATGATCTGGATGAACGGACTGGGGGCATTCTAGTGAAGTTTGCCGATGATACAAAGTTAGGTGGACAGGCAGGTAGTACTGAGGAAGTGGGGAGGCTGCAGAAGGATCTAGACAGTTTGGAGGAGTGGTTCAGGAAATGGTTGATGGAATTCAATGTGAGCAAATGCGAGGTCTTGCACTTTGGGGAAAAAGAATAGAAGCATGGATTACTTTCTAAACGGTGAGAAAATTCGTAAAGCCAAAGTACAGAGGGATCTGGGAGTGCTAGTCGAGGATTCTCTAAAGGTAAACATGCAGGTTGAGTCCGTGATTAAGAAAGCGAATGCAATGTTGTCAATTATCTCAAGAGGGTTGGAATATAAAAGCACTGTTGTGCTACTGAGACTTTATAAAGCTCTGGTTAGGCCCCATTTGGAGTACTGTGTCCAGTTTTGGTCCCCACACCTCAGGAAGGACATACAGGCACTGGAGCATGTCCAGCGGAGATTCACACGAATGATCCCTGGAATGGTAGGTCTAACATACGAAGAACAGCTGAGGATCCTGGGATTGTATTCATTGGAGTTTAGAAGATTACGGGGAGATCTAATAGAAACTTACAAGATAATACATGGCTTGGAGAGGGTCGACGCTAGGAAATTGTTTCCGTTAGGTGAGGAGACTAGGACCCGTGGACACAGCCTTAGAATTAGAGGGGGTAAATTCAGAACAGAAATGTGGAGACATTTCTTCAGCCAGAGAGTGGAATTCATTGCCACAGAGTGCAGTGGAGGCTGGGACGCTAAATGTCTTCAAGGCAGAAATTGATAAATTCTTGATGTCACAAGGAATTAAGGGCTACGGGGAGAATGCGGGTAAGTGGAGTTGAAATGCCCATCAGCCATGATTGAATGGCGGAGTGGAGTTGATGGGCCGAATGGCCTTACTTCCGCTCATATGTTTTATGGTCTTATGGTCTAATGGGACTGAGGACGGAGCAAGCTATTCAAAGTTTGTGCGAAGATTTGTAGCTCGGGTGCTCGTTGTTGTGGTTCTGTTCGCTGAGCTGGTAGTTTTTGTTGCAAACGTTTCGTCCCCTGGCTAGGCGACATCATCAGTGCTTGGGAGCCTCCTGCGAAGCGCTTCTTTGATTTTCCTCCGGTGTTTATAGTGGCCTGTCCCTGCTGCTTCCGGTTGTCAGTTTCAGCTGTCCGCTGTAGTGGTTGGTATATTGGGTCCAGGTCAATGTGTTTGTTGATGGAGTTTGTGGATCAATGCCATGCCTCTAGGAATTCCCTGGCTGTTCTCTGTCTGGCTTGCCCTATGATAGTAGTGTTGTCCCAGTCGAATTCATGTTGATTGTTGTCTGTGTGTGTGGCTACTAAGGATAGCTGGTCGTGTCGTTTCGTGGCTAGTTGATGTTCATGTATGCGGATTGTTAGCTGTCTTCCTGTTTGTCCTATATAGTGTTTAGTGCAGTCCTTGCATGGTATTTTGCACACTACATTCGTCTTGCTCATGTTGGGTATCGGGTTCTCGTTCTGGTGAGTTGTCTGAGCGTGGCTGTTGGTTTGTGTGCTGTTATGAGTCCTAAGGGTCGCAGTAGTCTGGCTGTCAGTTCTGAGATGCTCCTGATGTATGGTAGTGTGGCTAGTCCTTTTGGTTGTGGTATGTCCTCGTTCCGTGGTCTTTGTCTTAGGCATCTGTTGATGAAATTGCGCGGGTATCCGTTTTTGGCGAATACCTTGTATAGGTGTTCCTCTTCTTCTTTTTGCAGTTCTGGTGTACTGCAGTGTGTTGTGGCCCTTTTGAATAGTGTCCTGATGCACTATAAACACCGGAGGAAACATCAAAGAAGCGCTACGCAGGAGGCTCCCAGGCACTGATGATGTCGACTAGCCAGGGGACGAAACGTTTGCAACAAAAACTTCCAGCTCAGCGAACAGAACCACAACAACGAGCACCCGAGCTACAAATCTTCGCACAAACTTTGAACACTTACGGGCGAGAGACGCTGTGACAAGCCAGGAAATGGGAATCCTGCGCTAACCGACTAAGCGCCATATACGAACAACTCTGGTTCCGACACGAATGCCGAAACAATCGAATCCTTCCACAATGTGTCAGATACAGACCGCCAGTCAACAACCCACAAGCCAGGGAAACAGCCAAGCAGAACGGATTCAGGATGATCCAGGTAATGATCACAGACGCGCAGAACCGACTCCACAAGTACAAACAATAAATTGCGCGCCAAAAGTCGTTAATTTCAAAAACCACGAATCGTGAATGGACCCGGACCATAGAACAGGCTGTCACCATAGGACAGAACAGGACAGCACACCACAAAAAACGGCACTAAAAGAAAAAATGGCCAAACTAACACACAACAAAGAGGACACTACAACACACACCTGGGTTAAAAACCTCTCCCACAGACAGCTCACAGACACGGAAAGAACAATACTGGCCAAGGGACTCGACTACAACCACAGGGACGCCAAGACAGCAGACTTCCTAGCAGCACTAGGATGCACACTCAAGAACAATGGACTGACAGAAGAGATACAAACAGTGAGACAAACTGTCGTACCTATGATAATAAGGAAAAAAACAAACACATAACCTCAACACCAAGGAGAGGGAAGCACTGAAATCACTAAGAAACGATAAGAACATAATCATACTACCAGCAGATAAAGGCAGAATGACGGTCATCCTAGATAAATCTGATTACATCCAAAAAGCACAACTACTTACAGATATCAACACCTACCAAATGAAGGAATTTGACCCCACACCACAACTCACCAATAGGATAAATAACACACTAAGGAATCTACAAAAAAACGGACAGATAACCAGAGCTGACCTACAAAGAATGAAACCGGAAAGCAACAACACACCAGATTCTACGGATTACCTAAAGTACACAAACCAGACATCCCACTCAGACCCATAGTATCACTACCAGGGACACCATCATACAAACTGGCCAAAGAACTACAACAGAAACTGAAACACCTGGTCAGCGGATCCGAACACTCTATACAATCAACACAGGAGTTCTTGGACATCGGAAATATACACATTGACAAAGAAGAAACCATGATATCATTCGACGTGACGGCACTGTTCACTTCGATTGACAAAACCCTAGCCAGAGAAACAATAGCCAACCTACTGGACATACAGAACAGAAAACAGGACGCTGAACCTATCAACAAAGACGGCATACTTAAACTACTGGACTTGTGCCTCACAACACACTTCACATTCAACAACCAGATTTACGAACAAATCAACGGAACACCCATGGGATCACCAATCTCGGGACTCATAGCAGAGGCAGTTATGCAAAGGTTAGAACAAACAGTCCTACCACAAATTCAACCCAAACTCTGGGTCAGCTATGTCTGACACGTTTGTAATCATTAAAAACACGGAAATAGAAAAAACACACCGGATCATCAACGCCACACTCGCAGGAATCCGATTCACGAGGGAAGAAGAAAAGGATAGCCAACTCCCATTCCTAGACGTGATGGTACAGAGAACACCGAACGGAGAATTCACCACAAGGGTATACAGGAAAGCCACACACACAGACCAAGTCCTAAACTATGAAAGTCACCACCCCAACACACACAAACGAAGCTGCATCAGGACACTATTCAAAAGGGCCACACCACACTGCAGTACACCAGAACTGCAAAAAGAAGAAGAGGAACACCTATACAAGGTATTCGCCAAAAACGGATACCCGCGCAACTTCATCAACAGATGCCTAAGAGAAAGACCACGGAACGAGGACATACCACAACCAAAAGGACTACCATACATCAGGAGCATCTCAGAACTGACAGCCAGACTACTGCGACCCCTAGGACTCATAACAGCACACAAACCAACAGCCACGCTCAGACAACAACTCACCAGAATGAAGGACCCGATACCCAACATGAGCAAAACTAATGTAGTGTACAAAATACCATGCAAGGACTGCACAAAACAGTATATAGGACAAACAGGAAGACAGCTAACAATCCGCATACATGAACATCAACTAGCCACGAAACCAGCTATCCTTAGTAGCCATACACGCAGATAACAAGCAACATGACTG